>NC_083327.1:79744695-80085195 GCF_963455315.2 Globicephala melas
TTTGTTTCTCTCATCTCAAAGTGATTACAGAAATAAACAGGTTAGGGAAAATTTGGAGAAGGTAGTCAAAATAGGAAAATGTTGTAAAAGCAGAGGATAAAATCAGGAAGAAACTGTACAGTACAGTTGGGAGAGCAGGTAGGGGCTAAAGCAGAGAGGGAATCATGCTGCCGTATAATAAATGTGGAGCTGTTTGTGTAGTTGTCAATTAAAGCTTTTAATGCAAGTTCATTGTATTATACCAAAGTGCAAATTGAAATTTGAAGATCACTTCTCATGTAGGACATCAAAATTGCTATATGCCTTATATATTAAATGAGCACCCACCAGTTACACGTGTATCTTAAAGCTTCAAGATGTTCTCCAACGTAGCATGCCTTGGTAGATGTCCGTATTTGAAGGAATTGAGACTGGCAGGTGGTTGGTTAATCCAAAAGAGAAAAAAGAGAGAGAAAAGTTGGATAAGATAAGGAGTCGATTAAAAAATGATGCATTTTACTTTAAAAGTTTTACTTTAACTTAAAGCATAATTTCTGAGCAGCAAATTAACCAGTAAATAGTTTTTCCATATGTTCACTACATGGATTCCATGATGTTTTTTCCATTGTCCAAGGCATGTGCTACTTGCCATGAAATACCACACTGCCAGTGTTTTACTCAAGAAAGATACTGATGGGATTTCAGGTTATCTTTCTTAACCCCCCTCCGCATTTACCCTGAGAGAGACAGACACACACACAGACACACAGACACACAGACACACACACGCTTCTTTCTTTTTAATTCACATACCATACAATTCACCTGTTTAAAGTTTGAATGTTCAGTGTAATGTTTACAGCCGTTTATTGTGAGCAGAATGAAAGCCACTTGGAAGGGAAGGCTCACAGTGGGCGCTCTCTCTAGAGTATTGTCTCTGATTTTTGACAGTCGGATCACCCTCAATTCAACTGAAATCTTTCTAAGTGACCTGCCTTCATTGAATCTTTGCAAATTGAACTTAGTTTTCATAGTTAAATCATATTCATGAATGTGCATGTGAACGACTCTAACTCATTCCTCCCAAAAGTGAATTTTTAAAAATTAATTAATTAATTAATTAATTTTTGGCTGCATTGGGTCTTCGTTGCTGTGCATGGGCTTTCTCTAGTTGTGGCGAGTGGAGGCTACTCTTTGTTGCGGTGCGCGGGCTTCTCACTGTGATGGCGTCTCGTTGTGGCGCATGGGCTCTAGGCGCACGGCCTTCAGTAGTTTTGGCTCGCAGGCTCTAGGGTGCAGGCTCAGTAGTTGTGGCACATGGGCTCAGTAGTTGTGGCACATGGGCTCAGTAGTTGTGGCTCGCGGGCTCTAGAGCACAGGCTCGGTAGTTGTGGCGCATGGGCTTAGTTGCTCCGCGGCATGTGGGATCTTCCCGGAGCAGGGCTCAACCCCGTGTCCCCTGCATTGGCAGGCAGATTCTTAACCACTGCGTCACCAGGGAAGCCCCCCAAACTGAATCCTATAATCAGTTCTGCTGTCTTATTTTAGTGCATATAACATAGTTGCTTAGAGAAAATTGCTGCTTTAAGAGATTCAGGTGTCTCAAATGGTTTAGCTAGAGTAAATATAAATAATCACATCTTTTCTGTTTTCCCTCTATTCTAGCAGATTGCCAAATTCCATCCAATTCATGTGGCATAGGACTTAGTAATTTCTCTGCTTAACTAGCAAATAATAAGCCTTGAAATTTTGTTTATATAGAAGACTGGTAATAAAATTTGGTCTCATCTATCAAGTAAGATTCTTAGAGAAAAATAATATACTCCTTTTCTAATGAATCAAAGAAAGCCCTCATCAAAGGTACAGTTTTTCTGCACATGTATAATTATGTTATTATTTTAAAAAACAGTCGCCTAAAAAAATTTTAGTTTAAATTAAAAAATATCTTCCTGAAGTAATCGAAGTAAACTCTGTAAATTATGGTCAAAAGTAAATTAACTCTGTAAATTATGGTCAGTGTCACAACTGAAATCTTACTAAGAACTGTAAAGCACAGACTAGATCACAGTTGTTCTGAGTTCCGTGGTGATAGCAAAGGTGACACTTCCCACCTGGGGCCGTTTCCATGGTGACTGCCAGTATTTACCGAGAAGAGCACAGGTCTGTTGTCACTCTGTCCAGCTTCAGGATCTCTGATCCTTATCTGAGGTTTGAGGAGGAATGTCCCAACTCAGGATGATGTGCGTTTGCTGATTCATGTTTCAAAGAGATACATGAGACCAAAGTAAACAGTGTCATAGTTTTGCCAGCTATGGTAGGTTTTGCTGAAAGTATCTTAATAGGCAAAGGATTTAATTTTCTCACTAAAACCTACAACTGAAATCAGTAAAAGGCAACTTTTCCCTGAGGTAAAAGTGAGACAGCATTTTTTTTCCCTGTACTTCTTATCATATACATAAAAATACATGTTTTGAATGGAGATCAGTAGAGGTGGATTTGGGGATTTTATTGTACACATTATTTCTTACGTTTTAAATAATATTATTAATCGCAAAATGCTATAAAGGGCCATATGAATCGTGTGGTGTGCCTCTTTCCTTGGAGTTGGCAAACAATGCTTTTGATGAAATTTCTATTATTAATAAGTATGGATTTGGCCAGAAGATGGCCAGAGCCCAGTGGTACCCCTCACACCTCAAGTATGGGAAGAGCCTTTGGTTTAAGGTTAGGGTATCTGTTGGAGAGTATAGCCCAGTTCAGGTTGTTGAACAAAAATTGATGTGCACATGAATAAGCAACCAGGCTAGGTAGTTTTATTTGGTTTGAATAGTGTTAAAACATGTTTAAAACATAAGTCATTCATTTGCATAGTGAGAAATAAAGAAATACATGAAGTGAAATACCGTCTCCAGTATCTGGGGAAGCAGCTATGGGTAGCAGTCTGATATTCTTCATGAATTTTTTTGTGCGTTCAAGAATAGGCAGAAAGACACGTAACACGTACGTAAATGTCCACAGCTTTTTGTAAAACAGAGTTGAATCACGGTACACCTGATCAGCACCTTGCTTTTCTCTCTGTGTAACTATATGTGAACTTCTTTTCTTATCAGTACACTTTTTTTAAAAAAAAGAGAGGGAAAAAAAAAGATTGTTATTCAAATGAATGGATGGGCCATTACTTATTTAATTATTCAGCCATGTATTGGTGGGTGTTTAGGTTGTTTTCTCCTTATTGATTTGTTAGCATCTTCAACTTAAAAAAAATAACAATCTGATTCCAATTTGTCAGCTACTGCAGTAAGGACTCCTAGCTGCAACTGTCTACAAACATTATTGTACTGTTGACTTCTTCCTGCAGTTAACTTTATCCCGCCAAGTGTTCAACCTCATTTGCATAGAAGGTTGACCCTTCTGTTTGGCCTATCAATCTTTATACTTCATTTCATCAAATACATTATGTAACTGGAAGTGTCGTTAGAGAACATCTATAGGGTGTTTATGTGACAGTTTCCTAGATACGGAGTTGTTACTATGCCCAACAGATGGGAAAATCAAATCACAGCAGGAGAGGGAGCCAAACAGATCTAAGAAGATCGCAGCCTGTGTACCAAGTAATTGAAAAGTCAGATGATAGAGAGAAGCACACTGTTTATGGAGTGGTTTTGTGGAAATTAAAAACTCGAGTGAAGAATTTCCATCAACTAGCACATTTATTTTATTATGTATGGGTACTATGTTTATTTTAAAATAGGAATAAAATGGAAATACTTGAAATAATAAATAGCAGCGTGGAGACAACTTTAGTACTGTAAGGATTTCTTTCTTTAGATAGTATAGTGTTTGTGGATGTATTTATGTCTGGGGGGCAGGTAGGGGATGAGAGTTGGTGTTTATTTCCTTTTGTAAAATTTAAAATAAAAACCATAAGGAAGTGTTTTATTATGAAATGGAATAATATGGATATATCTTGGAAAATTGAATAACAAGTACAGCCCTTGTATACAGCAAGGTCTTTAGCTTTTATTTTCTGTTTCCTTATAATAATTGCATTTTTAAAGTTCATCATGCCCACAGGAGAGGATCCCAGGGAGCTGTGATGGAAGCCAAATAATCATTAGCAGCAGTTTAGAATCGGCTATACTTTATGAGGGTTTGCTCAGGAAATTTAAACACAGAGAAGCAAATTTGGTGAGTATTTAAAAAAATATTCTTTTAGCAACTACATGTTTCCCCTAAGACAAAATTTAAACTAGACCAGAAATACTGAATCAGGGGCTTCCAAATGTGTTTCCATACCTGGTGTAAAAAACATGGAATTCTTGGATTAAGGAGAACGAGTTAGGAGTGGGAGTGGCTACTTTGATACATGTGGTCTGCTTGCTTTCCAGTGTGAACCAGGCTGTCTCGGAGTCCGATTGTAGTTTTATTGTGACTTTACCAGCATTGGATGTTGTATTTCACAGTGACCTTTTGTTGGTATTAGTTTTGCTTATGAATAGGTGCTTAATGCTGTCTGTCGTGCTTAGACGTGCTTTCCTCTGTGCTGTAAGGAAGCTCCACAAGATCAGGCCCTTTCTGCTTTGCTCTGTATTCCTAGAGCCTAGGATAGTGTCTGGAATGTGGTGGGCACTCAGTAATATGTTGAATGAAGTAACAACATATGCCTAACTGTAGCTTATAGAAATAGGATTTTGAATCACATAATAGAAAGCCCAGAGGCAAGTGGCTGCTGCCGGTTTTTTTTAAAAGCCTGAAGCAGCATCTCTGCCATTCTCTTGGCCTTTTCCTCATGGCCGTAAGATGACTGCTGCGGTTCGCTCCACCGCATTAGAGTATAAGGCAAGAGAAGCAGGGTAGGGTGGCTTCGGCTGCCTTCCGCTCACATCTCATTGGCCAGAACTATGATATATGACCAGTCCTGACTACAAGGGAGGTTGGGGGGGTGGGGAGCCTAGGAAATCAGCAGAGGCAGATAAGGAAGGGGGTGTGTCGGGATTGGATGATAATGGGTAAGCCATCCACCGTCCTACACTGCCACTGTATCTGTTTACATTTGCATTTCTTTGCTCACTAGGGAAACTGAGCATTTCCTGTTATTTATTTATTTAGCATTTTCTGTTCTTAATCCTTTATTGTATTTGATAGACACATTTTTCCTAGTTTGTTTTAACCTTTTAAATTTACTAATTTAGCGATTTCAGTTAGCATTAGTTATATCTTTTTTGGTTGCCAGTTGCGTAGATCTGACTTTAACTTAGCCCCAAATACAGAATTTATTGCCTCTTATGACTGAAATGCCCTGGGTTGGTCTGGCTTGGATGTATTTCGGTCCACACATCAGGTGGTGTCCTCAGCTCTGCTTTCTCCATGTGTTGATTGTAGTCACTCATCAGCTTCTCCCACAGGAGGTGGTTTCTGATAGCCCCCAGCTTCCATGACCTCAATGGCTCATAGCGCCAGGTGAAAAGTAAACCCTCTACCCCTGGAGCTGTGATGTCAGCAGCCACCTGGAAGGCCTGGTTGGCGGCCTGAGTCATGGTCGTCCTGGCCAACTGGCAGGGAGGCACAATGATGGCAGTCCTGGCACCAGCACACGGGGTGGATGAGGAGTTGCTGGACACAGAGAAATGGGGTGTCCACTCAGACCTGACAGGAGCATGTGGATGTTTCTGTAGTTGAGTCTCCTGTTTTTCTTTGATTTTTCTCCTGTTGCTTCAAAGCTTAGAAAATGGTCAGTTTTCAAAGATGTTACACCTGTACAATTCTGTTTTACGCTGGATGTGCTGTTGTTTGATATTTCCGTTCTCTGCTCAGTCCCCCTGGAGTTGATCTGAAGTGTGATGCGGGCGAGGTGTACAGAGCTGGCCCTTGACTCAGATCCCCAACTTCACAGCATGGCCCGGCCTGCAGCAGCTGAGACCTTGAGCAAAGTAGGAAGTCTTCCTGTGCCTCCGTTTTCTCATCACAGAAAGTCTGGATAAAAGTAGTTCTCACTAGTGAAGTAATGCTCAGAGTTCAGTGAGAAAATGCATGTAATACTGTTAGCAGAGAGCCGAGCGGAGTGTCGGCCCTGGTGCATGTAGCTGCTGTAGTTACTGCTGTTCGCGGTATTGCCTCTCCCTCCAGCCCGTCCCGTCACAGCTGTCGTGTCAAGAGCAGAGCTCTGTCTGCCTCTTTCCTCCCTTTTGTCGTGCCCTCATGCTGACTTCATCACTTACATGTTCTTGGCAAAAATTATCCTTAATTTTAGGCAGTTCGGTCAGACTATGAAGAAACATTTACAGAAAGCTTAACTCTGCATGCCTCCTTTGAGATAGAGGTCCAGTTTTACAAGTCAAGTAAGTACTGTGATAGTCAATTTTGCTTTCTTTACATCAGGTGCGATACTTTAAAAAGGCAGTCAGAGGGGTAATGTATACAAAAGGAATTCATTGTCATGAAATAGGTCCTTTGAAAATATACTAAAGGGACCAAATTTAATACAGCTTTTCTAATTTTTATGTAATCTTTTATATATAAATTTATATAAATATATTTATTTTGTAAAAAATGTACAGCAGGAAGCATATAAAAATCTTTTATAATCCCATCTCCTAGGTGGCTTTTTTTTTATACACATACACATATGTTGTGATATAACTTAAGATGTTTCACTTAAGTAGTCATAAGTGGGAGAAGTGTTTTTTTTTTAACTTACTGGTAGTAACTTCCCTACGAGAAATGTACATGCCTTTTTCTTAAGCCCAGGCAACCAGAACCCTGGAGAAACTGGCCGAGCCTGCTTTCGGTCTAATCTGTGGGAGGGCAGCTGGAGGTGTGGGAAGGCTTCAGCTTCCTTATCTTCACAGGACATTAACCAGGGATTGAGGAAAATATGGACCATGATGAGATTAGCTGATGTAATTATGAAGAGTGAGGATGTGTTTGCTCTGCAAGAGGGATTTTCAACAATAAGATGACCTTTAGGTGTTAGCTGACAACCACGTGGAGAGCAGCTGGAGGGAAGTTCGGGAAGTGGTCCTGGGAGCAAGGGTGCTGTTGTTGGACAGCCTTATGGAAACGTTTGCCTTGACTGTGGGCACTTGAGTCTCAGAGTAACCAGGTCAGAGTCAGAAGTGCCTCTTGGAATCTGGCTGTGCTCCCCATGCTGGTGCCCTGACTTCTCCAGGGACATGCAGGATTGCCCTTCTCCTTCCCTTCAAGTTAGATGTTTGCAGTTAATTCACGACTTGGCCAGTGAAATACGTGCAGAACCTTGGAAAGGCTTGCTTGATTCTCCACGCCCCCTTTCCCTGCACTGCCGGTGATGATGGAACGGGCACTAGAGGCTCCATCAGCCCAGGTCCCCCGGTGAAGACAGTGTGGAGCAGAGCTCCGACTCACCCTCACGGCTGTGAAGCATAATCAAGACAGAAGCCTGTGTGATTTTAAGCCTGTGAGGTTCGGGACATTACTGGTTATCGCAGTGAGACACGGCCCCTCTGGGCTGATCTGTGGCCTTGGCCCTTGTCCTCACCTGCAGAACCAGTTCACCTGTTCCTGGGCCCAGGTGGAACTGTAATACTGCTTCTATTAGGTTGGCAATCCTATCCTCCTAGCTTTTTTTTTTTTTTTTTTGCGGTACGCGGGCCCCTCACTGTTGTGGCCTCTCCCGTTGCGGAGCACAGGCTCCGGACGCGCAGGCTCAGTGGCCATGGCTCACGGGCCCAGCCGCTCCGCAGCATGTGTGATCTTCCCGGACCGGGGCACGAACCCGTGTCCCCTGCATCGGCAGGCGGACTCTCAACCACTGCGCCACCAGGGAAGCCCCCCTCCTAGCTTATTGAGAATAGGTTCATTTTGGTGTATGAAATATACTGATGACCTCCTATTTTTTCATATGTCATGAAACTTTGAAAGTCAAAATAGAGTTAGAAAGATAGATAATAGATGTTCTGCAGGGTGGTGAGGGCAGATCCAGTCCCAGAAAACCACCGTGTTAGGTTCGCGCTGGGCCTTCCTGCCTCGGGCTCCAGCAGTCTAGTGGGTCGAAGGGGAGTAAAAATCTCTCTTCTCTACCCGTCTTACATTCTCAGCTGGGCCTCTTAACTAAAGGACAGATGAGCGAGAGCAAAGCATACACATTTATTTAATATATGTGTTACATGACACGAGAGCCTTCGTGAGGAAATGAGCCGTGAAGGAGTGCTTAAGCCTGAGTGTTTCGTGCTGGGTTTGACGTGGACTGGGAAGTGGTGGGAACGTGATAGGACAGAAGGGCTGTGGCTGAGTGCAGGGAACTGGGGGAGCTTAGCCAGGCTCGTCCGTCCAGTCCTCTCACGTCCCTCCATCTTCGGAGATGATGGTGCCCCTTCCCTTGGGGTACGGGGAGGCCACCTCTCACATGAGGGTCGATGACCTGCTTCAGGGGAGAAGGATGAGGGCAAGGTCCGAGCCCTTCCCGCTCCTGCCGTTTCTCAGATTCCTTCAGTGTAAAATATGCAGCGTGCCAGCGTGTGCACATGTTGGGGAAGTGCGTCCTGAACCCCATCAGGGTGATGACCTAACAGGTCGCTAGTGCCCGGACACACAGCCAAAGGCTTCCCGCCTTCCTCACCAGGTCCTAGGGCTGGCCCTGTGGAGCCTGACGTCCTTAGTCCATCTGATCTGGGAAGTCAACCAGTTACCCCTGGTAAACACCACATGTGGGGAAGGTTTCACCGCTTCTCCAAACCAGGCTCACGGCAGGCAGGCTCCTCTCCTGGATGGCAGCTCGCGACCCGGTGTGACCGCTGGGGCCCGGCGCCGGTGTCCTCAGCTCCCAGTGGTGGTCGGCCCAGTGCCTGGCCCCCGAGGCTTTTGAGGGCTGCCTCTTCACCACGAGGCCAGACGGTGCTTCCTGCAACACTGACCCACATTGCTGCAAATGACGCTGCCCCCGCCCTGCGTAGGAAGAGTGCCTTTCGCTGAGGGGCAGCTGTAGTCACAGTTTAATATGCTGCCCTCACCCCAAGCAAAACACCTTTCACTCGTGGAACCACCTGTGTAGACTCTGCGAAACCATTTTCCATTAGTATACAGCTGATGTTGAGTTTTCTTTAGTTGGAGTATCGTTGATTTACAGTGTTGTTAGTTTCAGGTATACAGCAAAGTGATTCAGTTCTCTCTCTATATTTTTTTTCAGATTCTTTTCCATTATGAGTTTTCTTACTTTTAAATGCCTTAACAAAATTACAGAGCCATCGCGACCTCTCAGTGACTGGTATGTTCTGTTTTGGGAACACAGGTCGTTGCTATGGCTGCATCTGAGTGGTGGCCGTGTGTTCATCTGAGTCCGGCGGTTTCTACCATCCATCTGTCGGTCAGGGGGTTTCTAAGTAGAGAACACCCTCGATGTGTGTGTGCAGGTGTGTGTGTAGGTGTGCGCAGGTGTGGGTGTGAGCCTCTGCTGGCACCTTCCTCTCACGGGCACCAGTGTTCACTTTGGAAAAAGATGTCTTCCTCTGCCTCAGTTTGGGAGCTGTTCAGAGTAATCCTTAGTTTGCTGGGAATCTGAAAGGCTGGCAGCTTGTCCTAGGACTGCTGAAGTAACAGGAGAAAGGAGAAAAGACAGGAGGGGTTGCTGCTAGGCAAGGAATGGCCTTGTGGGCTTAAATGTGCTCCCTTATTAGCAGCTTTCACCTGGGTGGGTTTTCCGGATGCTGAGTGGGTGTCCCAGCATTTTATGTGACCACATAGCTGGCGATGTGGACGTTTAGTCCTGTAGGGCGCTGCCTCGCAGACTTAAACACGCATATGAGATGCCTGTTGACATGCAGATGCTAATTCCCTGGGCCTGGCGTTGCTGATGTTCTGACACTTGGGGTAATTCTGACCGGGCTTTCAGATTCCAGTACTCAAGAAGAGAAGGTGCTAGCATGTTATAGCCATTGCTTAACAGTCTGTTAGCCTCAGAACTGTATGCTCCAAATCACATTTAACAAGATAAAATGTTTACTGATAAACATGAAATTTAACTATGTTATCATTTTGTTACCATTTTGATAAAGTTTATCAAATTAAAGAATTTTAGGGCTTCCCTGGTGGCTCAGTGGTTGAGAGTCCGCCTGCCGATGCAGGGGACACGGGTTCATGCCCCGGTCCGGGAAGATCCCACATGCCGCGGAGCGGCTGGGCCCGTGAGCCATGGCCGCTGAGCCTGCGCGTCCGGAGCCTGTGCTCCGCAACTGGAGAGGCCACAGCAGTGAGAGGCCCGCAAACCGCAAAAAAACCAGAAACAAACAAACAAACAAAAAAATTAAAGAATTTTATCTATAAACCTTTTTAAAATTTACTGAAGTGAAATAATGTAAAGATATTTTTTATACCTTAGCATGAGCTACAAACTTTCCTTGAACAAACACCTCCAATCCCCATCAGTTTAAAAAAAAAAAAAAAGCACGTACTCCAGTAGATGGCGTATTTATTTACATATTATAGGCTACTATACCAATAAAAAGTGTGTACCTTATAACATAAACACAAAAGAGAAACTGTGAACGCATGCGATGTCAGTGAAATAGTGAAATAAGTAGTAATTTTAAATGTCTTGCCAATCTGGTGGATTCATTCCGTCATTCATGTCTGAAGGTGTAGTGCTTAGAAGGCCCTCTGTTGAGTCACAGTTGTCCTTGTAAATCAGTGTCTACAACGGTCATCTCGGTAATTTCTTTCTTGATAATTTGAAATATATGTATGTTTATACATATATACATATTTAATATTTATATAGGTTTATTTAATACACACATGCAGGCCATGTCTTGTCAGATCTGTCTAGATCAGCCTTGTACTTTTGTCACTGGTGAAGAACCCATTCGGACAGTAGGGAAAATGTCAGTCCTACCATTTTCTTGTTTTCCCTTGTGCTTGCATAATTAGTTTTATCTTCACCTTCGTTTTCTTGGCAATGTCTTTTTAAAACTGGTTGTCCTCTTTGTGAGGTTGGCTTGGGTAAGCTGGGTGCACACTCAGAAACGCAGCCCTGGGTGTGCGTACGTGCGCGTGCCTAGGACGGCAGCAGCGCTGCACAGCTCCCCCTCCTCCTCTGGGGCCTGGCCTGTCGTACCTGACCTGGGTAACCTTTCCGAGTTGGGGACCAGAGGGCCCCACTATAGTTCATATGTTAAATATTGATAACATTTTTGTTTACTTTAACTTCAAATAGTTACAAGGAAAAGTATTTTCTCCCCGCCTCCCAGTGGATTGCCTTGTGTACACCTGTGCTAAGCTGCCAGGTCAGTTGGAGGAGGTTACGGGGTCTGCCTGTCGGAGCTCTGATCCGGTCCTCAGACGTGGAGGCTTCCTCGGGTGGCAGTGGCACTCAGTGATTGCCGTGTCCTAGTCAAGACCACAGCTCTCTTTACCTTGTAATGGCAGCGTACTATGCTTCACTACAGCCTTTGGTCGATGATGGTTTCTGTCCTCTTGAAAAATGACCTCGTGTTCAAAATGGTCAGGTGTCCGTGATGTGACTCTGCAGTCTCCCCAGGACCGTCAGTCAGGGCTCCACAGGACAACAGTGTTTCAGCCTCATAAATGTAAAGACTCAGGTTTCTCTTGACTTTATATAAAGTTTAACTCTACAAATGGCCTCGCTTTTCCAAGTCAATCCCTTGCTCTTACCAAAAATTTTACACAGTGAATCTTGCCTTTCTGGCTTCTGCTGAAGAAATAATTATGTACCGAATATGTACAAAGGACCCCTCTCCCTGTTGCCTTCCTCCGGCGTGGGTGTGTGTCTTCCTGCTGCTCAGGCCTCTCGGGAGCGCCCTCCCTGGGGCATCTGGTAGGAGCTGGGTTTGCTTTTTCAGCACCTGGAGCTGAAGCATCTTCCACTAAACGGGTACAGCTGCTGCCCTGCCTTCACGGCGCACGTAAGCTCCCAAACTGGTTTCATCAGAATCTCCTGGAGGGCTTGCCAAAACACAGATGGTGGGCCCCACCCCAGAATTTCTGATTCACTTGGTCTGTGGCAGCCTAAAAATTTGCATTTCTCACAAGTTCCCAGGTTGTTCTGTGTTGGTGAACCTGGGACTAGACTTTGAGAACCACTGGCTGTGGTAACACCAAGTTTCTCATCAGTCTCATTTTTCCAGACTTAACAGAGCGTCTTTGGTGAGCTGGGTGCCCTCGAAGCAGAGCCTGAGATGGGGATTCTTGTTTGAACAGTTTACTGAAAAGGCTCTCAGGAGAGAGGGAGTAGGCGGCGTGGGGCAAGCTGGGCCAGACTCAGCACGGGGTCCAGCTTCACCCCTGCAGCAGCGGAGAAATGGGGCAGAGGGCGCAGATCACCTCCCGGGGCTGCGTGTTTTCTCCCTGAGGAATGTTGGGTGGGATTTCGGAGACTGCCTGGCGGAGCAGATGGGAGGGAACGAGAGAGTGCAGGTGACGTGATCCAAGCTGGGGCACACGTGGACTTGGGGGCTTGAAAGGAAGGGGACGACTTGGGTTTGTCTGATCCCGAGAACACAGGGTGGGCTGTGATGCCCAGGCCACTCTCCTGGCTGAGGCTTTCTCAGCAACGTTAGAAAACGATGCGCTCCTTGATAGCAGCCACTATTGTGGATGCTGTCTATGGGGCTTGATCATCCGGGCGCTGGCCCCCGGGCTGTACTTGCATCGTCTCTAACAGGAAGGAGACGGCAGTTTAGAGATTAAGACAGGCTTTGGGGTCTGACTGACCAGGGTCGTCCCTGGCTCTGTTCCCAGTTGCTGAGAGATTTGGGACAAACTGCTGAGCACCTCGAAACCGCAGTTTCCTCATCTTTGCGGTGGGATGGTCCTCCATACCCAATAGGGCTTTGGCATGAGGATTAAATGAGGTGCTATGTGTGAAGAACCAAGCAGATGGTGAGTCCAGAATGAATGGTAATTATTCTTCTCTGCAGTTGACTCTTGCAGCAGTCCTGTCAGTTAGGTGCTGATGCCTCTGTTTACAGATGAGCAAACTGAGGCTCAGGGAGATTGTGTGACTCACCCAGAGGCGGGCGAGGCGTGTGTCCCGTTTTTGGTTAACGGTACTCACGATGGAGTAGAATTGACTCTTGTTTTTTACAGGTTAGTAAAACAGTGGCTGAATTCTTCGGCCACCGTTGCCTTTGATGATTCCCTTCACAAAGAACGTTTGCTCCAGAAATGTGTCGAGCAGTGGATCCTTCAGCAAGATGCAAAGAAGTTGAGCGTTAATAACTAGGAACATAGAGCGAGATGCAAACACCGAGTGGCTAAAGTGGAATTTAGGTGTAAAAAGGACTGGAAGTACATTTCCGGTATCTCAGCTATTGACTGAGATCCAGTGAATGGTAAGTTATACTGCAGAAGCACATATGCACAGAAAACTAAACACTGAGAAATACTTTGAAGGGGAAATCTCAAATGCTAAATATATTAGGGAATATATAATTATAATTTTTTGTTTGTAGCTGTCAAAAAGCCCACCCCAGTTTTCATTCTGAAAGGGAGTACTGGGCAGAAGGGAAGTCTCTTGCTTGTTGAAGGAATTCTAGATAATTAGTGTTTTAGCAGGGAATGCTAAGCTCCCCTGGCCCTGGGGGTTTGGAGACACCTGAGAATGTCTTTCCCGCAGGGATCTGTGGCTAAGGAAGCCTCCCCACGCGTTCTCTCTGCATAGAGTGTTTCTGGCACCTCGCTGAGCCCATGGTTGTACAGTTACTTACCTGCCTGTCTCCCTGTCCTGAGGGCCTCTCGGGCGTGTGAGCCAAGTGCCAGCCTCGGCTGTCTCTCAGGCTCCAGCATGGTGTCCGGCGCGGGGCAAATGCCCGCTAAGTGTAAGAAGTGCCTCAGGGTCCTCTACTGTGTCTTGTACATTTTAATTGGGGTGTAAGCCCAGTGTCATTTGCCTATTAATTCTATAGGCTAGCCACCCCAGTACTTTTTGTTAATAATTGCATTGTTGGAAATGACGTAAGTCATCCTGGTAATAGTTTTGGTAACGCAGAATTTCACTTCTAGCCTTTCAAAGTGTGAAAGAGTCATAAATCAATTTGATAAGAAACTCAGCTGGGTTTTTCCCTCCTATAAGTTGTGTTTATGTTGTGTATTTCTGTGTATCATATAACTTAAAAGAATAATGACGTTTCATTTCTTAACATGGACTCATTGATGGGACAACGTGGTGTTCTCGGCTGTGTATTGAAATAAGTAAGCAGAAAATAAGGTCTCAGTAAGGCCTCTCAAGTGAGAAGAGAACATTGGCAGGTAGGTGTAGTTCAGGTTGACCAGTTGTTCGCATAAAACGCAGTGAATGTTTGCCTGTGCTGCTTACTTTCATCTGTTGCACATATTCTGGGTTGTAAGTGTAAAGTGTCCCACAACCCAATAAGTAAACAGAAGAGGGACTTTCCTGGTGGCGCAGTGGTTAAGAATCCGCCTGCCAATGCAGGGGACACAGGTCGAGCCCTGGTCTGGGAAGATCCCACATGCCGCGGAGCAACTAAGCCTGTGTGCCACAACTACTGATCGTGCGCTCTAGAGCCCGCGAGCCACAACTGCTGAGCCCGCGTGCCACAACTACTGAAGCCTGCGCGCCTAGAGCCTGTGCTCTGCAACAAGAGAAGCCACCGCAGTGAGAAGCCCGTGCACCACAACAAAGAGTAGCCCCCGCTCACCGTAACTAGAGAAAGCCCACGCGCAGCAACAGAGCCAATGCAGCCAATTAATTAATTAATTTAAAATACTTTAAAAAAAAGAAGTAAACAGAATATGTCAGACAGTGGTGAGTGCCAGAGATGGAGCTGTGCTGGGCCCTTTCATTTGGAGGCGCTGAAGGGACCTGTGTGGGGTGGAGCCTTGGTCAGAGGGTGTGGGCGGGGCCTTCCAAGCAGTCAGCAGAGAGTCAGCTCTCCGCGACTTAGAGACTCATCACCTGGTCTGTAGCTTACCTGAGCCTGACCTTCTCACTTGTCTCACGTAGAGTGCTGTCTTCTAACTTTTGCTGTTCTCCGGAATCACCCTAGTAGGTGGAGACTACACCTCCTTTCTCTGTTCTTTTGTTTGTTTCTTTTTTCGGTGGATATGACTTCTTCATAATGCTCAATGACCATCTGGTTTTTGTAAAAGTGGTTCAATCTATACCTCAATGTGGTTGAAATTAATCACTCAAAAGCAGTGTGGTATTCTGGACCGATTTTTAGGAGCCTGAATCTTCATGCTGGCTTATAGATAAATCATGGAAAGGTCTTAGATAAAACTTTGATGTATGTTGTCTTATGTGAAAATGCCCCCCGACTTCTGAGAAAGTTGTGAAGTTTCCCAGGGATGTTATGAGGACAAGTTAATTAGAATTCTTTGGTGCGGCTTTGAGCTTCAAAAGCACAAACATCGCCTAAAACCTAGTTCTGAGTTGACCTCCCGTAGGTGATTCATACCTCCCATGTGGTATTGTCTTCCTAATAACCATGCTTTAGAAAATTGAAATGCAACCAAATGTACAGTGCAATGCAACCAAGGATTCTCCAACAATAATTTTTAAAATACTGGTCTCCCTCCCTTTGACTGAGAAGTAAGAGAAAGTTCAGCTAATTTTAATATAACTATGGTTTTCTGTACAGAACTGCACCGTCTTCGTTTCTGTTTTCTCACAGACATCCATTCTTTCCTCAATTTTTGTGATACAAATATTATAATTTTGAAAGAATAACCATGGTCAATGCTATCTGCCAACTGATTAAAAGGAAAAAAATGGGGGGGAGGGATAAATTAGGAATTTGGGATTAACATATACACACTCCTATATATAAAATGGATAACCAACAAGGACCTACACTATAGCACAGGGAACTGTACTCAGTATTTTGTAATAACCTGTAAGGGAGAAGAATATAACTGAATCACTTTGCTGTATACCTGAAACTAACACAACATTGTAAATCAACTGTATTTCAATAAAAAAAAAAAAAAAACACCAATCTGTGATTCCATCTGTGAGCTCTCTGCTTTTGCACTTCAATTCAGTCCAAACAACAATCAGGCACTACCCTCGGGGTTGGGACTGTGCTTGGCACTGAGATACCGAGGGTTACGGCACAGTGTGGTACACGCTGCACTGGGGATTCGGCAACGTGTGGGGTAACTGAGAGCGGGGGCGGGGGGCGGGGGCAAAGCAGGGGCACCGGGCACTTGGGCAGGAAGAGCTCCCCACGGGCGGTCAGCTCAGCTGTGGCTCGCACGTGGTGAAGCCGGTCCTCGCATGCGCTCTGGTCCCTCTGTTCCCCCAGGCTGAGCCGTCAGCAGGGCTGCCTCGTGCCCTCATGCTGCTGCCAGTTGAGAACGTTGGGAAGCTCTTCCCTGTGGCCGTCTCTCATCTGACTGAAAGCTGTGTCAGTTCCAGGAGCCCCGAGGAGCTCTCTGGTGGGACAGTCCTTTAGGACGACCATCCACGGGCTCTGGTGAAGGTCAGTCAGTGGCGCCATTGAGGGAGGGCTCCTCACTCTCCTGAAGGAAGTCCTGGCTGGTTAACACGAGCTGTATTAAGGAGCTGCTCTTCCCGGGCACCAGGGTCTTGTGATGTGGGAACAAGACGGGGACGGGGGGTGTTCCCTCTGCCCATGAGTTTGTGGTTCAGTTTAAATACAGAATTCAGAAGTGAGAAATTGCTCGAAAACAAGATACTAGTGTGTGCAGAGATGATGACAGGAAATGGAATTGTTGTGAGGCGATGTGAGGAACTTAGCTTTTGGAAAGAGGAGGACGAATACTCAGTTATTTGGATTAAGGAGTCGTGCAGGTCTGTTCACCAGCGAAGGGAAAGTATGAATCTGAAGGAATGTGCACCAAGTAGTTGAGATCGTTGTTTCAGAAGTACAGCATCTCAGGGAATGTTCCTTTTCTACTTACATACTTCTGTAATGTCTGAATTTTACTTACTGTATATTTACACGACTAGAAGGAAGGTTAAGAGGGAAAATCGTATATGAATATTTGAGAAAATTGTAAGATATTTTAACTTCTGGGCCCCACTCAAAACCGTCAGCTTTTCGGGTCCCTAGGTAGATAGGCCAGAGTGTCACACCCAGATTAGGAGCACGTTGCCTCTGAAATCCAAAAGGGGCCCAATCAATTTGACACATAAAATTAACTATCACTAGACATAGAAACTCAATCTGTATGTAAGTCTTGAACTAATTACCTAAAAAGTAACATCTCTCAGGTTTTTAAAATTATGAATGCTTAGGAGGAAACTTTTATTTAGCTCCTAACTCTGGTTGAATTATTATAACATATTCACTCAGCTCCCATCAGCTACCCACCCTCCTACCAGGTGTTATGTCATGATCCACGTGCTAGATTTTTTTTCTTGGGTGGCAAATGTGTTGAAGTTTTGCAGGATACTGCACTTAGGCGTGACTAGGCTGTATTTGCTTAGTACTTGACCAATTAGAATCCAATGTGTCAAAATATTAGAGCTGGAAGTATCTTTAGAAATGGTCTAGGCCAATTTACTTTTTCAGACAAAATGAAGATGCAGGGTGTTAGAGACCAGAGTGGAACTTGGGCTTTCTGTTGTCAGTGAGAAGGGCTTCTCGGTTCTGGCTCTGCCCTGCTCCCTTGGATCTGAGAGGCGTGCTTTAGGCTGGGCTGAGAGCCAGCTTGTTGGGAGGTGAGCTGACGTTCTGTCTTCAGTTGGTAGTCTGGCAAACTTGGCCACCGATCAAAGGTGGTGACTGAGAGGTAGCGATCTTAAAGAGCAGGATGTTGAGAATCCTGCTATCTTAACTAGTTGCTCTGAGAATTGAAGAGGAGCATCTGCTAGATTAAATGTAAATGACTAAAGTACACACCTGGTTGACAAGGTTACTATCATATTTAATATACAAATTTTTAATTCAAATGGCCAAGTTAACTACTTGAATAATTGAATTTCCCTGTAGCAAATTTAGTGGCAGTTCATCAGTAGGTAGACGCTTAAGAGCTTAAGATCAGCCTTTTTGTTTTTTGAGGCTGTAGCATCACCGGTACTAAGGCCACGTTTAATTTCGATTTGTCATCTTGGAGTTGGGTGGATGGTGATGTGGAGGTCCTCTGGTTCTAATCCAGAAGCACCCCCAGACACACACAACTGGTTAGATGAGTTGCTTCCAGGTACCCTTGGCAGTTGGCTGTCCGGCCTCTTTTTTAAACCCTTTCCAGTGTTCCAGCTGCCTTTTGAAGACAGCCCCTTCCAGTGATTGGCCGTGCTCCTTGTTAGAAAGTTCTCTTTCACAGTAAACATTGGGCTTATAATTTGCACTTATGTCTCCTGGTTCTGCCCCAAGACTTTTTTCTAGTTTTCTCAATATTTTTCATAGCTCATTTTGGATAGGCAAAAATTCTAGACTAGAGATTTCAGCTTTCTAATTAAAAAACAAGTTGAGCATCCTTCACAAATACAGTAGTTTTCCCAGGGTGAATAGGTGTTTTCCTCCCCCGCACACACACCCCAAATAGGATCATGAAGTGATTCTGCCTTACTTCACTTTATATTGATAGGTAGGAAAACACACTGGACTAGGAATGGAGGTACCTGGTTCCCAGCCCCTGCTCTGCCTCTTGCTATTTGGGTACTTCGGGCAAGTGAACCTCCCTGAACCTCAGTTTCCTTTTCTATAAAGTGAAGATGATAATGCCTGCTCCAGGTACCAGGCCCTTTTGGGAATCAGTTTTTTTTTTTTTTTTTTTTTTTTTTTTTTTTTGCGGTATGCGGGCCTCTCACTGTTGTGGCCTCTCCCGTTGCGGAGCGCAGGCTCCGGACGCGCAGGCTCAATGGCCATGGCTCACGGGGCAGCCGCTCCGCGACATGTGGGATCTTCCCAGACCGGGGCACGAACCCGTGTCCCCTGCATCGGCAGGCGGACTCTCAACCACTGCGCCACCAGGGAAGCCCGAATCAGTTGTTTTTGTAGTCTGTCCATTTCCCTACAGATATAGGAGGTTAACTCCCTTGTTTTAGAACAGAACATTTTGAATTATAAATTTGATTTATCAGGGGCTTAGGTAACAAGTTATGATGATTAAAAAAGGATAGATGATGCTTTCTCAGGAGTCTAAACCCCATGAATGTGGTGGGTTGACAATTCAGTTTATGCTTTTCTGTTTTTATTTTAGAGACTGGGAAGAGATTTTAAGAAATTCAAGAAGAAATAAAATGTATGAGTTATATTGTGGAAGCTAACATATTTGTTGGCTTAAATTAACACTGCATACCTTTAGTGCGGTCCGTGTGAAGATCCTGGTTTTAGCTGGGATCCCTGCTACCTCCACATTAGAATCAGATCTAAATCCAAGGGGGAAAAAGTATCATTTGCTAATAGACAATAATGACTTTAGGAAATTAGCGACCTTTGCTGATTAATGCTTTTTATTCAGAATACTTTAATTTCTCATTTGTTCCTGCCTGATTCTCCTCTTTTGGTACTTCAGGCAATCTGCTTTATTTACAGCTGCTGGCACCTGAGTCCTCTCTGTGCGCTTCCAGCCAGGCTCACCAGGCTGGAAGGCTGAACAACACAAAGATGTGCTCTTCCCACTGTGAAAACAGTGGACGTGCGGCCTTTTTCTTTCCTTTCCTTTCCCTTTCCTTTTTAAAATCAAGCACTGAGTCCATTTTTTCACACACTCTTCTTCTCTCTTGCCAACCAGAAACATATTACTTATTGAGAAATTAATTCTAAAGTATGGGAATTAATACCCATACAGTGGGGTTGTTTCACAGTCACGGTTTTGGGGGGAAGAAATAAAAATGTGTAAAAGGAAATAGTAATACAGTGTTTCAATCGAATTTGGTGCATGTGACACCGGTTTTGAGCTTTTTGTGTATGTGTGTGAATCATGTTTTACAAGAAATGTTTAGTTCTGTATGATAGCCAGTGATAAAATCTTACATCCTCCTTTAATGTTGTTTGAAATTTCAAAAGAAATGACTGAAAATCAATTAAAGCATGTGTAGTATACTTTAATAACAAGTTTTTAAAAAGTAAATCAAAGCAATTATACTTAGTATGCTTTAATTATGCTTAATATGCTTTTTTCAAATTCCACGTATTCCAGCCCCACAAACCATGCCCCCAAATCTGATATGTTTTTAGGTCCTTCTTTGAGATACACTGCCTGGCACATTATCTTATGATTTAACGGATTCTAACTAAAATGTAACTTGAAGCTTGAAAAAGAATGCTCTCAGTACTCTGTGCATAATGGGTATCACAATGATCTGATACCTGTGTAAAGTGTACCTATGTTAAAAAGAACAACAGCCTTCATTACCAACAGGATAAAAGCCCAAGTCCCTTTAGCCTTTCTATTGAAAGACACTGTTGGACCTGACTTAATACTTAATGAAATTTACAGCAGGGGGAACAGGTAATATATTTCCTTTGTTTCTTTTAGAGGAGTATAAGGATCAGTTTAAAAAAAGCTGAGACTTGAACACAAGTGCTAATAAGTATCCTCAGAAGTTAATTTGAGTCATTCTAATGACTCAACAGTAGGGTTGTCACACTGTGCTTCTAGTTAGCATTTATTAATAACAAATGATGTTGAGCATCTTTTCATGTGCTTATTTGTCATCTATATAACTTCTTTGGTGAAAGGTCTATGAAATCTTTTACCTTTTAGAAAACATTGAGGTTTTTTTTTTTTTGAGTTCTGAGAGTCAGATCCAAACAAGGTCCGTTACATGAATCGCATTAGGTTGCTATGCCCTTTAAATCTTTTAATCTATAGGTTCCTCATCTCTTTATTGTTTTCCTTGCTTTAGGAAAACCCAGAACATGAGAAATTCTGTAGGAAAAGTGGATTTTCCTAATTACATCCCCAGGATGTTCTTTAGTCTGTTTTTCTGTCTTCTGTATTTCTTGTAAACTAGTTGTTAAGGTCTAGAGACTTCAAGTTTGACTTTTTGGGGGGCGGGGGGGTGGGTATTGTTTTGGAATTGCTTCATGGATGGCGTCATGCACTTCCATCAGGAGGCATGTAATACATGATTGTCTGCCTTTTTGTGATGTTTACATTGGTGAGTTAGGGATTGTCAGTTTGATCCATTCATACTGCAGTCCCATCAACCTTTCACCTACAGCCATGGTTCCATTAGTAGTTGCAAAATGATATCCTAATTTTGTCGTTCCTTCTTTATTTATTAACTGGAATACTTACACCAAGAAAAACTTTGCCTCATCAACTGTTTGTTTGTTTTGGGGTAGTGTTTGTAAATAATGGCAGGATAAATGTGGGTTTTGGTTTTTTTTCCCCTTTTTGTGCCTGGTTTCAGGGCAGAAGTTCTATACCATTCCCTAAAAGTTAACAGTGAGGATTTTACTTTTTAGGATTGTCGTGAACTCATGGATTTTAGCATGCATGAATTTTAAGGTACTTGTCTCAGCGCCTTGCACTTTTTGTTGCTCAAATTGTTCCGTCCTTGGTTCCTGGGAGCCCTTTCCAGTTGGGTCTAGAGGTCTTTTGGTATCTGTTTTGCCTTGTGGGATACTAAGATGTCCCAGGCTCATCTTGTAATTTGTTGATTTTTTTAATGTCAAAAGCCGTTTACCTACCCAAGTAGCAATGAGCACACCTAGATCTTGGTTTCTTGGATCTAGACGCAGACCTTAGTTTCTAGTACCATCTTCCAGTAAAAGGAACCAGGGTTCCATGGAGAAATGTCTTATTCAAGGACTGGAGCAGGAAATACACATGAGTCTGGCGCATCTCGTGGTGTCAGAAAAAAAGATGGCACTCAGAAAACAAAACGAAACACATACAGTGTCGGGGGTGTGTCAAAGGGACGGAGGAACCAACTGAAACTGCTCCCAGTGGCCAAAGAAGGAACAGTCTGAGCAGCAAAATACATGGAGTGGTGTTGGATTATAACCCAGAATGTAGAGCAGACATCCGTTAATTCTATTAGTGTCCATACTGGTAAAATTAGTGGAGAAAAGGCAAATCTCCTGAGCAGAAGGGTTGTTAAGTAATTTATGTAGACACTCCTCCCTCAAGGAGGTGGAGCATAACGCCAGTCCTGAAGTGTGGGCTGCCCGTGGTCACTTCCTTCCGAAGAGTACAGGTGAGGAAAGGGGGAAAGGCAGAGTCAGTTCACAGTGGAGAAACTGAACGGAGACTACTTAACCAGGTGATCCGAGTTAAACTTCAACAGCGACAGGTCATGTTGAGAGAGTGTACCACTGATGGCATTTCACCTCTGTGGTCGTCCCCCCAAACTCCTAACTCCAGCCTATCACGAGGAAAACATCACACATACCCTCATTGGAGGACACCTACGAGTTCTCCTCAGAGCTGTCCAAGTCAGCGAAAAGAAGGGACGTTTGAGAGACTTTCTTGTTGTAGTCAAGAGGAGCCTGAGGAAACGTGATGACCAAATGTGGTACTCGAAGTGGGGTCCTGGAACAGATAAAAGACACTACATTAAAATTAAGGAAATTTGAATAAAGCATGGGCTTTGGTCAATAATAATATATCCATATTGATTTATTAATTGTGGCAATATACCATGCAAATGTAAGATCTTAATAATAGGGGAAACTAGGTATGGGACGTGTATGGGACCTCTGTACTTCTGTGCGGTTTTCTGTAAATCTAAGACTATTCTAAAATTTAAAGTCTTAGGAATTTAAAGAGTTGTTTACCCTTTGGCAGTAACCCCAGGAGCTGATATTTGTATAGTGCACCATTGTCTTCAAACACATTCTCAGTTCCTTTCTTTGAGTTTCTCCTCTAGTTTCCAGTTAGGCAGGGGATTGTTTTTCATGAGCATTAAGGCCATATCTAAAGAAACACGTTGGAGCTAGCGCCACAGTTAAGACATAGAACTGGGTGGTGAAGATCAAGCAGAGAGTAATCTTTTCTGCACTGGCCGAGGTTTTCATCCTTCGTTACTTAACAGCCACAGAGGGGACACCACCCACACTGCAGGAAGCCTTGCCCTTGACAGGGGGGCAACACTGTGTCTCTGCCCAGACGGGCCCCCCACCCAGCTGATGGGCCTGAGAGGCAGGGAGGGAAGTCTGCTTTGCTGTCCGTGTTCCTGCTGTTGACAGATGGTGTCATTCACGTGGGTGAAGAGCACCGGGGGGGGGGGGGGGTAGGGGTGGGAAGAGACCTGTTAGGGATGTACCGAGCTTGCCAGGCCTGTCTGGCCTCCAAGTAGAGATGTTGGGCAGGATCTAGAGTAAGGGATTGAAGACAAGAACTTGGAAGTCATCGTGCTTAGATGGTTAGACCATGGATTTAAAGCTGAGACTAGATCAGATGACTAGGCAGTCAGAGTAGACTGAAGAGGGCAGGGTCAGGACTGAGCCTGGAGCTCTGCGCCCCTCGGAGGCCGGAAGAGGAAGAGCTGGCAAAGGGGAGACTGAGGGGCGCTGGAGGCCGCTGTGTGCACCGTCCCCCAGCCGCGGTGCGCGTTGGCCACTGAGGCGTCCAGCTGCCAGCTGGTCCCCTGCCCCACTCCCCCGTCCCCGTTCCCGCCAAGCGGCCAGCAGCCCATGACCAATGCCCGGGGTGGCACTGGAGGCCACCCCTGCCTCAGAGCGGGTATGCCGGAGCCACACACCAGGGCTCCCTGTGGGTCAGGCTGAGGAAGCCGGTCTCCAGTGACATGTGTCCTTCCCTTACACCCCAGACCTGTCCTGCCTCGCTCACTGCCTTTGTCCTGGGAGGACCCACAGGGAAAGGCTTCAGTGCGCGGGTCCCCGTCCCAGGCTCTGCTTTCAGGGACCATCACCGAAGACGCCCGTAGAGAAGACTTACCGAGGGGTGAGGCCAGTGCCTTAGTGAATGTCAGCTGCCATTCTCCTCTTCCGGGCACAGACCTCCCTCCTGGAGCCTGGAGCCTGTCCGCCGCAGGACGGGGCGGCCGCGGACAGAGCTGGAGGAAGGCCGGGCCGGGGGCTGGGGACACAGAAGACGCAGTTCTGCCCACGAGAGGTGGCGACATTGCCACAGAGGAAGTGACGTTTGAACTGCGCGTTGAGGGAAATCCTGCACCAGCTTCAAGGCTTAACTCAAGATCCACGCTGGAGTGGCCCTGGGCCCCCTTTGCGGCTCTGTCGGCTTCAGCCTCCCATCTGGGAGCTCTCCAGGCTCGCCGGCCCTGTGGGATATCCACTTTCGAGCCACGGCACGTCAGCCCAGAGGAATGGAGAGGAGGGCCTCAAGAGTGATGTGACGTGTGCTGAGCTGGTCGGGTCTTTGGGCCGCCAGAGCCCACCACCTGCCCAGTCTGCCCCCTCCCTCTGCCCACAGCCCGGCTCCTCCAGGGCACGGCTGTACCTCCTGTGCTGCTCGCCCTTGGTGGGCCCGGCGGTGGCTGTGTGGCAGGTGCATAGAGATGCCTGTCGGGTTCATAAGACGACTCTGATTTCTTCTTGGAGGAGGCCATGAAGGGAGGCCTCGGTGGTGGGTGCACAGCCGGGAGCTGAGAAACCGTTGTCCGGAAGCACAGTGGAGGAGCAGCGAGGGGCAGAGAGAAGGAAGAGCCTCGGTCTGTCTCCTCAGAGCATGGCACTGAGACGTGTCAAGTAGAATAGAATGTGAAAGTCTGTGGAGATACGGAGAAACTCAGAAGCAGAATCTGAAATGATTTTACACATGTCTGATTGGAAAACATTTTGAAGTCTGGCAGGGTCGAGTGCATTAGGATCTGAGGCACAGCTGGACTGCTGTTGGGATGTGCACTGTCGGCTCGCTCTGGAAAGTGACCCGGCACCGTCTGGCGAAGGCAGAGCTGCGCCTGCCTCTGCTCCAGCTGTTCCCCAGTGCAGACTCAGGGGAGCCCTGCTCTGGTTCACAGGGGGCTGGTGGCAGCATGGTTATAAGCAGCAGTGCTAGTGTAATAAAAGCGGGAAAGAAAGGGAAGGCAGCCTAAATGTTTGTCAGCAAGGGGATGAGGTAACAAACCGTGGTGTCGTCACAGTGACTGCGATGAAGCAGTGAGAACGGGCGAGTTGGAGCCACGCTTGTCAACAAGGATGAATTTCACAGCCTAATGCTGAGCTAAAGAATGCATAGAGGTTTTAAAGCTTGAGAACAGGCAGAAAGGCTGGTCATGTGTAAGCTGGACGGCAGGTACGTGGAAGCTTATGATCCTGGTTGCTCTTCTTGGGTGTATGTTTAGTGTTTTCTGTAATATTTAAAATTTTTAAAGAAACACGAAATACTGAAGTGAGGATGTGTACGTGGGTATAAAAATGCATGTGAATTAAAAACATGAAATGCCCAGGAAGTGTTTTTTTCCTCAGAGGAGGGAGGGCTGAGGTGTGGGAGGAGCACACGGGGGCTTCCAATGGTCCTGGTGATATTTTCCTAAGCTGAATGAGGACATTACTTCAGGTGAATTTTTCTTTAAACTGTTATGTCTGCCATAAATATTGTGAAAACTCTTTTTTAAGTTTTTTAAAAAAGGCTATGGAAATATTTGTACCTTCTCTCAGCTCCACTTTTTAAATCTGTGAAATGGGAGGTTAGAATAACGGTAATACCTCCTCCTAAGATATCTGTGAAGATAAAATAAGCTAATGTATGTGAAAATGACTTTCAGACTCTTGATTATTATTATTATTATTATTATTATTACGAAAAGAAAGTGTTCAACTTCCTTGCTACAGAAATAGGTGAAGCTGGAAATACGTTCATTGTGGGAAGATCAGAAAACGTAGAAAAATTCTGATGAAAATCCCTTTACTTCACCACCACTAATGTTTTAGTTTATTTCTCTTTAGTATATGATTTTTGTTTTCTTCTGTCAGAATTAGAGTTTGTTGGTACAGCTGTTTTTGAGAATATTTCTGCATCGCAGAAGTCTGACAGCAGGAGTAAGAAAGAAAACATGAGGCGGCTTCTCCAAGCTCCCCCAGGCGCTCCTTGAGGGCAGGACGTCTGCTCCATCTGTGTGTGTCCCGTGAGCAGCGCCTTGGTGGGGCTGAGGGATGGATGGCCCCGGGCCAGTTTGGTTGCGGAGACCAAGTGCCCTGGACCGGAGCGAGGAGACTGAGGCTCTGGCCTGGAGCCTGACCTACCTCGAGCGTTCTGCGTGACCTCATGCTGGCTGCCCCCATCCTCATCTGTGAGACTGCGTGGTCGTGTCAGCTCTCAGTTGGCTAAAGCCAGTAACCGTTGTCTATACCAAGAGTATTTGTGCGAGAATAAGTGGGAGGTGATAATAGAGAACACATGCTTAGCCCTGGTAAGGTGCTCTGTAACCTCAGGGAACAGTGTTTGTGACTGAACATACTTTCCAGTAAAATTCTGCTTGGGAGATGGCAACTGAGATGGGACAGAGAAGGATGGAAGTGGGAGTCACAGGGAGTATTCACTGCACTGGTTTGAGATATGCACAAATCAGAAAATGGCCAGGAGATGAAGGTACTGACTGTTGGGTTTCCTACAGACTGTACTTTTGGATGAAGCCATTCAAAGCATTTTATATATTGCTTTAGTGGAAGACTCTCACTGCCACCTAGTAGATGAGAAGGCTAGGGACGGTAATTTTGCATTCGTGTCAGGAGACTTGATAGAGCTCTTTTTTTCCTAACTCAGTCCTGCCTGATAATATAAACTCTCCCCAAAAAGAAGATGTATTATTTTCCAACAAGAAGGTTTGGAAAACATCAGGAAGGAGTGTGTAGCTGTGAGTTTCCTGAGAAGCGTCTTGGGGAGCCAGGACTGCGGAAGTCACCTCCAGACAAATTCAGATTCAGGTTTAGAACCACGTAGCAGCACCCTGGTCCCTGGCCTAGGGCTTAGAAAACCATAGATCCGTGTTTTCTGAATTCCCTTATTGTCCCTGAACCATTTCCTTCATGGAGTTCTTATCAGCATATTGAATTGAATGAAGACTGGATCTGTGAACATGTAAATGAGAGAAATAGATTATGTGGAAATAAAAGCAAAAATTTCCCTCAAACAGAGTGTTTCAAAAGGCTTAGGAAGAGAAACTCTTGCAACTCACTAATAAAAAAGACAACCCAATTAAAAAGGGGCACAGGATCTGAATAGACATTTCTTCAAAAAAGGTAAACAGATGCCCAGTAAGCACTTGCAAAGATGCTCAAAACCATTAGCCATCAGGGAAATGCAAATCAAAACCACTTCATACCCACTAGGATGGCTATAATCAAAAAGACATAGTAGCAAGTGTTGGAGAGAATGTGAAGAAACTGGAACCTCATACATTGTTGCTGGGAATGTAAATTGGAGCAGCCACTTTGGAAGACAGTCTGGCAGTTCCTCAAGAAGTTAAATGTAGAATTATCGTTTGACTCAGCAACTCCACTCCTAGGCATATACCCAAGAAAATAAAAACTGATACACAAATGTTCATAGCAGTATTATTCATAATAGCCAAAAGGTGGAAACAACCCAGATAATTATCAACTGAATGGATAAACAAAATGGTATATCCATACAGTGGAATATTATTTGACCACATAAAGGAAGTAAATACGGGCACATGCTCCAACATGGATAAACCTTGAAAACATTATGCTGAGTGAAAGAAGCCAGGCACCAAAGGCCACACATTGTATGATTGCATTTATATGCAGTGTCCAAAATAGGCAAATATGAACAGACGAAAGATCAGTGATTGTCTCGGGCTGAAGGGAGTACTGGAGGCTGATGAAGGTGTTCTAGAATTTACTGTGATGATTGCACAGCTCTATAAATGATACAAAAACCATTGAGTTTTACTTTTTAAATGGGTTGTATGGTATGTCAGTTTTGTCTCAGTACAACTGTTGATGCCCCCCGCCCCGCCCCAAATCTCACTTGGACTAGTTTTAACATCTTAGTGTTGAAAGAGAACAGTATAAAATTCTAAAGAAATACGGTTAATCATCCTTCAGGAATATTTTAATTTAGAAAGATTTGTGGAGTGCTGCTGTGTGCCTGCCGTCATGCCGGGCCTCAGGAGTACAGATGCAAAGAAACTGTCAGGCTGGCAAGACCCAGAGACGGTGTGCGGGGCGTGAATGCATGCACCAGAACTGGGCAGGGGCACGTTGCTGTGTGCCTGCTGCTGCCCTAAGGTCCTTTCTCATCGCAGTTTTCACAATAGCTCTAGAAGGATTGCTGCTGTTACCCCCGTTGCAGATGAGGAAAAGGGACCCAAGCGGGTCACCAGGGTGCCCGAGGCCATGCAGCTGGTGAGCGGTGCGGCCGGGGCTGAGCTCTGGACCTCACGGGACCGTCACGCTGGTGGGCATGAAGCCGTTGTCCACATTGAATTTCTTCCAGCCTCTGTTTCAGGATGCTTTTGGTTCTTTGTTAAAAAACAGCTAAATGTATCTAAAATTCAGTTGGCACTCATTTTGTTTTTCTTGTACAAGTGAAGTTAGTGCTGTTTCGCTTAATAAATTACAGAATAAGAACTGAGTGGTAATAATCACTTACAGGGATTTATAACTTGAGCTATTTGTAGTTAACGTATGTCCAAATTACATTCTTTTAGGGTTAAGGGAAATACTTCTGAACATTGGTGATACTGGTTGTTCACTGCGGTGGTTTCCTGTGTATATCTGTAAAGTAGAAATGATATCTGCCAGCAGCATTTGAAGGGCTCCTGCCTCAAACGATGAACGTCCTTGGATGAACTGGTGCCTTGGATTAACTGGCACTAGAGTTTTGTTCTGCCTAAAAATAGTTCTAGAAGTAGGAGGTGAAGTGACTTATTGAGGGCATTAGAGTACAGCCCAAATAGGCCTTAAGCAGACCTGCACTGTATTTTTAGTGTAGATTTCTCTGCCGTTAATTTTACTCAATAAGTATTGATTGATAAGAATAGCTGTAAAATGATAGAAACCTTACATTGGAGAGGGCGACAGGCTAGCATTTTGGGGGACTAATCAAAGACCTGGGTCAGAACTTGGCTTAGCCTCTGTCTGTAGAGGAACACATACTCCAGCTAACATGTTAAATGCTGAAGTTCTTTTGTGCCCAAAGCAAACAGGAGCCCTGTTTTCCTTTAAAAGGGAAGGAAGCTCTGCCTTAGAATGCCTGGGCAGCTGCCTAGCACCCTGCCACGTCATCTGGGCAACTGAGAACCCAGCTGGCCCCTGCTTGGTAATTCCTCAACACTCTGGTATGTCCTGACATTGCCAAGCAGACTGGAGGGATTCGCAGAACAGGAAATAAGCGGCCGGGAGATAAGACGGGCAGCTCCGAATCGCAGACGAGAGCGGAAATGAGAAAACTAATCCAGGGAAACAACATCGCAGTTTAACTTTATTTTTAAACCAAGGATCACTGGAAAGATTTCTGCCTCTAATTTAGGGGAGCAACCCACCTATATTCAGTTATACCGGTTATACTCACAGCAAAGAAGTGTGTGTATGGGGACTGCACTTCTGTTTACTGCTGCATCTCAACTGATCAGGAATTACGAAAAGATGACATTGAGTCTGTGAACTCTTTGTTTCTCCAACAACTACTACTGTGTTGTCATAAGACCAAGACATTTTTAACATTAGAAATAACTTTAAAACATTTTTTTGCCTCTGCTCTTTTGTGTTTGTGTCATGCTGCGACTTGCAGGCTGTCTTCATGAAGAAGAGAGGTTTTGTTACTGATAATAACTAAATATGCAATCATGTGTGGCGATGGTTGTTAAAGGAAAAAGGCAAAAGTATAGAAAATGTGACTAACCTCTGTTCTCTGAAATGTGATGCCTTGTCATCAAATATTATAAGGAAGGTCATAGTAGATGAATATTCACTGTATTTAACTTAGGAAATAAGTGTTCTTATTGGTCGTATTCCGCCCTCTTGTAGCCATCCTGAAGTGCATTAGTGATTGTGGGCTTAGGTGATGCAGCTGTCTTGAGGGACCATATTGCAGCACATTGTGGGCGGCACTGCTCAGGCCGATTGTTGTTGGGTCCGAAAGTTTATGAAGTTGGTTTTTATTGGCTACTTGGAAATTCTAAATTTTATGATACATTCAGTGCGGTGCGTTTAAAGACTTTAATTGTGTTGGTTTTACTATTTTTAAAAATTAGATCAGTAATTTAAATACAGAATTTTTAAAGCTAGACTTTAAAAACATGAATCTGGATTTGTTGCCCTCCCGTCCGCCTGTTTTGAGGCCCCTCCTGTGTATGTTCACAGCTCTGTACTTGCATACAGAGCAGGGTATTATGTCTGGTTAGTGAACTGAACTCCGCAGGGACAGAGATTTCCTAACTTGCTATCCTCACAGCCTAATGGTTTGTAATAGGCAGTCTGTCAGTATTGGCTCTTGTTAAAATGCCTTTGGGAGTCGAAAGTAACCTACTTGAAGTAGTTTTCAAAGCGTAACTGAATGAGAATCGTAACTTACGTGTGGCTGTTTGGCATGATATGCTCAGCATTCCTGTGTGTCAGTGTTCAGAGGTGAGCATGCCTCTGCCCTTTTCCTCCGGTGGCCCAGCTCAGGGGGAGGAGGGTGCACGTAAACCTGTGGTTATAGCAGGTGGTGTGAGCGCGGCACCTGCAGAGCAGTGACCAGAGAGGGACAGGCAGTCGCAGTGGAGGGACAAAAGCTAGATGGGGCTGCCGGCAGCTGGCAGTGTCCGCATCCACGGAACTTGCATCCGTTTTGCAGACGGGCCATTGACTAGCTTAGATTTGGCCGACAAGTGCCAGGTCTCAAAAGATTGCAGCCTTTCAGCTCTTGATGCACAGTTTTAAAAAAGAGCTACAGTATCCTTACATTTTAAGTGGGTAGTAATTTCCTCTTGGACAATTTGAGGATTTTAGTATGCATCTTGCAACAAATGCTGATACCACCAAGTGTGGTGGATCAAGGCTGGGGGGCCTCTCCTGGCTCCCTGGTGCCCATGGTACCACTTTGAGAAGGGGCAGGGCTTCTGTGTCGGTCTGTGGTTTGGATGCAGATGGACGTGAGGAGGAAGCTGTGCTTTTGGAGGCCTGTGATGGTCAGTCCTTGCTCTCAGCCGCTCGCAGTCAGTGGTTCAGAACATAAGTGGAACTTGGGGACCCTATGCACCGGTGCCACGTATTCACGAGGGTTGTTAGCTTATCAGGCACAGAGTCCTGGGAGGAGACGGGATTCGCATCTTGTGAGCAGCAGGGGTGCTCTTGCTGGTTAGTAACAGTCCTCATTTGACCGACATACATCCGTATGTGTCCACGTACCCATGGCTGTTCTGGCTTCCAGCTGGACTTTGCGCTTGCCGAGGGCAGGCCCTGTCTTCTTTACCTCCGTGTTGGTCACGCGGCAGCGCGCAGCATGGATCTGATGAGTACGAGCTGAACGAAGGAAACGATCACGGTCACCAGCGCGGGCGGGCCAGGTGACCTCCAGAAGCATTCCCCGTGGGGAGCCCGGCTCTGGTTTTGTGCCTCCTGGGACCACTTCATAGCCCTGTGCCCTTACGGGTTTTACTGGGCTCTGTGAGGGCTGATCCCACAGACCACCTACCTGCGGCCACCTTTTACATGAACGAGTGATAGTTGAGAAAGATGAAAATGATTGTCCACGTTCAGGATTTTTCAAATTTAAAAATTAAGTTCTCATACTCATCCATTTTGAAGCTTATAGTTTCTTCGTATTTCCTCTGTGATAAATCCTGAACAGCTTAGATATTTCAACTGTGTATTTTTTCCAAATTGGCATGCTTAGATGCTGAACTACTTGGAAATAATGTAGCCTGGCAAAGGTACAGAAAATTTCACTTTGGGAGAAAATGAGATTACATAGGCCGCACCCTTTCTTCCATCTGTACCAAGCAAATAGTGCCCTGACTCAGGTGCACACAGTAGGTTTCGAGGAAATCGTTCCCCCACCGCCCAGGGCCCTCAGGCGAGCGAGCCTGGCACTGTGGAGGCAGGGCCGAGTACGGGTGGGCTCTGGGCCGGCTCTGCGGTCACGGCGACGGGCGCTGCGGCGCTGTGGTTCGTGGTTTGCTCAGGTGCCTGCTGTTTGTCAGGAGGCCACGTCACGTGGGCCTGGTCCCCTGAGGCGCTGCTGTGTGTCCTCTCTGCTGGACTCCCCACCCCCCATCCTCCCCGAGTCCTTGCCTTTGTCGGTGCGTTCTAGTTAGTTCTGGGTCTGATAACGTCGTAGACGTGATTGCAGCCCACGGGCTCCTTCCCTGCAGTAAGTGTCTTTTTGGTCGTTTCCTAGGTCGTGTTGGTGAGGTGGAACGAGCCGTACCAGAAGCTGGCCACGTGCGACGCAGACGGCGGGATATTCGTGTGGATCCAGTACGAAGGGCGGTGGTCTGTGGAGCTGGTCAACGACCGAGGGGCCCAGGTGAGCGGGCAGGACGCTCCTCCAGGGAAGGGCGGAGGGCAGATGAATGAAAACAGCATCCTGCTTCTCGTGCTGCCCGTTGAGTACATCACTAGAGCGAGAGAAGGATCGTCCTTCCTTCTCTTCCACTCTGCGGCTGTTGTGAGAACGCTCCAGGCCTTAAGCTTTAATTAAACCTGTGAAGTCGTTTTTCACCACTCAGGGTTGTGATTACCTGTTAAATTCCGATTTAGCGAAGCGCTCCTGGCGTAGCGCTTCTTTGCTGCCCCGTGGAAGGTATTTTCCCGTGTTGTCATCCTCCTAGTTCTCTCACGGGGAGCTCCACATGACTGTTCTCACAGCCAATCCCCAAGCCGAGTTTTTCACAGTCCCTTCGGTCAGGTTTCAATTAGCGGGGCCACCTGTTGTCGTCACTCAGCTCTCCCTTTCTGGTACCAATTTGTCGCTGCTCTGAGGAAAACAGTTGCTCCAGGGACGCCCTGCCGAGCTGTGCTATTTTAAAAACCACTTCGTGGGTTCTCGTGGCTGATGGTATGGCCCTGGCTCTCCCTCCCCGCGAGGACGGCTGCGTGGAGCTCCTGTCTCGTGTGTTTAAGGACACGGGTCCCGTGCCAAGGATTTGACAGGCCCGAGTGCTGGGGGAACCTTCATTGACAAGGGGTTTCTTAGTCTGTTTGGCTCCGGGGTGGTTCCCCTGTGACTGCCTTTCTATACATTCCTAAGGAAATGAATTCTCACCCTCTCTCTTCCCATCTGTTGCTTAAATAAGCTACGAGCTCTCCAACTTCGAAAGATGCAGATGGGTGAGGTGACATAAAATTGCAGGGAATGAAGCTCTTACTGGCAGTTACTGCCAGGCTGAGGAGCTTTGTAAGATGTCATCACAGGAGGCAGAGCTACCTCTGGGTGCAAACAGAGCATACTTCTTTGTGTGAGTTTATTTATTTGGTAGGGTCGGTGTCATAATTTTGACTGACTCTGGTAAGGCCTTACCAGTTTCCTGTATTCCGCCGTGAGTGGAAAAAGGAAGAGGTGGTGCCTACGCTGTGACTACTAACTAACCTTGAAATTGAGCCACAGATGTGGAAACCTCCATGCCCGTAAGAAGTTCACGTCACCTAGAAGGTGGACACTGTGGTCAAGAGCATGAGCTCTGGAGTCAGCGTCTCGGTCCGTCACGCTTCAGTAGGAGATACTTTACTTCTGTGCCTCAGTTTCCTCCTCTGTACACAGGGAGTTTAATGGTGCCTGCCTCCACGGATCACTTGGGAGGATTACAGAAGATTCCATGTGGAAGGGAGTTCCCTGGTAGCCCAGTGGTTAGGATTCCAGGCTTTTGCTACCATGGCTCGGGTTCAGCCCCTGGTCAGGGAGCTGAGATCCTGCAAGTTGCGTGGCACAGCCCCCCCCCAAAAAACAGGTTAAATGTGGAGAACGCTGTGCCACTGTCTGCACATGATGGTCGTCCCCACAAGTTGCGACGGTGCCTGAAGCACTCACGAGGTGCCAGCACCCATAGCCGCAGACCACGGGGCGCACCTGCCCTTAGGTCGTCGCCGTAGCGTCATCACCAAAGACCAGCTTCAGGCCTTGAGGCAGCAACTCTTCTGCACTTGCCCACGAGGGTCTTTGAAGTGCCGCTGTTCTCCCATCCACCAGAGTGAAGCCTTTCCCTAGAAAGGCCCAGTGGTCACGTGAGACATGTCTTCAGACCTTGGCCGGCAAGAGGTCTTACAGAGTGTTACTCCTACAGAACGGCACTCAGTGCTGGCCTTTTCCAGGTGTCATCCCTCACCTCCACAGGAACCCTGTTGGGAAGATGTTGTTACTCTCAGTTAATGGAAGAAAAAACCCAGCTCAGGGAGGTTGAGTAACTCACCCAGGGAAGTTAGTTCATGGTTTGTAAAGCCAGAATTTGAACCCAGGTTTGAGTCCGAAACTCTGTCTTGTTCCCAGACAATAAACTGTTTTCTCTTTAGCAGAGGTGTATATACTCATAGTACATCCAGAGAGCTCAGGCTTCACTGCCATTGGCGAGTCCGGCCCCCCCAGCCTGGTGGTGCTGCCACACTGTCTCCTGCTGACGGCAGCTTCTCTGAGGAGGGAGACATCTGTCATCTCCACGTCAGAGCCGTGTGGCCTCGGCCACCGCCATATACCCTCAGCCTTTCTTTTCATTGAGAGTTTGGCGGAAAAAAAAAGCGTGTTAGAAACAAGAACGGATGAATTCAGACCTGGAAGTGAATGAGCTTACATGGACCATAGAACATCTGGAAGCACCTAGAATCTCCCAAAAGCCTGTTCCTTTCAGGTTCGACCAGAGTAATCACTGTATCTAGTGATCTGATCCAGATCTTCATATAGCTTTGCTGTTTGCCACTCTGATCCTACAGACCTCAGAATCCATTGAGCAATTGTTATCGTTAAGCACTTGCACTTGGGGGAGATTTGGCCGCTTTTAATTGTGTTGGAGTCGCGTCCTGTGTGAGAAGCATCGTGCACCGGTGAGGATGGCTCACTGGCGGAGGGAGTGGAGGGTCCGCGCCGGGAGCGGTGTCTGGGGGCAGGAGGGACAGTTCTGTGCCTGGAGGAGGAGCGTCCTTGAAGTGATACTCTTTAGAAGAGGTGACAGGTGATCTTTGTTATATAGCAGGCCTTTCATTGTCGTGAAGTAATCAGACATTTGGCAGAAGCCAAGTGAAGCTTTGACACTCTTTTTTTCAGGAAATGATTATGAGTCCTTTATTTCCAAAATGAGTCTGGAACAGTGCCTGCATTATTTCACAGCATTGGTCACAGGCCGGCTGTGCCAGGCCCAGGCCTCGGACCGTCAGAGGAAAGGCTGTCTTGGGCGGCGGGCCGTCCAGGCTGCTCCTCAGCTTTGGTCAGTCATGTCGAGAGAGCCCTGAACGTGGGCCAGGAGTGCCACGGCCCCCCGCATCGACTAGGCCACAGCAGAGGGCTTTCTGCTTATTTCCTTAACACACTAGGGACTCAGTTCCCCTGGTTTTGTTTTTCCAATTTTGGTATAGTCTTATCACTCTATGCCAACCTAATTTAATAAATGCAATTAGATCATGTAAACATCTTCTGTTAGCATTTTTTGTGACTGTAAGATGGGTGGTGCCTTGGAGAAGCATCTTGTCACTGGCTATACGTTTTCTTACTCTAGTGAGATGTTTTTCCTTTAGCACAAAGATAAATGAGTTAAAACCCATGTAAATAAGTAACATTATCTTTGCAAAATGAAATGACTTTTACAGTTTATTGCAGAATTAATGTGTTGTCTGTAAAAAAAAAAAAACTTTTCAGTTAAGAAAAACTAGATAACGTAACTGGTTGAAACATAAGGTCAGAGAAACCAAGATTCTGAGTTGAAAAACAAACAGCTTTTTCCAGTACCTTCAGACCAGCTGTCGAGGAGCTGTCTCACACCCCCATGCCATTGTCATGAGGGGGACGTGCTGACCACTGATAACCTATAACCCCTGCTGGGAAAACAGCAAGAAGTTCATGTCCTTTTGGTGTTTGTTCATTTGTTTTATTACTACCTGAAGTGTGAAAAGTCCAGTAACTGTTACAAATTTCAATGAAGGTGAACATTTCCAAGTATAAGCAACAGTGAAAATGATAGATAATCCATTTTTTTAAGTTAGAAAATACTTAAAAGGTAATACAAACTGAAAAAGTAAATTAAGGCGATAGAAACAGGACCAAGTATAACAATAATTAGAATAAATGTAAATGGACTGACTTCACGGATCAAGATGATGCTTGACAGATTACGTTTTTAAAAACATAGCTATATGCTATTAGGAGCCACACCTAAAACTTAAGGACATATACAAGTTTAAAGTAAAAAGGTGGAAAAGATGTATTGAGCAAATATCCAGGAAAAAGGAAAGCTGGAGTAGCAACTGTTACTTTCGGATGAAATAGACTTAAAGATAGAAAGTAATGTTTCGTTTATAGAGTGCTACCACATAATGATAAAAGCTGCAGTTTCCCAAGATGATATTTTAAATATGTGTGCACTTATTAATAGTAGCGTCAAGATATGTGAAGGAAATTGACAGAACTGAGAGTAAAAACTGATAAATTCATTGATATACTGAGAAGTTTCAACAACAAAAAAAATCAGCAAAGATATAGAAGATCTGAGCAACACAGTTAACAAGCTTGACCTAATGGACACTTGTAGTTACTGAATCCACCGAGTAGAGAACATACATTTTTCTCAGACACACACAGAATGTTTACAAAAATTAATCATGTTCTGAGGTTTCGCAGACTTTTTCTGTGAAGGGGCAAGTTAGTACATATTTTAGGCTTTGTGGACGAGGAGTCAGAATTGAGGATATTACGTAAGTACTAACAAGAAAGAAAAGAAAACCAGAAAACGTTTTGTTGATAAAGTTAAAAAGTTTATTTATGGATGCTAAAATTTGAATTTTATATAATTTCACATACAACAAAGTATCATTCCTCTCGAAATTTTTTCCTAACCATTTAAAACCATAGTTTGTGGACTGTACAAAAATAGGTGGCAAATAGATTTGGCCCACTGGCCATAGTTTGCCAGCCTGTTTCAGGGCATTCATAAAACCTAAACAGGTTTCCATCGGTAGCTCTCATGATTATGGACCATGATTTCTGAATGGGTTAGAAGTTAATAACAAAAACATAAATTTAAGAAATTGGTGGGAATTCCCTGGCGGTCCAGTGGTTAGGACTCGGCCCTTTCACTGCCGGGGCCCAGGTTCAGTCCCTGGTCAGGGTACTAAGATCCCAGAAGCCATGCAGCGTGGCCAGAAAAAAAGAAAAGAAAGGAAATTGCTGACCAAATACCTGGACACTTGGTCATTTTTAAACGCATTGTTAACTAGTTCACGGCCATTTATAAAAGCTTAGATCTGAATGGTAACGGACTGTCCACATATCAAAACTTGTGAGGTAGGATTAAAGTGGTGATATAAGAAAATAGATATCCTAGGGTCTTCCCTAGTGGCGCAGTGGTTAAGAATCCGCCTGCCAGTGCAGGGGACAAGGGTTAGAACCCTGCTCCGGGAAGATCACACATGCCGCAGAGCAACTAAGCCCGTGCACCACAACTGCTGAGCCTGAGCTCTAGAGCCCGCGAGCCACAACTACTGAGTCCACACGCCACAACTACTGAAGCCCACACGCCTAGAGCCCGTGCTCTGCAACAAGAGAAGCCACCACAATGAGAAGCTCGTGCACCGCAACGAAGAGTAGCCCCTGCTCGCCGCAACTAGAGAAAGCCTGCGCGCAGCAACAAAGACCCCACACAGCCGAAGTTAAATAAATAAATAAATAAACTAATTTTTTTAAAAAAGAGAATATATATCCTTAATTTATGTATATTAGAAAGGAATAAAACTCTGATCAAATGAACAGAGTAAACCCAGTAAAAGGAGAAAGAAAATATAATTTAAATAAAAGTAGAAATTAATGCATAGCGAAAAAATCATACAATAGAGGAGATCAACAAATTCAAAAATTTGTTCTTTGGAAAAAAATTAATGAAGTAGACAAACTGCTGGCAAGCCTTGAGTAAGAGAAGAAAGATGAAACCTAAAATAATTTTATGAATGAAAAGTTGAGCATAACTGTAGATAAGGTAGAGATTACAAGGTAGTCAAAGGTAAATAAAAGATGCCTAGGTAATTCAGTGGGGGAAGAACCATCTTTTTTTTTTATTGAGGTATAATTGACATATAACATACTGGTTTCAGGTGTACAACAGAATTTGTATCTACTGGGAAATGATCGCCACGATAAGTCTATTTGACATCCAAGGAATAGTCTTTTTGACAAATGGTGCAGAAGCAACTGAACATCTGCATTTAAAAAGTAGAACCTTGATTCTTACCATACACCCTGTGCAAAAATTAAATGAATCATAGACATTAATGTAAAAGCTGTACACTTCTTCTGGAAAGTTTGCGTTTGCCACCTTGGGTTAGGTAAAGATTTCTTGGATTGGATACAAAAAGCATGAAACGTAAGAGAAAGAACTTGATATTGGACTTCATCAAAATTTAAAACTTACTTTTTGAAAGATATCCTTAAGAAAATGAAAAGGCAAGTTACAGAATGGGAGAAATTATTTGCAGCACATATTCAGATAAAGGATAGTATCTAGAATTTTTACAACACAATAAGAAGGTCGAAAACTTCTATATATCTGTATACATATGTGTATGTGTGTGTGTATTTACGTATATAATGAATAGGTGAACGTGAATGGATATACAAATAGATATATATGGCAAGGGATGTGAATAGAAAGGTTCCAAAAGAGGATGTGCATATGATCAATAAGCACATGAAATGATGCTCAGCATATTAGTCATTGGGGAAATGCAAATTAAAAGCACAGTGTCCTACCACTACACACCTACTAGAATAGCTAAAATAAAAAAGACTGGCAACACCGAGTGCTGGTGAGGTGTGGACCTACTCACATATATTGCTGATGGGAATGTGAAATGGTTTAGCCACTTTGGAAAAGCTTGGTAATTTCTTATGCATTTAAACATACACTTACCGTATGACCCAGCAGTTAATTCCATTCCTAGGTATTTACTCAAGAAAAATGAAACCATGTGCCTACAGAAAGTCTTGCATGTGAATACTCATAGCAATTTTGTAATAAGCAAATACTGGAAACAACCCAAACGCCCAGCCCTTTGGGGAGATGAATAAATTGTGGTATATTTATGCCATGGAATATTACTCATCTATAAAAAGGAATGAACTACTGATGCACACAAGAAATCAGAATACTCTCAAAATTATTATACTGAGTAGAAGCAATCATAAAGAAAAGTGAACATACTGTGTGGTTCTATTCATGCGAAATTCCTAGAATAAGCAGCTAGTTACAGAAGTTAGGTCACTGGTTGCCTCAGACCCAGGGTGAGGGCAGGGAATTGACTGCCAAGGGGAACTTTATTTATTGCACATAAATTATAGCTCACTAAAGGTGATATTTAAAAGGATAATAAGTACTATTAACAACTACGTGCCAACAGTTTTGAGAACTTACATGAACTGGACAAATTCCTAAAAAATTATTTTAATAGAACTGACTCAAGAAGAAATAAAAAGAGAAGCTTGCCTGCTGCTAACACTATTAAATAAAGTGAAGCAATGATTAAAAATCATCCCATAAAAAAGTGCAAAGCCAGATGGCTTCACAGGCATGTTCCACCAAACTTTGAAGCAACAGGTCGGCCCAGTTTATACAAATTCTTCCTGGCCATGGAAGAAAAGGGACTACCCTCTAACTCATTCTGAGAGGTCAGCATTAACCCTGATAAATTCAAACAAAGACGTTATAAAAAATGAAATCACAAGTTTGCCTCACTCGTGAATACAGATGTGGAAATCCCAAACACGTGATCAACTTCAACTGTATGTGTAAAGGACAATACTTGACCTCGAAGTTGGGCTTCTTCTAGGTATGTAAGGATGGCATAAAACTGGGAAATCCATGGAAGTAATTTGCTGCAGTAATAGATTAAAAGAGGAAAAACATGTGGTCCTTTGAATAAATGCATTTGATAGAACTGAACACCCACGTATAAGTAATGTGTTCCGGTTAGAGATTATTTCTCATTTTGATTGCGGGAATGTTGTTAGCAAGACTGAGAAACGTATATAATCAGAAACTGAGAGCTTTACTATCTTGATAAGTGACCACGAGACACTGATGGAGAATCTGGTACTATAAGGGGCAGGCCGTAGAACAGTGTCTAAAAGCAAGGATGCTGGAGCCGCACAACCCTTGATCATTCTCTGCCTCTCGCTCTGCCCCTCGCCAGCCCTGTGAGACCAAGGAGAAGTTACTTCTCTCCGTTGTGGGAGGTATTACCATGGGCTTAATGAATTACCATGTGTGACACACTTAGCACCTCCACGCTGGCATATGCTTTTCAAATAATGTGTTTTATGTGTTATTGTTAAAATACATGCAACAACATATTGTATTGTCTCTTTAAGGCCATCTCGATCTTAGCCAAAGGCTAAGGTAATGACTACGTCTAGTCTTTGATAAAAGTGCTTTCCCTTTCAGATTACAAATTGACTCCTTTTATCTGTGTGTCCCAAAGGTGAGTGATTTCACGTGGAGCCACGATGGGACTCAAGCGCTTATTTCGTATCGAGATGGGTTTGTCCTGGTTGGTTCTGTCAGTGGACAAAGACACTGGTCATCTGAGATCAACTTGGAAAGTCAAATCACATGTGGCATATGGACGCCCGATGACCAACAGGTAACGCCTCTTGAACATGATGTGTCATGTTAAAACGACGTGAGCTGAGGGGGAAAAGCGTTAAGTACTAATACGGGGTGGGGGAAGGCGGGGAGGAGAGCTGTCTCAAAGGCTGGTAAAGAATGACAAAGGGAAAGAACACTGAGCTTGTCCAGGTAAAAATTAACACCAAAATTTCATGTGTTAATAGATTGGGGAAATAACATTCCCCACCGATACTGTGAATACTGAGTTAACAGTTTAATTATAGAAAATACTCATACAAATTTACTTTAAAATCTGCATAAATAGCCGATTGATAAATGGATAATGGACATAATTCGTTCACAAAAGAAGTTCAACCAGTCAGTAATCATGGTGGGAAAGTATGTACTTGCAGGGAAAAAATGGGAAATAGCATAGTGAGAGGGTATATTTTCACTTATTAACAAAGAAAATGATACCCGTGATTTTATTTATCATTCGTAACGGTTTAATCAAATAAGTATTTTCATTCATTGCTGGTAATAATATGCATTCGATCTTTGGGGTGGCAAAGATTTGATACAATTTTTAAGCAAGTCTAAAAAATTATCATCTGCTTTGACCTGGTGATATGCTTTAGGAATTTATCTAAAAGAGACAAAATGGGAAGAAAATAAAAGTTGTGGTCGTTAAAGCATTATTTATGATAGTAAAAATTTGGCAACAGCCTACTAGTACGAAAATAGAAGACTGGTTAAGTAAACTGTGGTATAACCACTTAAAGAATCATATAGTAGTCCAATAAATTAGAGATCGTGGTTATAAAGATGACGTAATAATCTGAAAGAGCTCTTATGATATAATGTTAAGGAGAAAAACCAGGATACGAAATGGTGTATGTGGTGTGATTACCACATCATAAAACAACTGAAGGAAACTACCCACATTGTCAAACTAACTGGAAGGAAATTAATCAAAACGCCGCATGTAGGTGGTTATTTTATGGTGAGCCTCTGGGTCATTTTTAAAACCTAATTTCAAGTTTTTCTTTAAGGTGCCTATTTTACGTTCATGATGAAATGATGTATAATAACCTAATAAAATTATATATTGATAATTCATTTTTTAATATAAGGGTTGACTAGTTAAAACCTTTGTAAATGTACAATTTGTGTTTTCCAAGTACAGGAGAATCCCTAAAATGCCAGAACATTTTACCCTTGAGATTTCAGTTTAATTGTGGTGAAATCAAACAGTGTAATATGAAACCATAACTTTTGGGGGAACCTTTTTTCTTTTTCTTTTTTTTAATGAATTGCTTCTTGTGACTTCTTATCACTGTATATTTCATGTTTCCATTTTATTTTCAAGTAAAAATGCTCAGTATTTTTTTCTCTTCTCAAAATTAGTGTTATGAGAATTACAGAGAGGTAGTAGTCTCAGCTCTTGCGCTGCTCCCCTCCCCACCCCCCAAAGGCGTCTTCGTGCCCAGTAGCACGTGTGTGTTTCTGTGTGAGGCACTCGGACTTATTTATTACAGCATTTTATTTTTGTAGGATTTTACTGCCCCTGCAGTCTGCTCAGAGATGCGTGCCGCGGCCCAGTGAGTGACCTTGCACACATACTTCACCTCTCCCTGCTTCAGTTTCCTCCTCTGTGACAAGGGGTGTGAATTATTTCCTGCCTAATTCCCAGGGCTTTTATAATGATCGGATGAGGGAACAGATGCGAAAGCAGTTAAGAATATGTCAGAGGAAGTCTCAGCTTCACATTCTTCCCTCACCTGGAGTGACGGAACCGTGAGGCTCATGTCACCGTCCCCTCTGAGCTGTGCTGGACAGTGTCCCCAGCAGACTGCACACCTGGAGTGTGACAGGCATGGGACCCAGAGAGGCTGGGGACACAGTGTGTGAGATGCAGCACCTGCCTTTGAGGGCCTTGGGCCACTGGAGGAGGCAGGCCCACAAGCGCCTTGTGCTGCGTCCAGCATGGTCGCCCAGGTGGCAGACAGCATGGTGTCGAGCGGGGGATGGAAGCGGGGTGGGCTGCAGCTTCGACTGGGTTCCCTAGGCCTGTCGGCAGGACCCCAAAGCAGCTTTGCAGATGGTTGGGCTCCTGGCCCACACCTCTGTCTGGATGGCTGTTTTTATGGTTCTGTACTGAGGGCCAGCAGGTGGGATTTCATTTGAGGAAAGAGCTCCATTGCCTTTATAAAAAGGATTGAAGACCTTGGAGGAATTTTACACAGGGAAGAGGTGTGTGGGACGCTCTGTGGGTCGTGTTTGAACTGAGACATTCCTCCCTCCGTCTCTGTCATTCTTTCGTATCTTTTGCTTAGTTTGAAAATTATTGATGAGAAAAGAGTGTGAAGACAGTATAATGTTTGTAGTTAATGCCCTGAGCTCTGACATTGGGACAGTCTCAGGTGTGGGCTGCAGGAAGCCGGCTACATCTCTTTTCTTCTCCTTGAGAACCTTCTGCCCTTGATGTAGAGTAAAACAGCCTCCAGGGCGCCTCCTCACATCTTGAGACAGTTCTGATTGTAATGGGATCTGAGGCTGCTTCCTGTTAACTCTTCAAAATGTAAGCAGTACAGTTTTACAAGCAGTGAGTTTGAAATCTAGCCATTTTCCTGTTTGTCATATATTTTCCTCATTTTTTCTGGGGGGTGTGGGTGAACACTGTGCCTCTTCAGACATGAACATTTACAAATATGCATCCAGCTCGCTTTGAGTCTTAGCTGAGTATCAGTTCACTGTCAGAGCCTTTCAGCTGGCTGTGGAGAACTTGAGACGTGTTTCCGTTAAGTGTCCATCATCGGATGAATGGATAAAGATGTGGCACATACGTACAATGGAATATTACTCAGCCATAAAAAGAAACGAAATGGAGCTATTTGTAATGAGGTGGATAGACCTAGAGTCTGTCATACAGAGTGAGGTAAGTCAGAAAGAGAAAACAAATACCGTATGCTAACACATACATATGGAATTTAAGAAAAAAATGTCATGAAGAACCTAGGGGTAAGACAGGAATAAAGACACAGACCTACTAGAGAATGGACTTGAGGATATGGGGAGGGGGAAGGGTAAGCTGTGACAAAGCGAGAGAGAGGCATGGACATATATACACTACCAAACGTAAGGTAGGTAGCTAGTGGGAAGCAGCCGCATAGCACAGGGAGATCAGCTCGGTGCTTTGTGACCAGCTAGAGGGGTGGGATAGGGAGGGTGGGAGGGAGGGAGACACAAGAGGGAAGAGATATGGGAACATATGTATATGTATAACTGATTCACTTTGTTATAAAGCAGAAAGTAACACACCATTGTAAAGCAATTATACTCCAATAAAGATGTAAAAAAAAAAAGGTAGAGATGCTGGCACGTGAGCCAGCACGTGTCTAGGAGTTAGCACTGCTGTCCCAGGAGGAGGGTGAGCAGCTGGTGGATCCGTGTCCGCAAGAGCAGGACAGAGGAAAAAGCCTCAAACTTACATCTGACGGATTTAGGTTAGATGAAGAAGGTTTTTGTGGTTGAAGTTCTGAGCACAAGAAGAAAACTCTCCCTCCTTTCCTTTCCGCCCTTCCTGGGAGAACTCCAAGAAGGCGGCTCCCAGAAACATCCCTCTGTGGTGGGGACCAGGGGTTCTGCAGAGGACGTCTCAGGCTGCTGGCCTTGTCTCATTCTTGTCCCAGTTGCCGCTTCTCTGTCACAGCTCCCACGAGAGGCACGTGTATGGTCTGGGTGCGCCAGCCGTGTTTGGATTCGTTGTAAGGGATCTCGGGCGTCAAAGCCATGTGCACGTGAGGCACGTTAGCGACTCCTGCTTGCACACAGTCAGTGCAGCCCCTGATCAAACAGGCTCATTCCATCCCGGCGTTTGCAGCCTCCCTCCCCGAGCCAGTGGTCCTTCCCACTAAACCCAGTCCCGGCCTGCTGGCCTTTCTTGCCGCTTCCCCACACTTTCTACTCAGGTTGCCTGCCCCCGGGCCCCCGGGCCCCCAGTCTTGGAGCATCTTCTCCCTGGGCTCCTGCCTCGGGTGAAGGCTTCCCTCCAAGCAGCCCGCGGCTTCCCTTGGCTGCTGCCCCACTGCTCAGCCCCTTCGGCCCCAGGCCACACGTCCAGGCTTCGTGCTCTCTGGTCGCTGCTGGCCACATCCAGCCCCTGTCCCAGCCTCGTCTTCCCTTTCCCAGTGCCGCCCTTCGCCTGCTCCTGGAAACCTTCCCCAGCTGCCCTGTGCTGGCGCTGCCACCTCGGGCTCCCGAGCTCCTTCCACGCTTTCTGGGCTTCCCCCCTTGGCCTTCCCCCTTTTTGCCTGTCCTCGGGGCGATTTCTTCCACTGCCACGTGTGCATCTCAGGCTCCCCAGCTCTGTGCTATGCTCACGTCTCCCTCTGGTCCTTCACACTGAGCCCCGGCTGCCCGCAGACCCCGCTGGAATCCCGTGTGGTCCGCACTCTCTGGTCCATCCTCGTCCCCGCCCTGCTCCTCTAATTGCTGATCACTTACGCCCCCGACTGGGAGCTGTGCTTGACTTTCCCTCTTCCTTAGCTGCACCCTCTACATAGTCACTAAACCCTACTGAGTCCACTTCCTAAATACTTCAGGGCCAGGAATTGATTTATTTGTATTTAAAAGTGGCAGATGACTGTGCTCAGACTGACGTCCGTGAAGGTAGGTAAGGCTCCACGTACCTAGAATTCTGGAGTAGGGCTGGTTGATCTGGGGACTCCCAGGTTCTTCCCACCGCTCCTCTCCTGCAGCTTCGTCCCTTGGCTGGTTCCTTCTGTCGTGTCTGGTGGCTGCTTCTGCCAACTGGGCTGCCTTTTTCTTGGTTCATGTCCAGTGAGGGAGTGAGTGGCTCTTCAGCTCTTTGAAGTTACTCGAAGGTTCCCCTTGGCCACCGCAGTGGCTTGCACACGGTGTGCATTCCTCAGGAAGTTGTGCATCTGCCTTCCTGGGGCTGGGGGTGGCCTACGGCCCGGGGAGGAGGGGGCGGAGAGCACCCAGCAGAGCCCGGGGCAGCCCCACTTCCGTTAGTTTTAGCTGTGTTGTTGGGATGGGAATCTGCTCCCTCTCTGCACAGTCTGCTTCCTCTCTAACTTCCTTTCCTATTTATTTTTACTAATTTTTATTAAAGAGCTGTAGTTTTTAAAAGTCAGATAGTACTACTGGGTTTATAATGAATGTTTTTTAAAAACCACAAAACACAAGCACCTTTCAGCTCCCTGCGCCGCCCTCCCGCTCCCAGATCCCTGCTCCCTGTGGCCAGCACTTTGCTTGTGTTTCCCTCCGCATTTCTGAGTTACGGGCTTATGTGCCAGATCTGGATCTTTCTTTGGACTCAGGTCTTCTCTGCCGACTTTGCACGTGGGAGATGAGGACTGGCTGTCTCAGAAGGCCCCCTTCCACGGCTGCCCGCCCCCCACCTCCCATCCTCCCAGTGTGCTCTGTCTTCTCGCTGAAGGCCCAACTCGTACACAGAAGAACCAGGATAGCATTGCCTTCCTCATGCAGTCATTTGCTTTTTCCAGAATTAGTCAAGTTGCTTTATTTATTTCCTTAGTTTTCTGTGTACCAATCACAAATTAATCCCTCTGCTCTCCAAAAAATTGAAAATCTCCTCCGAAATGTTCCACCACCCCAAGTGGTACATCCGACTCACTTGTTTCCTGGCGCTGCCCCTCCCTGGGCCCTCAGCCGCCTGCTCCGGCCTGAACCGGTTGCTCTTGGCCTGCAGCACACCTGGCATCCTGAGCACCCGTTCCCTCATCTCCTCCTGTTTCTGGGACGAGCACCTTTATTTTTGTGGTTTGTCCCCTCATTTTGGTGGAACGTGTCTTCAGGGTGTTGTATGTTTCAAGATGCTGTGCTTTGTCTCTCTCACCTGTTTGGCTGGGACATGGTGGTCATTTTCCAACTTGTCCTTCGCCTCCAATGACTTGTCTTAGTTCTGTGATATTTTCTTTTCTCTTTCTGGAAATCGTATTATTCAGATGATGTTCTTTTAGGTTGATGATTTGATTTTAATATCTTTTCTCGCCCTGTTTCTTTTCTTTGCCTAATCTTGTTTTCTGGGTGATGTCCTGAGCTATATCCTCCAAGTTTTCTTTGACTTTTAAAAAATTAATGCTATCACATTTTTAATTATTAGGAGCTCTTTTTGTTTTGTTTTGTTTTCTGATTGTTCTTTCTTTAAAAAAAAATCATTTTATTCTTATCTCATGGAGAACAAAACAACGTGAGGATATTGATTTGAAGGCTTTTTGGGGGGTTTTTTTGCGGTACGCTCACTGCTGTGGCCTCTCCCGTTGTGGAGCACAGGCTCCGGACGCGCAGGCTCAGCGGCCATGGCTCACGGGCCCAGCCGCTCCGCGGCATGTGGGATCTTCCTGGACCGGGGCACGAACCCGCATCCCCTGCATCTGTAGGCAGACGCTCAACCACTGCGCCACCAGGGAAGCCCTGATTTGAAGTATTCTTTTGTATTCTTCATTGTCTTTCTCCTCCAGGTTCTTTCTGGTTTTGTTTTGGCTTCTCTTTTTCATGTTAGATGCTTTTCTCAAATGTCTGGTGATCCTTGGTTGTCTGCTCATATTTAAGAGGTGGATACTAAAAAGTACTTGGAAGCCTGTGGAATGGGGTAATTAGTGGACCTGTCCTTCTACTTGGAAGACCCATCTGGACATCAGAGTCTGTCTTTGAGCAATCTTCTTCCTGACCGTGGCTGTGTTGGAGGCTGGCTGCCTGTGCGTCTTACCTGGTGGCTGAAGTGGGCTCAGTTTTAGCATTCAGTTGCTGGGTTTTTCACCCTAGGCCCCTGAGCTGTGTCTGGCCTTCTGTTCAGCCCCTTCACAGAGAGTAAGATGCGTACCCGCCTGCCTGGGTAGGAGAGGAGATGCGGAGGGCTAACCATTCGTTTTCAAGGCTTCCAACCAGTCCACTCTGGGAAGGTGACCCTAATCAGCTTACTCTTATGTTTCCTGGTGTCGCTTTGGGCTTCAGCTCGCTCTGGTCTACTCTGTCACTTACCTCGTGCCCATGTGCTGTCAGTTTCTAAGTGTTGACTTCTCTGTCTGCTGACCTCTCCGCTCTCTCTCTGTTAGAGTTTCACGCTCGTTACCCCTCAGTTGAGTGGGGTTCGGGAAGGTGTCCAGTCCCTCCCGCAACCCCTCGTACCTTTCTAGGCTTCTCTCTGCCCCTGTCTCCCCTTCACACTCGCCCTAGTGGACTAGTTTGACTTCCGAAGCTCACATTGCTTTCCTACTTGCGAGCGTGCTGTTGCTTCTGCCCTTGCCCCTTGTCTGTCCAGTCAATTTCCAGTCGTCCTTGAAGGGTCAACTCAAACATCACCTCCTCTGTACAGTCTGCCCCCTGCCACCTTCCTCCACTCCAGCCCAGGCGGAGCTAATTAGACTCTGGAGTGTTCCAGGAGCACCTCCTGTACACCAAGAGCACATTTTGTAACATTTTCCACACTGTGTTGTAACTGTTGGTTGCATATTTTCTTTCTTACCGGATGTGAGGGCAGGGGCCACGCCTCATTGTTCCCTGTGCGGTAGTAGTGCGGTCATGCAGTGAGTGCGGGAAGCATGCTTTCTCTAGAAGCGCCGGCCTCCCCCTCCTCTCCGCCTGGTGATGATTAAGTCCTTATCCTCACCGAAGGAATTGCCATATTTCCTCCCGTCCTCAGGTACCACACAGTCATGAGAGGAGTTCTTGGTTTACCCCACATAGGCTGTCCTGGGAGGGCCCAGCATTAGTTTTTCATTCATAACTGTTTCATACAGAAAAGTCTAATTTTTTGGTTTTTCACATCTCCTGATACTTGTGTGGAATCTTTCATTACTTAAGGCTGGTTGGATTGAGGGGTGGGGTGGGGCGTTGTTGGTTTTTTCCTTAATTTTTTAGGCTGTGTGGTTATCCCTTCTTTAGAAAGCAGTTTGAGTGAGGATCCTAATAACTGAATTCTTCTTCCTACTCAAATCCAAAAACAGTTTCTGAATATGAATCGTCAGCTTCATCTTGATTCACGGTATAGAAAATTCAACTCAGGGACAATTATTAGCTCTTAGGATATAGTACCAAGAAAATCCGCGTGGTTTCCTTGGAGGAAGGCCTTTGCAAGATTACATGTCTCCATTTCCTGGCATGGTGGCCCTGCAGTGCTGCCTGAGGACGGCGGGTTAGGATTGATGACATCTTCACAGACCACCCCGCCCTAAGATTTTTTTCCTTTTTTCTTCCTATGTCATATCTGACCCCTCTTTTTCCCTCTCTTCCATCTCTTCTTTACAGTAATGAGAATTTTTTTATCCTGAGCCAACAGACTTTTAGTGTCAATATTCTGAAATTCTCCTCTTTCCCCAGTGTGCCTATGACACATACTCATTTTTTTAACTTCAGTTGCAAGTGGATTATGCACCACTGTTACCGTATTGCAGACCTGGGTCTCCAGGGTGCAGGGCGGGTGCTTAGCCTCACTAGGATTCTCTCGGTGGTATGGTGAATAGTTACTAGTTGTTCTTCTGGTGCAGGGGAGCAAAGTCAGGAATGACGATTTCACCAGCTTGGTGACATCATTCCCGATAAAAATTCATGAAGAACATCCTGGAATTACATTCAGGAAGTCTATAGCCATAGGAGGGGCACTTTAAGGCTCTTTTCCTTTAATGAGGACACAGATCAATATTTTTAAAAATCATAAAGGCAAATACTTGTTCTTCATAAAATTTGGAAGTACTGATAATTACTTTGTAGAGTTTATCCAGGCGACGACAGATACAAACTATGATTAAATTATACAGCAGAGGTTATTGTGTGATGATGATGAACTTCAAAAACAGGAGAACGATCCTATACAATAGAAGAGAGAGAAGTAGACTATGAAAACAAATTTTCTGCTCCAAAGGATTTACAGACACAGTCTTACAAGTGAAACCTATTATTTCAGTAGACACATACTATGCTTGACCTTCAATTATAATGAATAACCAGTGGTTTCTCCTTTGGAATGTTCTGTTAGGAAACAAACGTTTGTCACATAGCTGGAATATTTAAGTGTTTGCTACTGATGTTAATAGTCCTAAAGAAATACAGGTATTCTTCACTTTATATACTAGATGTTAAAATGTAGGTGAACTGAGTTTTTGTAATCATAATTATACTTCAAGTATCCATGTAAGGAAATCTTTCCTATTTAAAAGAATATTCTGTAGAAATTGCCCTTGTTTAGAAGGCAGTTTGGTGTGAAATGGGAATTCTTCACCTAATACATCTGTTTGCTAAACATCCAGACTTTAGTTTTCCAGGAGTAGAGGTAATGTTTGTTTATATACTAAAGCTTAAAACTTGGTACTGAATACTAAAACCGTTTTCAAAGCAAGTCTTAAATACTTAAATAGACCTGATATTTTCTTAGACACTTCAAGCCATGATTTCAGATAAACTAGAAGGGGTCTGGGGTTGGTACGTCTTAAACAGCCCCAAGAGAAGGCTTTCCAATTTTCAAGTCTTAGTACGCGCAGATGTGAGTGGGGTGAAATCTTCTCCTCTGGCCTCCATCCTGGTGTGTTGTTTTTGTTGTTTTTAACCAAGGAAGAGAGGTTTATTCTTTTTGCTTTTGGATACAAATGGTAGATTCCAAGCCTCCTCTCATCGGCTGAAAGTAAGTTTTTCACAAAATGTGGTCCCTCCTGATCCAGTGTCTGATGTTTGCTGATGTGATCAGTGATCCACCAGCGTTTTTACAACAACTTTAAATGCAGTCGGTGCCGTGACGTGAACGACAACAACAAGAAAAATCTCTAAAAGTACCTTTGTGCCTCTGTGACATCTATGAAATGAAAGCTGTTTTTATGTACACGCTTCGTAAGAAACATGACCTTTATTTCTCATTTGGAGTAGACTGGAGTCAGGACTTGAGTGGTGTAGCAGGATCGTTAAAGGGGATACTTCAGTGCAGGATTAATTCATTTAGTTCAAATAATTTTAAAAATAAAAAAATTTAAATCATTACTGTACAGCATCTTTCTAGAGATATGAATTGGTGAAAAAGGAACTGTTATGGTACTAATATACACTTAAAGCTTTAACACATTAGTCGGTTGAAAAGAGTAATTATTCATTTAATTCTGAAATATAAGGTTATGAAGGACCAACATAGGACTCAAGTAGATTTGCTGACTCCCTCGAAGTATTTTAAGTAATAAATGATTCTGTAGGGTTTTTTAATTTTATAAATTTTAAAACTTTGATTATAAAAAGTTCAGTAACACGTCAAAAATAAATAAAGAACCCAGATATTTTACCACATTTGCTATTTTATCCCTTTATTCTTTTTTTTCTGTGCTGTATTTAAGGCAAATCCCAGATAGCATGTCCTTTCACCCATACTTATTTCAATATAAATCTCTTCAAAATGTGGGATTTCCTTCCATAACCACAGTGCTGTTATCTGTCATACCACCTCTTATCTTTACTTTGAAGAAGGTCTTGTCAGATTAAAGTAAATGATTTGTCTGGGGCTTGGATTAGCCATGGCTTTAAAGGAGGGCATCTGTTACATCAAGAAGATGGGTGTTCATTCTGAAGTTTTTCTTTGTCTTGCACTGTAAGATAGGAAATGGTTTATAAAGGAAACTTTAAAAAGCAGTGTAAATCTTTACTTTCTCAGCTAAAAATGTGATGTTGCCACCGTAGTTTTGTAAATGAAAAGTAATTTACTGATATTTGACATACAGGAAATGACTGTCTCATAGATGCGGCCCGATCATTGATAGAAAAAAAGTCAGACTTAACAAAACCAAAATAAAAAGAGTCCCAGTTTGTTATTTGCAAGGAGTCTTTTCTTCACCATAAGAAAATATTCTGCTCTGCTGGCTGTGTAAGTGCTGGTTTTTGGAGTGACTCAGCCGACTGCCCCCCACAGTGCTGCCCCCACCTCTCCAGGGAGCTGCCCCCACCTCTCCAGGGAGCCTGCCTGTAGTCCTTTTAGGTAGTAATTACGGAACTGTATAGGTCTTGGCTTCCCTGGAAAGACTTGAAAGCCATTGTGCTAACACAGTGAGAGAAGAACATGGAAATCTCTTACCCAAGCTCTTGTACTCAAATTATTTATTACTATTATTATTTTTAATCCACAAACTCACTAGAGTAACAACTCAGTGAACCATTCTTATTCTGAAGACCCTCAGTTGTGAGGGAACTGTAAGTAGGTTAAAGGACCTGTGGAGTACAGCTCCTGCCTAGTGGCTTGTGGAAACATAGCTTTGAAATCAGATTTAATCTAAACCAGTGGGAAAAGTGATTCTCTTCCCTCTCTTCCCATTAGATTTTCCCATGAGTTTTTAGTGGTGCATGTACTAAAAAAGTACTGTACAAGGCAAGCTCATCTTTATTTAAAGCCTTGAACTGAACATATATAGGAATGCTTCTTGCCAAAATAGGCAAGGAGGATGTGAGTAACGATGAAGGAAAATAATGGAAACATGCTCAGGAAAGGAGATCAGGAGATGGCCTCCCACCCATTGTGGCTATCTTTACACTACTGTGAATACAGTTTCAACGTTTTTGGATTTTGTTTGTACGTGTATGTTCTGGATATTCTGCTGAGCTCTTCATAGGAGAAAATAGATTTTCTTTAGCAAAAACAGGTGAAACTACTGTTTGTACTATTTTGTGCTGTTTTGGTTGAGTGACATTGGCAACTAAGTCATTTAAAAATTAAATTGCTCTTTGTTATCTCCAGACTCAGATCATTGTTGGATCACTATATAGAACACTCAGTACAGATAAATTATAAAATATGCCAAATAGAAAATCTTCCTTGAAATTTACATTTGGCAGTTCAGGTTAAGAATGAAAGGCGGGAGGCAGTTTTTGTGTACAATGGCTGTTACTTAATACACCCTTTAAAGACTATGTTGGGCAGGAGCGATGTTAGCAGAATGGCAGAATAGCAAGCTCTGGACCCTCCTTTCTTCAACAGGCACACCAAATCAGTAATACACAGACCAGTTCCCTTTGTGAGAAATCCAGAAACCAGTTGAGAGGCTTCCACACCCCAAGTGTGTGTGAAACCAGCCACATCAGAATTGGTAGGAAAATTTGAGATACCCTCTTGCCATAATCACCACCCCTGGCAAAGTGCCATATGATTGGGAGAAAACTCCCAGCTTCTCCCTGGGAAGAGAAGGAAAGAACTGGATCATACATCCAATATTCTGCTTTTTTTCCCTGGGTGTAGCCTAAGCCACTGGCTTCTGTCTCATCTGTCTCAAAGGGCTGATTGAACACCGGGGTGACTGAGAACAGAGGTGGCAGTTTGAACTATCACTCAACACAGCCCCTCCTCCTGGCCCAACACAGAGTGAGCTGGTGAAAAAAAGCCCAGATTCCAGCTTCTACTTTGGGTGGGGGCTTGGGGGGCAGGGAGAGTTGGACCATGTATCCAATGTTCAGATTTCCTGAGGACTGCCCAAGGGCCTGGCTTCTGAATTAGAGCACTGACATGACCCAGCATACTCTATACACCTTGGGGCCACTAAGAACAAAGAGAGTGGTTTGGACTAGCAAGATAAATCTCCAGACACTGACCCCAATGACATGGAGATATATAATTTACCTGACAGAAAATTCTAAACCGCAGTCATAAAGATGCTCAGTGAGTCCAAGAGAACAAAGCATGAACCAAGCGAGGCTTTCAGATGTTTTTTAAAAATTAGCAATTAAGTAACTGAGGTGTACAACAACTGAAATGAAGAATACACTGGAGGGTTTCAGCAGCAGATTAGATGAAGCAGTGGAAGGAATCAGGAAACTTGAAGATGGGTCATTGGAAATTATCTAGTCAGAGGAGGAAAAAAGAGTGAGAGCATGAAGAAAGCTTGAGGGGCTTGTGGGATACCATCGCATGGACCAATATATGTATTATGGAAGTCTCAGAAGAAAAGAGAGAGAAAAGGGCAGACTGTTCATTCAAAGAAATAGTGGCTGAAAACTTCCCAAATCTGGGGAATGAAATGGACATCCAGATTCAGGGCTCCTCATGGATCCCCAATAAGATGAACTCAGAAATCCCCACTGAGATACATTATAATCTAATTGTCAAAAGTCCAAAGGCAAAGAGAATTTTGAAATCAGCAAGGAAAAAGCAACTTGTCTCATGTAAGGAAACCGCCATAACACTTTCAGTCCAGGAGGGGTTGTGACTATATATTCAAAGTGCTGAATGAAAAAACACCTGCCGATTAAGAATGCTATACCTTGCAAAACTGTACTTAACAAGTGATGGAGAGATAAAGGCTTTCCCAGACACACAAAAGTCGAGGTAGTTCATCACCACTAGACCTACCTTACAAGAAATGCTAAAGGGAGTTCTTTAAGTTGACATGAAAGGATGATAAACAACAGTATGAAAGTACAAAACTCGCTAATAAAGGTATAGACAAATACAGACTATTTTGTTACTGTAATGGTGATGGATATATCACTTTTAATTATAATAAAAGTTAAAAGACAACTATTAAAAATAACTATAATTATAAAACTGTGCCAGTGGATGCACAATATAAAAATATATAAATTGTGACATCAGTAACATAAAATGCAGTGGGAGGGGAGAATTAAAAGTAGAGTAACTATAATTTCTTTTATGTAAGCCCCATAGTAACCAAAGAAAATACCTATAGAAGTAAAAGAAAAGCAAAAGAAGCAAAAGGAAAAGAGAAAGGAATCAAAGCATATGAATACAAAAAAATCAATGAAACACAAAGGAAGACAGCAAGAGAGGAAAAGAGGGGCAGAAGAACTAAAAGACTGACAGAAAACAGTTAACAAAATGGCAGTAATAAGTCCTTCCCTATCAATAATTACTCTAAATGTAAATAGATTAAGCTCCCTAATAAAAAGACACAAAGTAGTTGAATGGATGAAAAAAAAAAAACAAGATACAACTATATGCTGCCAATAGGAGGCTCACTTTAGATTTAAGATCATATATAGGATGAAAGTGAAGGGATGGCAAAAGGTATTCCATGCAGACGATAACCAAAGAGAACAAGGGTGACTATAATTATATCAGACAAAATAGATGTTGAGTCAAGATCTGTCACAAGAGATAAGGAAAAACATAAAGGCAAAAGGGTCAATTAACCAGGGAGAAATAACAATTATAAATATATATGCGTACAACATTAGAGCACCTAAGTATATAAAACACTAAATTATTATGTAAAGCAAACATTGACAGAGCTAAAAGGAGAAATAGCAATACAGTAATGGTAGGAGACTTCACTACTCCACTCTCAATACTGGATAGAACAACCAGACAGAAAATCCATAGAGGAACAGTGAACTTTAACAACACTGTAAACCAAGTGGACCTAACAGACGTGTTTACTTTTTTCATTTTAAATACCATATCAGGTTTATTTTAATAATAATTGTATACATAGTATAGTGTGTCACATACTGTTCGCTATTTTTATGTGAGGATAGAAACAAAACTGGGTAAAAATAATTTTTTTTTTTTTACTTTAATGAACTTAATTTTTTTTTAACATAGCAGTGTCTACATGTCAATCCCAAACTCCCAATCTTTCCCTCCCCCCCCACACACCCTTCAGCACTGGTAACCATAAGTTCCTTATCTAAGTCTGTGAGTCTGTTTCTGTTTTGTAAATAAGTTCATTTGTATCTTTTTTTTTTTCAGTCTTGGCTATTGCAAACAGTGCTGCAGTGAACATTGAGGTGCATGTATCTTTTCAAACCATGTTTTTCTCCAGAGAATATGACCAGGAGTGGGATTGCTGGATCATATGGTAGCTCTATTTTTAGCTTTTTAAGGAACCTCCATACTGTTCTCCATAGGGGCTGTACCAATTTACATTCCCACCAACAGTGTAGGGGGGTTCCCTTTTCTCCACACCCTCTCCAGCATTTATTTTTTGTAGATTTTTTGATGATGGCCATTCTTACTGGTGTGATGTGATACCTCATTGTAGTTCTGATTTGCATTTCTCTAATGATTAGCGATGCTGAGCATCTTTTCATGTGCCTCTTGGCCATCTGTATGTCTTCTTAGAAGAAATGTCTATTTAGGTCTTCTGCCCATTTTTTGACTGGGTTGTTTGTTTCTTGGATATTGAGCTGCATGTGCTGTTTGTAAATTTTGGAGACTAATCCCTTGTTGGTAGCATCATTTGCGAATATTTTCTCCCATTCTGTGGGTTGTCTTTTCGTTTTGTTTGTGGTTTCCTTTGCTGCGCAAAAGTTTCTGAGTTTATTTTTTATTTTATTTGTTTATTTTTGTTTTTATTCCATCACTCTGGGAGATGAATCGAAAAAGATATTTCTGTGATTATTCTCCTTATGTCAAGGAGGGTTCTGCCTATGTGTTCCTCTAAGAGTTTTATAGTATCTGGCCACCATCACCCTGGTACCAAAGCCGGACAAAGACACTATAAGAAAAGAAAATTACAGATAAATATCCCTGATGAACATAGATGCAAAAATTCTCCACAGAATATTAGCAAACTGAATTAAACAGCACATTAAAATAATCTTACACAACAGTCAAGTGGGATTTACCCCTGGGATGCAAGGATGTTCAACATTATAAGTCAATTAATGTGATACACCACATTAACAGAATATAGGATAAGAACCGTGTTCTCAATAGATGCAGAAAAAGAGCATTTGACAAAATCCAGCACCATTTCAGGATAAGAAAACTCTAAACGAGGAATAGAAGGAAATTAATTCCACATAACGAAGACCATACATGAAAATTCCACAGCTAACGTCATACACAGTGGTGAAAAACTGAAAGCTTTTGCTCTGCAATCAGGAAGAAGAGGACACCTGCTCTCTTTACTTTTATTTGACAAAATACTAGAAGTCTTAGGGCAGTTAGGCAAGAAAAACAAAGAAAAGACATTCAAATAGAAATCATGACATAGTTTTATATGTAGAAAACCCTAAAGACTACACATATACAAAAAAACTGTTAGAATAAATGAATTCAGTAAAATTGCAGGATCCAAAAATCAGTGTACAGAAATCAGTTGCATTTTTATATACTAGCAATGAACTCTCTGAAAAGGAAATGAAGAAAACAATCCCATTTACAATTGCATCCAACGGAATAAAATACTTAGGAATAAACTAGATTAAGGAGGTGAAAGACTCGTACACTGAAAACTATCAAACATTGAGGAAAGAAATTAAAGAAGACACCAATAAATGGAAAGACATCCCGTGTTCATGGACGGGAAGACTTATTATGGTTAAAGTGTCCATACTGCTCAAATCTATTTACAGATTCAGTGCAATCCTTATCAAAATCCCAATGGCATTTTATACAGAGATAGGGAGAAAATTCTAAAATTCAGATGAAGCCACAAAGGTCCTAGACTAACCAAAACAATGTTGTGAAAAAGAACAAAGCTGAAGGAATCACACTTCCTGATTTCAAAGTACGCTACAGTGCTATACCAAATATAACGCTGCGGTACTGGCATAAACACCAATGGCACAGAGACCAGTGGGACAGAAATTTAACCCATGTGTAGTCAACTGATCTTCAGCAAGGGTGCCAAGAATATACAATGAAGAAAGGGTAGTCTCTTCAATACATGGTTCTAGGAAACTGGATATCCACATGCAAAAGGATAAAATTGGACCCTTATACCATATACAAAAATCAACTAAAAAATGGATTAAAGATTTAAACACAAGATCTGACACCGTAAAACTCCTAGAAGAAAACATAGGGGACACTTCATGACATTGGTCTTGGCAATGATTTCTTGGATATGACACCAAAAGCATAGGCCGCAAAAGCAAAATTAGCGAAGTAGGGCTATATCAAACTAGGAAGTTTCTGCACAGCATAGAAAACAGTTAACAGAGTGAAAAGGCGACCTGTGGAATGGGAGAAAATATTTGCAAACCACATATGTGATAAGTAGTTAGTATCCAAAATATATAAAGAACTCCTTCCACTCAATAGCAAAAAAAATTAAAAATAATGAAAAATTAATGAAGTATAGAAAAACAAAGAGAAAAGCCAGAATAAAAAATGAGCAGAGGACTTGAATAGACATCTCTCCAAAGAATCCTTACATTGACCAACAAGTATATGAAAGATGCTCAACATGACTAATCATCAGGAAATACAAATCAAAACCACTGTCCGATACACCTTATACCTGTCAGGATGGCTGTTACTTAAAAAAAGAAAAAAAGTGCTGGCAAGGATGTGGAGGAACTGGAACCCTTGTACACTGTAGTGAGAATGTAAAACGTTGCAGATACGGAAGTTCCTCAAAAAATTAAAAATAGAACTACCATATGACCCAGCAATCCCGCTTGTGGCTGTGTATTCAAAAGAATTGAAAACAGCGTCTTGAGGTATTTGCACAGCCATGTTCATTGCAGCATTATTCACCATAGCCAAGATGTGGAAACAACCTAAATGTCCATCAGTGAATGAAAAGATAAAGAAAATGTCATATATTCTTACAATGAAATATACACATACTGTGAAATACTGTCTTAAAAAGGAAGGCTAGGGGCTTCCCTGGTGGCGCAGTGGTTGAGAGTCCACCTGCCGATGCAGGGGACGTGGGTTCGTGCCCCGGTCCGGGAGGATCCCACATGCCGCGGAGCGGCTGGGCCCGTGAGCCATGGCCGCTGAGCCTGCGCGTCCGGAGCCTGTGCTCCGCAATGGGAGAGGCCACAACAGTGAGAGGCCCGCGTACCGCCAAAAAAAAAAAAAAAAAGGAAGGCTAAATAATATAATAAAAAACCTTGAGGACATTATGCGAAGTGAAATGATCCAGTCACTAAGGTCCAAATACTTCATGATCTCATATATATGAGGTATCTAAAATAATCAAACACATAGAAGCAGAGAGTAAAATTGTGGTTGCCCAGGGCTGGAGGGAGGGGAGAACAGGGAATTGAAGTTCAGTTGCTATAAAGTTTCAGTTATGCGAGATTAACAAGTTCTAGAGATCTTTTGCACAGCGTTTTGCCTATAGTGAACGATATTGTACACTTAAAACTGTGTTGTACACTTAAAAATTTATGAGTGTAGATCTCGTATTCTTACCACAATTTTTTTAAAAAGATATGTATTTTTTTTAATTGGTAGTCTAAATTATTTTAAAGTCAATTTCTTGTCAGTTTAGTGTTATATTTTCTTCATATGCTTATATTAATACCGCAGCATGGCAGTGGCCTTGTGACGCAGAGCCCTTGCAGGAATGGCGGTCTTTGTCCGGATGGCTGCACTACAGGATTGAGCTTCCCAGGGTTCCCTTTGGCATTCCTAAACCTCGAATGCCTTGCTGCTCTGACAGCCCTACCATTGGCATTGAATACATCCTGGTGTCATTTTAGAGGGAGGTGATGTGTGTCTCTAAGAGTGACAGACACTCTCCTGACTAAATTCTAGGCAGGCCCCGCTCTTCTTGACTGGGCCTCAGCCTTGGCCTGTCAAACTAGATTCGCATCACAAATGTTTCATTCTCTCTCTCTCTCTCTGTCTTGAACAAACACTAGCATAGTTCCTGTCCACGCAAGGCTGTGTAGCTAAAGATGACAACCCCAGCCTTCCGATGTTCTTGCCTGGGAAAGCTCGAGGCTGCCGGAAGAATTACAGCACCTGAAACTAGGGCCCCTGTCTCCCAGTCTCTGGACCTTAACTAGCAAAACCCAGATGGCCTAATGACACTGACAGTCCCCACCTCCCACTTTTGGCAAAATTTCCACTTCCCTGGCTCTGCCCTAGCCCCCGCCTCCCTCGCTGCTCTCTCATTCTCCCTTTAAAATGCGCAGTCATGTCTGCACTAGTGGAAGCTGGGTTCACCTCCTCCTTATTGCAGTAGTGATTACTGGGTAAAAATCTGTCCTTACCTCCTTGACTAGTGTCCGGCTTCACTGATCTTTGACACCAGTCACAGGTGCTGTTGGGTCTGCCCTCATCACCATGTACCCTGACAGCTACCATTGAGTCAGAAGACCGTCACTGTCCTCAGACCAGGAAATCGTTTCCTCTGAGCCCTTTTGTTGAAGTTTATTAGTAGCCACAGGAGGAAATTACTGTTTCTGTATACTGAGAAACATATTTAGATATGTTTCGAAGATTTGGAGCATTTTGAAACAGGAAAGGATTTGAGAGCTCATCTAATATACCTTTTTTAGATGACAGAAGAGAACAAATACTCAGGAAGGTAAATGATCAATTCGAAGTTACATAAGTATTTAGGAGTCAAAATAGAACCAGACCCCTAGCCAGCCAACTCCCAGTTCTGAGTTCTTCGCAAAGAAAAGGATGTTTCCCCAGAAGATTTAAGACTGTCTTTACCAAACAGGTTAAGCAGACTTCAGCGTCACCTAGCACCTCTTTCCCAATCCAAGGACCACGTGGTAAGTGGCCTGGGTGTTTTCACCCCGCTCCAGAGATCTGATATGGAGCTGTGCTCCTGAAACTTTTCTCTCTACCTCATTCCCTGTGTAGTAAATATATTTTAATAGTATATTCATATGGTATATAATTCTAAATGTTCAAAAGGATATATGATGAAAAGTTCCATTTTCCCCACTATCCTCAAGCCACCCACTTCTGTTCCCCAGAGGTAATTGGTGTTTCCAGTTACCTGTGTATCCTTCTGGAGGTATCCTGTTTTTAAATTAGTCCTCTAGTCATTCTGTTCCCTACCCCACCCCCAGAAATCATGTGTAGGTGTCTTAAAAGGGTGCAAACTTTTAAGAAGAGCAAACTTTAAAATGGAGCCTGAAAGATTTGGGGAAGAACGTTCTAGCAATGGGAATTATCTAACATTAAATTCAGTACCTGAGGCAGATAGAATATCTCCTTCTCTGAAAATCTTTGAACTTAGCAGTCTCTCATCTTTATGGATTAGTTTATAAGCAGTTATTCTGCAGTGAGGAGATGAAATGACTTCAAAATTACATGTTTGGACCAAAGATACAAATTTTTATTCTATATTTTGGGTGAGATTTCTTTCCCATATTTATCAGAATAAGTCTTAAAATGTCCATTTTAGAAATGCATGTTATAGTCAATTGTGAAATTATATTTCATCTTTTTTTTTGAACCAGGAAATACTGTGTTAATCAACTGAGCAATTCTGTCCTTTACAACTGTCTGATTTCAATGACTATTTCCTTAGTTGCAAAATACTCAAATCTGGCCTTGAAGCACATTTACAAGCTAGTGTTCTGAAACCCAACAGGGAGGTCTTTTCAAAACAAAAGTTTTACTGTGGTGGCATCTCAGGACAGAAGGTTCCTTCTAAAGAGCAAAGGGACATCACGGCCTGTCCCTTCACTCCTCCCTCCACGGTAGTGCATTTAGACATTTGCCACCAACGGAGCTGAAGTTACTGCAGGCGTATCTCAGGGATGTGTGGGCTTGGTTCCAGACCACTGCAGTAAAGTGAGTCACACAAATTTTTAGGTTTCCCAGTGCATATAAAAGTTATGTTTACACTATACCGTGGTCTGTTAAGTGTGCAACAGCGTTATGTCTAAAAGAACAATGAACATACCCTAATTTTAAAAAGACTTTTAAAAAAAATTAATTTTTATTTTTGGCTGGGTTGGGTCTTCGTTTCTGTGCGAGGGCTTTCTCTAGTTGCGGCGAGCGGGGGCCACTCTTCATTGAGGTGCGCGGGCCTCTCACTGTCGTGGCCTCTCGTTGCGGAGCACAGGCTCCAGATGCGCAGTCTCAGTAGTTGTGGCTCACGGGCCCAGTTGCTCCGCGGCATGTGAGATCTTCCCAGACCAGGGCTCGAACCCGTGTCCCCTGCATTGGCAGGCAGATTCTCAACCACTGCGCCACCAGGGAAGCCCTAAAAAAGACTTTATTGCTAAAAAATGCTAACCATCATCTGAGTGAGTCGTAACCTTTTGGCTGGTGGAGGGCCTTGTCTCCGTGTTGGTGGCTGCTGGCTGGTCAGGCTGGTGGCTGCTAAGGCTGGGGTGCCTGTGGTAGTTCTTAAAGTGAGATAGCAGTGACGTCTGCCCCATCAGTTGACTCTTCCTTTCATGAACCATGTCTCTGTAGCATGCAGTGCTGTTTGATAGCATTCTATGCACAGTAGAACTTCTTTCAAAATCAGAGTCAGTTCTCTCAAACCCTGCTTTATCAACTAAGTTTATGTCATATTCTAGATCCTTTGTTGCCATTTAAATAATCAGTTAAGTTCGCCATGTTATATGGACATGGTTTGTGATGCCCCAAAATAATTACAATAGTAACCTCAAAGGTCACTGATCACAGATCACTCTAAAAAATATAATAATGAAAAAGTTTGAAATGTTGTGAGAATTACCAAAATATGACACAGATACACAGAGTGAGCGAATCCTGCTGGGAAACTGGCACTTGCTTGGCACAGGGTGTCCACAGACCTTTAATTTATAAAAAAAAAAAACTATCTGCAAAGTATAATAAAATAAGGCCTACCTGTAGTAGGAATTTGTAATCACTTTGTTATCCTCTCCCCCAGCTTTAAATCACAAAAGCAAATAAATGGGGCAAAGTCAATTCCTTTTGTAGCTGGTTCCAATGCTACTGGTTAAAGTCTACTACAAAAAAGGTGAACAGTTATAGAAGCACATATTTTTATAGTTGAAATCTCCTAATATGGTCTTTATTTGAGAATTTAGATGCGTACCAGTCTCCAAAGGAAAAATCACTGGTGATATATATCATCACTGGTTCCAAAACATAAATCTTTTGAATGATTTGCTGTCTTCTTCCTACCTCCTTTGGTCTGTGGCTTGGTTCGATTTTAATTGCTGGTGATAATTGTGTTACATTTTAAAATAATTACATCTAAAACTAGTTTAGAATGGAGTACATTTAAATGGAGAGATTATATGTGGATACCACAATTTTTTAAACATTGCATTGATACTGAACACTGCCCTGCAATAGTGTCCCCCGTCCCTGAGGGACCGCCGTTGAATTGGTGTGGCCTGAGGCCTAGCAGGTTTCTACCACCTTCTTTGGTTCTTAGTGCACCCGTTACAGAGGGAGCATTGTCCCTGCCCCTCTGTGAAGCCTGCAGTCCAGTAGAGAAAACAGCAGGAAAAATATGAGACAGAAATTTATGTCATCCATAACTGAAAGTGTTTTGGAGGCCAATTTTATGGGAGGATTTGAGCACTGGTTTAGTTTAAAGAAGAGAGGAAAGAAGTTGTTGCTTCATTTGTAGGAAAATTTGGGCAAAGGCAAAGCTTTGGGCAGAAATTTGCTTGCTAATAGTCACTGGGCATCCGCTCATGCCAGGCAGCATGGGAGAACCTGGGGGTGCAGACCTGCCCTCAAGAACCTCGTGGTTTAATGGGAAAGACAGACATGCAAAAACAGTGTTGTGGGAGCCATGGTTAGAGTGAGGTTAATTCTGTGTAGGGGGCCCCAAAAGCCTCGTCTGAGCACCTGTAACGTATCAGACACCGTACTGGACACTGGAGATAAAGCCACAGTCTTTGCTGGCAGAGGACCTGCTGTGTGTGGGGGTCAGGGGATGGGTGAGGTTATGAATCTCATCTGGGACATGTTGATTCTGAAGGGCCTGGCCTTCGACACATCCAGGGGTAGGTGGCTGGCAGGCAGTTGGACCTGTGAGTCTGGAGCTTAGGGGAATGGCCTGGGCAGGAAGCCAGCCCTGAATGGGGTCCTTGGGGCTGTGGATGTGACTCTGACCTCCTAGAAAGGGAAGGAGGTCTGGGGCCAAGCCTAAAAGAGGAGACAGAGCCTGGGAAAAAGGAGCCGGCACCATTCTGTCCAGAGCACCAGAATTAAGGAGTGGAAGCTGCAGGGACGGTTGCATTTGCCAGTGTGTGTATTTATTATTATTAGACTTTTCTGTCTTGTTCTCTTGAAGTCCTTGGCTCGTAGAAGCTTTATCTCATTGGAAATGATTAGGCATGAAAAGAACTTGTAATAGAGGAGATTTTTGAAAATCTGATTTTATGTCATATCAGTGTTCTTCAGTTATCTGACACACTTGTTCCAAAACAGAGTAACTTCCTCCATCACTGCTTGACAACCCGACTGCTAGGGTTGCCTTTTTCCTTCTCTCTGATCCTAACAGTGCATCATCTCTCCAGAGAGATGTAGTCGGAGGCGATTAATGACGGGGGATTTGGCAGCTGGGTTTTTTTTGTCCTCTTTTGCTTTACTGTGATGTTGAACGTTGAAAACTCATTAAGCCACCAGGCCTTTATTCAGGAATTAGATGGTGTCTGTTCTTCTCCAAAATGGAAAAATGTGAGTGTTACTCAAAAGATGCTTCATTTCCTCCTTCCCTTCACAAACCCTGCCATGTGTCATCGGATATGACAGGCCCTGAGGAGATTGCAGCGATCAGAGCAGACATAGTCCATGTCCTCAGAAGCTTGCAGTCTAGCATGGGAGTCAGACAAATCAAATAATCCCACAGTCAGTTATGAGAATAGTGGTGATTGTGCCAGTGGAGACTGTGGGAGACATAACAGGAGGGGTCTGGGAACTTGTTTGGGGTTGATACGTTTTAATCCTGGGTACTTGAGAAGAATGACTGTTTGCCCTTGCCTGCTAATGAGCTACGTTTAGGAGAAACAAAGTCACAGGTGATGAAATAACCCCTTCACATACACCATGGTACAGGGCTGCCCTTCAGACATGCTTGAACAAATGGGTGAGGATGTGGAAAGGGGAGAAGAAACGCCTGCTTCCTGGGATGTTGCCTTACAGTGGGGTTCCCACACGTCTTTTTCTTCTGAAATATGTAAATTGTACATTTCAGTTGAAGTTACAGGAGGTCACGCTCCATATTTATCTTCTCTGCAAACTGCTCAGGAAGCATATTCAGTGTCTGCCTCTGCCAGGGCTTCAGTGGCTCTGACCCACCGCTCCAGTGTCTGCCTCTCTCTGCCCGTGTCACATGAGGTCTTTGTGGACATGCTGGTGGATACTGTTTATTTTCTCTGTTGGCAGCCAAGAATTCAGCTTTTTCTAAAATGATTTTTACTGTGTTCCTATTACGTCTTATCTGTTTTTTCCTTTAAGCAGCGTTCGATGATGATTCATCACTGGCCTTGGGGGAAAACTGTTTTAGCTTCTTTTTTTTTTAAGTTTACAATCATTAAAAATGTAGATCATGTTTAAAGGTTTTTTTTTTTTTTTTTTTTTGCGGTACGCGGGCCTCTCACTTTTGTGGCCTCTTCCGTTGCGGAGCACAGGCTCAGCGGCCATGGCTCACGGGCCCAGCCACTCCGCGGCATGTGGGATCTTCCCGGACCGGGGCACGAACCCACGTCCCCTGCAACGGCAGGCAGACTCTCAACCACTGCGCCACCAGGGAAGCCCTAAAGGAATATTTGATGGACAATTGGTTTATCTAAAACAGCTCTAAATTCTGTGAGCATATTACTGCTGAAATGAAATACATCTTCCCTTGCAATTAATCTCTCGTAATCATCAGGATAATTGCCTATTGATTGTCACTGACTTTAATTCACTCACGTAACCATAAATACTTATTGAGTGCCTACTGTACCCAAAGCTCTGTTAGGTGCCAGGGGTACAGCTGTGGACGGTCTTGGCCCTCAAGGAGCTCAGTGTCAAAATCTAAAAAGCAAAAAGTAGTATGGACCTAAAAGTCTTAAATAACTTTCCCTTTGTGTAGATCCTGGTATGGTTCTCCCAATGAGTTGTCGGTGGATAGACAGATGTCATTAGACACAAAAGATACAAAGATTTCAATGCCGGCAGATGCAGAAACCGCAGAGCCTAGCACACAAAGCAGGAGATAACACGGTGTACTCCTCAGGGAGGTCCTGCTTCCCAGGCCCCAAGGGTCCCCTCAGGGTCGTCCAGTGGGATGATGTCCGTGGGGGGGGCTTTGAGCAGCCACGAGCAGCTCCTCTGCCGCTCCGATGGAGGGCCTCCGCCGCCGCCCAGTCTCCCTCTGCATGCTTGTGCTTAAGCCCTGGCCGTGTGTCTGCCTGCGGGCCGGTGACTGGGGGGGGGGGCCCTCGGAGCGGCCTTCAGCACACAAGGCGTCAGGCCTGTCTCAGCTCCGTGCCGGCAGCGCTGGCGCTTGCCTCCCAGGATTGTTTTGACAGTTAGTGAGGTAAACTGGTTAGAATAGTGCTTAGCCCAAAGTAAGCACTTAATGAATGTATTAATATCATGAATTCATTATAACATTATTACTTAAATACATCAACACCATTATTAGTCTCAGTGAAATAGAACATGAGACAAACATGCTTACATACACTTAAAGTTTTTCTTTAAGAGATTTTTAACAATGAACCTCTGCTGCTGCTTTTTTTTTTTAAGAAAAATAAGAGAATATTATCCTCTTCTTAGCCCTCCTCCTTCAACCAAAAAAGCAAAACAAAGAAAAACAACCCACAGAAGGTGAAACAGTGATTTTGCTGGTGTTTGAAAAGTCCACATAACATAATGAATATATTTATTATAGCATTAGTCACTAATAGAGGACTAAAATTCTTCCAGTAATAGCCAGCTAAGTTTCCGCCACTTCTTGCTTTGTGTATTTCCTCAGTTGCTTACCTGGTCTCTTTCTTTAGTCCTGGTGGACGAGTCAAGGTGGTGAGGTTTGCCAGAAACCACAGACCTTTCTCCCCGTCCATCACGAGTCCTGGTCCTTGGTTGCAGGTGCTGTTTGGCACGGCTGACGGGCAGGTGATCGTCATGGACTGCCATGGCAGGATGCTGGCCCACGTCCTCCTGCATGAGTCAGACGGCATCCTCAGCATGTCTTGGAACTACCCCGCCTTCCTAGTGGAGGACAGCAGCGAGAGTGACACCGACTCCGATGACTACTCCCCGCCCCAAGGTAGCTCGCGGGCTCCGTGGGGACAAGAGTGTGGAAGGAGAACGAACCCATCCGCAGGGGAAGGGACAGGCCCGCCGTGCGCACGGCTCCCTAGCCTACTGGGCAGGGTTCTCAACGGAAGTGCAAGGCAGAACTGGCCCAGTCTCTGTTCTTGATTGGACCGTCTTCTCTCTGCCATCCCTTTTTGCAGAATCACTGGTCAGGTTGATGAAGCTCCATTGGCTTAGGTTTTCCTAGATATAAAGCAAGACTTATGGCCGTTTCCATGTCCCTGGGGTGTCGTGGGACTTCGCTGCTTAGTGAGAGTAGAGAGAGCTGAAGATGAGAAATGCTGTGCCATTATTCTTATACCTTAATCTGTGGTGTTTCAAATCCCTAACGTTATTAAAGCCCGTAGCTTTAGTTGTGTGGGGAAAGGATTAGCTCTGCCCGTAGTGAAGGCCAGTACACTGGGCTGGTATCCATGCCCCTTTCTTTTTTATTTCAGGCAGAAGGTCTGGGCTTCCTCAGTTTAGGTGAACCTGCCGCCCTAACCCCCCGCCCCCAAGCCTCACAGTGACGTTAGATTAGAGTAGATGACGTCGGAGTTTTTTAACATTTGGATCAGTAATGAAAGATTGTTTCAGACCCTTGGTGGGGATAATTTCAGGTTCCAGCTTCCTTCACCCCTTGCAGTGTGTGTCTTAGCCCCCAAAGCAGAAGCCTTTGGTGTCGACGCTGGCCATCACCAATGTCAGCCCTCAGCACTGGCCCACTCAGGGCTCTGGCTCTTCCCCAGTGTCCCATCCCCTGCTCCAACCTCTTTTTTTAAAAGGAGAATATGTTACGAGTAGTGGAAGGAAAAGACTCCCCGTGGTCACCTGCTGCGGGACTTCCGGGCAGCTGTGCTCACACCGCTGGCTGAGTGCCCTTAATGGGCTAAAGGCACACGCTGGACAGTGTCTACCCTTCCCTGTGACTGTGGGCATGTTCAGCCTGTGAAGGGCTGGTCCAGGGAGAGTATTTTTAACTTTCTCCCCCATCAGCATCTGCCCTCACTGGTACTTGAAGTCTTCTCCCTCTTGTCCCAGACGTGATAAAGTGTCATGCTTCCCAGAGACGTACACATATACATCGCCATTCGTGCAGTTAGGGAGAAGGCAGTGTTCAGACGGGTAATGAAAGATTGTTTCAGACCCTGTGAAAAAAGTGTAGATTGGCGGTAGTGTTTCAGGATTGGTGGGTGTCGGGAGGGAGAGCGTTCTTCGCTCCTGGAAATCCATCACCTCGTGGGGCCCCAGCCTTGAGCGAAGTGCTGATCCATCCTCCACCTCGTGGCGATGAAGCCAGTGTCTTTCAGCCTTGGACTCGGCATCCTTTTAAAACAGAACTTTGCTAGATTGAATGCATATTTGCTTATCCACATTTATTAGGGGAAGAAACAAGATCCAGAGACCAAGTTGCTAAAGCAAGTCCAGAGTAAGTCTCGGAGCAGGACGCAGTTCCTGGCTGCTACGCTAACCTGTTGCCCTCTTCAGAAGCAGAGGCCAGTTTGGAGGATGACTGGGATTTACCATTCAGATAGAGCAGGGTGTTTCTTGGTGGCCTAGGGAATTTGAGCACAGAGGTAGGTACCTGCAGCATCTTAAAAGTGAAGCAAAGGAGAGTCATAACTGGGGATCCTCCGCAGGCGGGGCTGAGCATGGTGAGCGAGCAGAGATCAGGCTGGCCCGCCCTGGGTGGGAGAGTACAGAGCGTCGTCCCTCACGGCTCCTGCCTTAATGCACAGTCTCCTCGCACGCACGATGCAGGGTTCCCTTCTGCTGGCCGTGCGCTGGGTGTGAGCCACATCCGACCTTGGCCTTCTCTCCAGGTGTGGGGTCTCTTCTGGGAAAAGCAGAGAGCTCACGGTGGCTGCTCACTGCCTATAACGTTCAGTGAAAGTGTGTTCAGTGTTGAAAAGCAGCTTTTCTCTGTACATTGGACCAGGATTAAGAAAATGTTTTCATCCCTCTTCGCACCATCCTTATACGTTATGTGACATTAAAATAATTGACGTTTGCACATCATCAGAACCATGTAAACCCGTAACCACAGGGGTTAATAAACTCTGCACGCACGCTCTCAGCACGGCGTACAGAGCCCAGGGAGCCCTTGCTCGGTGCCCTCGGGGCTTCGGCCCCCAGCGCCTCTCATTCCAGGGGGCTCCGTGTAGTTCCTGAGTGCTGTGCAGCATTGCCTTACTTGGTAATGTCCCAGCCCAGAGTCTGGTCTGCACTGTTGGGCAGTTTCAAGGCCCTCCGCAGGATTGCAGCACGCGGGCCTGGATTCCGGTCACATGCTTGTTGCCTCCTTTTCACTCGGCGCTTCTGTCCCCGCAGATGGTCCGGCGGCGTATCCCATCCCAGTACAGAGCATCAAGCCGCTGCTCACCGTCAGCTTCACCTCAGGAGACATCAGCTTGATGAACAACTATGACGACTTGTCTCCTACTGTCATCCAGTCGGGGCTGAAAGGTACGGATCAGCCCGAGCGGCCGGCCTTCCGAGCTGGGCGTCACGGCCAGGCCTGTTGACCCCCGGCCTCTGCAGTGGCCTCTTCCAGGCTTAATGGAGTCTGTTCACTCCTCTGCTTAGCCGACAAGTCGATTCCTATCTAGTCTCACCTTGAGGAGGGATTCCTGACAGTCCCCTTCATCTTCACCTGCCCTTCTCCCCCCACGGCAGGAGCGATCCTCTCGGGTGTGGGCCGCTTGCCTGCAGCCAGCACTGCAGGTGTTGGGCGGCAGCACCTGCCGTGCCTGCGGCAGCAGGTGACACACAGGACAGCCGAGGCCTCGGTGTGAAGGTCAGCAGTCAGGAGCTGATGCCTTCCTGAGGGACGTTAATGAAATGCTGTCTCAAGGCAAGACAGGCACCCGTAAGCATTCGCAGTGTTCTGAATTTTGCAATTCAGGAATACCGTCGAGGTTGTGCCTCTGAGGAGTTCTTTGGAAAAACAGTTCTGTCTCTTCAGGGTTGAATGGTGCAGTGTAGAAATTCCAGGGCTACTTCTGGTCCTCGAGGTTAAGGGACCTGCTATAATCTGAATGGGAGCCATTGCGGGGCCCGGCGGTGGGGAGGCAAACCAGAACCTTCAGTTCAGCTGCTGTCCTTTGAGACTGGCCATCAGACCAGAGTCCTGGCCATGTTGCTTCTTGTCTGAATTGTTCAGGAATGCCAGGGATATGGAGAATCAAGTCCACATACTTAACTGTTGATTGGCGGGAATGCATCGTACCTGCCTGCACACCCCACAAGCACTTAATTCTGTTTCAGAACTATTGGATATTCTTGGAAACAAGTTAAACTCCCTCTTTTAAGTGTCCCATTTGCTGTTTCAAAACTATAATTGTAAGGAATTATTTAGCCTATAAATTCCGGAGGGACATGTAGACGTCCTTCTTTATTATCACAAATGGACCCGTTAGGAGCTGAGTAAGTTTCTTTTTACGATGATGATGAACTTAAATTCCTTGGACTTTTCTGTAAATTCTTTTCTGAATTTTCTGTCTTTCATGGAGCTAAAACAAAAAGGTAGTCATCATAAATTCTCTCATATATTTAGTGATCCAAGCTCTACTTTTGTTCTAAAATTCTGTTTTTAAACCTTTTAACCAAGTTTATTAATTGCATCAGTACCTGCCTCTAGTTCTGCCGTCCTGAACTTCGTTCTCTACCAAGTGTCTGACCGAAAATATCATAATTACCACTCAGTTCCTTTGTATTCTTTGTCGGGTGAGTTTTTCAAATTTTTCACCATCTTGGAAACTACCTGTGGAAACTTTATTTTTTATTCCTTGGATGTACTCTTTTGTTCTCTATCAAACTAAATTATATTGGAGCAGCCCTTCTAACACAGTCCCACAATGGGCATGAGAGGATTGGGAACATGAAGGTGAGGTGACTTGGGGAGGCGACCCAAAGTACCCCTCCCAAATGTGAACGTTCTTGACTTGAGTTTTATCCTAAAAATACAGGCAAATTTAGCATCCTTGTGATGACCTAACTAGAAATCTCAGTCTAATCTCAAAATGTTTTCAATCATTTATGCCCTCATGACACGAGATGCTTTTGCACTGTCTTCCCAATTTCAGAAAGTTAGGTGATGTTTCAGTAGATTGCTGTCATCCAGTAGGTGCTGCGTGTAGGCAGTTCCTCTCTTCTGTCTTGGTTTCAGAATATTTCAGTCTTACGTGTGGTATGGACAGCAGTCGTTTTTTGAAAATTTGTTTATTTTTGTCCACCGCTTTATGGGATATGTTAGTAAATACTGGGAACAGGTCGCCAGGTGCCGTCAAAGATGGCTCACCGCAGCTTCTTCCACCTGCGGTAACCTGTCCCATCACGGACAGGTCGGTCGTTTGACTCTCAAGGTGCAGGCGGTCCCTGACTTACCGTGGTTCAACCTGGGGTTTTTCAACTTTATGACGGTGCAAAAGCGATATGCCTTTGGTAGAAACCGTATTTTGAATTTTGAATTTGGATCTTTTCCCAGGCTAGTGACTTGCAATCCCATCCTCTCTCGTGATGCTGGGCAGCGGCAGCGAGCGGAGCTCCCAGGCAGCCCCGCGATCACGAGGGTCAAAACCCGATACATTTAAAACCACTCTGTACCCGGACACTTTGTTTTTCACTTTCGGTACAGTATTCAGTGAATTACGTGAGCTATTCAACACTTTATTATAAAATAGGCTTTGTGTTAGATGATTTTGCCCAACTGTAGGCTAATGTAGGTGTTCTGAGCATGTTTAAGGTGGGTGAGGCTAAGCTATGGTGTTCGGAAGGTTAGGTGTATTAAGTGCATTTCCAGCTTACAATGGGTTTATCCAGATATAACCCTGTTGTAAGCCAAGGAAGATCTGTAGAGCAGAAGGGTCTAGTATTTCTTTTTTACTGTCTCGAAGAAACATCATCAGGGAACTTTTCCAGCGAAGAAAGGTGACTCCTGGTATTCCCCAGTTTGTCACCAACACTGTAATCTGTGTCATGTGCACAAGAGCTTACAGTGCTGGACCCCTCGTGGTCTCCACGGCCAGCCCTCCTTCCCACCCCTGCCCACTCCATTTTCACTGCAGACTCATGGGGTTGGGGGGACTTTGCCTTGCTGACGTTTGCTGAGGAAGTTCTGCCTTGAAGAAAAATCTGCTGAGTATCCCAGCTTCGGGGAATTCTGTTTATCACACAGTGAACTGTAAACTGCTTCACCTCATTTGGGGTTTTTACCCTTTATTGTGACTTTCGTCTTTCTTGAGGATGTAGCGGGGAGGAGGGGAAAAGGCTATTTCCCCTCTACCCATCTTAGGCTCTCAGACCAGGCCCTGTAAGTTAGACTGACAAAAAACTGATTGACCAGAGAAAAACACACAGAAGCTTAACAACACCTGCACTGTGTTTACCTGTGGAAGCACAGAGATGAGTAGCTCAGAGGGTTTAGATAGCATGTTAACAAAAGAACAATACATTTTTTGGAGAAGTGACAAGGAGAAGACTTGAAGTTTCTAGGACAGCACATTGTGGGCAGGTAATTATATGGGGGAGCTAACGGAAGATAAGGGCCAGTTAGTAAAGTTTGTTATGCAGATTCCGCTGGTGTTGATAATGGTCTAGCGTTGTCACCAGTGGTTCATTTCTGTCCTTCCTGGTGGGGAATGGGTAGACACCTTCACAGATTTATGTCCTGCTTTTAGGCAAGTAGGGGGAAGGGAGAGAGCTTTTCTTCTATCTGCTTCTTCTCCATCGCCATCAGCTCTACGTAATTCTCATGCCAATGTGGCATATCTTGGGGTGCACACTCTGTTATCTTTCAAGGAAAAATAATTCAGTCATGAATTCAGACTCTGACCGAGCCAGAGCATCTTTGCAGGGAAGCAAGGGTCCCACCCTCGTGCTGACTGTTTTCCTCTTTCTGATTTCAGAGGTGGTGGCCCAGTGGTGCACGCAGGGAGACCTGCTGGCAGTCGCTGGCATGGAGCGCCCGACCCAGCTCGGTGCCCTTCCCAATGGCCCTCTTCTGAAGAGTGCCATGGTCAAGTTCTACAATGTTCGCGGGGAGCACATCTTTACGCTGGACACGCTTGTGCAAGTAAGGATGTGCGCCAGACACCCGGCCGCGCCTCTGATGTGTTACTTTGCACCCACGCTCCGTTAAATGCTCGTGAGCTGATTCTACTCACTGTGATTATCTTTGACAGATTTTAATCTTTGGTTGACCTGAATTAAATTATGGGGTATAGACCAGAAGAAGTAAGGGAAAAAGAAGTTTTTGCCTGTTAGCCAAACCCATTTCCATTCCCAGACGAGTGCACAGTGAGTAAGCAGAGCGAGCTGGTGTTTATCATCATTCTGAAGTAAAAATCAGAAACTCGCGGAGAAGTAAATGCTGGATTTACATTTATTTACTCTGATTTTGTTTGTTACGCCAGTAATGTACTTTTACAACTAAACTAAATTATTGTTAAACAGTAAGGAAAAAAGCTTAAAGGTGTTTAAGAAAGTGTGCACACGTGGGCCCCTTTCTATTTGTTTTTATCTCCCAGAAAGCTTTAGGCCGCCTCATTTCTGGTCTGGATCGGTTATGGTGGAGGCAGAATTCCACTACAGTGGAGTGGAGTGGAGTGGAGTCTGAGAGCGAGTTGATGGTTGATGGGGGTGACAATAAACTAGGGACTTATGTCCTAACCTTACCCAGCTCATCAGAGAGACAGGTATACCAGGTTTGGGGAAATTTGTAATTAGCTGCAGGCATTAATTATTTAAATGCATCTTTTTTTTAAATTGTAGTAAAATACACATAAAATTTACTGTCTTAACCATTTTTAAGTGTATTACATTATTTTGTAACCAATCTCCAGAATTTTTTCATCTTTGCAAAACCGAAACTGTCTATACCTTCTTGTTTCTCTGAATTTGACTGTTCTACGTACCTCATATAAGTGGAACCATACAGTGTGTGTCTTTTTGTGTCTGGCTTACTTCACTTAGCAGAATGTCCTCGAGGTTCATCCACATCGTAGCCTGTGTCAGAATTTCATTCCTTTTTAAGGCTGAATAATATGCCATTGTATGTGTGCACGACGTCTTGTTTATCCATTCATCCATCAGTGGATGTTTGGTTTCCTTCCAGCTTTTGGCTGTTACGAATAATGCTGCTGTGAACAGGGATATACAAATATCTCTTTGAGTTGCTGCTTTCAGTTCTTTTGGATAAATGCCCAGAAGTCGAATTGCTAGGCTATATGGTAATTCTGTGTCAGACTTTTTGAAGAGCTGCCATACTGTTTCATGGTGGCTGCACCATCTTACGTTCGCCCCAGCAGTGCACAAAGATTCCAGCTTCTCCACGCCCTCGCCAGCACTTGTTATTTTCTGGTTTTTTGATGATAGCCGTCCAGATGGGCATGAGGTGTTATCTCGTGGTGGTTTTGATTTGTATATCCCTGAAGATTAGTTATGTTGAGCATCTTTTCCTGTACTTGTTGGCCGTTTGTATATCTTCCTTGGAAAAATGTCAGTTCAAGACCCTTGCCCATTTCCTAACTGGATTGCTAGTTTTTTTTGTTGCTGAGTTGTCATAGAATTTAAATGTATCTTTTGACAGTGTAATATGTTCTGTGCGCAGATAAGCGTATTTGTTTGTTCGTTTGTTCAAGCACCCAGCAGACATATTTTGAGGGGCTCCTACGCAGCTGGCCCTGAGCGCAGAGCTCTGCGTGCTAGTGCATAGAACGCGATGCAGGAGCCCTTCAAGGTAACAAGCTGAAATCAAGCCCCGGCCAGAGCAGGACAGCGTGGCTTTAAAGTGAGAGTCAACGTTGCCCAGGCCGCCTCTGCAGCCCCGAGAGGCAGAAGTGGTACAGGCTGCCTGAAATGAGGAACTGGAGAGATTCATGTAGCAGAGAGACCAAAACTGGAAGGAATTCAGGGAACTGCGAAGGATGGTATAGAAATGGGCAGCCAGGGAACCTTGGTGGGTAGCATCTGCTCTATGACCTGAGACTGGCAAGTAATATAAAGTCGTAATAAGGCATGTTCAGGAAGAAGTGATAAACACAGGATGGGAAGCTGTGCTTGGATAGGAAATGCAGATTCCTATTTTAGGAGTGAAGTAGTTCTAGGTGATGAGGCGAACCCAGGAAGAGCTCAAGTGGAGCAGAGTTGAGGCCGTTAGCATGAGGCCCAGGTGTGTGGCAAAATAAAGGTAGATATTGGAGTCCCTATGGATTTGGGATTGAAGGAGAGATTACCTTGTTCACACAGTAATTGTTACCTCACTGCCAGGGCATTGCTTAATACCTCTGGCATGTGTTACACTTTTCTGTTTATTTGCCTTATTTTCTTAAAGTCAAAGGCCACGGTTTGTTCATTTTTCTCACCTTCACTGTGCTTAGAATGTAGTAGAAGCTTGACGGCCTTAACCATTGCAAAAGTTCTCATCAGCTAGCCCATGAAATTAACATAGGTCCTGAATTTAAACCATTTGAGGCCCAGGGATAAGAGAGGGGCTTGGCTCATCTTCCTTTGGAGAAAGCTATTCACACAGTGTCTCAGCATTTTAATAAATTGTTGACTCTTTTTTCATTTGAGGGTCTGTTTCAGCCATTGGAAAAATCGCCTCAATAATATAAAGTTAAATAACGATGCTACTAAAAACCAAGTACAGTACTGCTTATATGTAGCACCAACTTAACTGTCGTCTGTAATGATTCTAGAATCACATGTCTGTACTGTGCCATTCAAGTTGTCCAAAGGCAGGAACGTTTTTATAGCAGGAAGGAAGTTAGGCAATTTATTGGGCTGTTTATAAAAAGAACTAAATGCAGTTTAGATCGGATAACTTATTTCCAAGTTAATGAGATTGTAGGTTATCGCGTACAAAGCCGTTGCCCAGCACAAACTGGCGGCAGCCTCACTTTAAAACTGATTCTCCTGAGTTACTCACAACAGCAATGCCTGTGGCTGAAGCTCCCAGAAGGAAATACACTGTAATTTATTTTCTTTTCCTTCCTGTCATAATTTAAAAGTCTAGAGTTGATCACACTAGGTGCTATCTGTAACCATCTACATGTAATTGCGTATATGATCCTTTGACCACAGATTTTGAGGGTTAGCACCACTGACGGAAGTTCACAGGCTTCGGTAATTCAGGTCTGTGTGTTTTTTATTTGGTTGGATGGTTGGGTTTTTTGGGTGGGTTGGTTGGTTTGTGTGTGTGTTTTAGCTTTATGAACTTTTTTTGCAATAAAGGCAAGTTGGTGGAGTTGCCTTATATTCTGTAAGGTTCAGGTGTTGATGTAAGATATTTGGGTAAAAAATTAAAAGAGGAAGATGGCAGGTGTGGGAACCGAAAAATCAAGTGACGGAGTGCATTTACGGTCATAGACTTCCGGCTCTTGAAGGAGAATTCTTTAGCAAAACTATTTTTGCCTTTTTTTTTAATTGAGAATTAATTGTACCTGTTCTCTCAAAGCTGCCACAGGTGTGTTTTTCCCATTGTTTGCTGTAAGTAGCTGAGAAAGTCCCTTCTGGGCTGTCTGCTTATAAAATACAAGAACGGCATGTTCTTTCAAAACGGAGATTTGGGCGACTGAATCCTGAGCTAGCTTTTATTACTGCAGCTTAGTTGGTGGCCAGATCATTGTAACTTAATATTCAGAATTGTCCATGGCTCCAGCCAACACAGTTTTACGGTGAACAGTCATCACCTTGGTCTATTTAAAAGTGAACTCTGCTGGAAGGCTTTCCTCCTGTGTACTCGCCTGCACAAACATTAAACACCCCCTTCTACCAGGGGCTGTGAAACATTTGAAGTGCATTTCCTCTAAGACAGAGATCCCCACCTTCTTCCTAGGGGAGCTCAGAAAGGAGGGAAAGCAATTGGGAGACAGGAGGCCCCTCTGACATTCCCGGGTTCTCACTCCTCGTCCCAGGGCTGCATCAGCCAGCAGCTGCGTACCTGGATGGCCTCTTTTTCTCTCTCTTGGGCCAGTGTAACTGGTTTGACCCTTTTGCTGTCTCTTGACTCTAATCCTGCTTGAAAAGCTTATCTTTAACATGGAAAGGACACCCCGCTTTTTATTCCCTTTTAAACTTTTCGAGGACTCCGCGCAGCGCACTGCTGCACACAAACGGTGGTGTGGTGAGCAGGCTTTCAGGTCCGGCCCCAAGCGTCACCAACTCACTCATCTCAGGCTCTGCTGAAACTTCCTGCACGGAAGCTTTCTCTGCTCCCCTGTCTGAAACGATCCCGTTGCTCTGCCTCTAGCCCCTTATTCTACCGTTGTTACCTCGTAGCATTCTTCACTAGCTGACACCGTCAGGTAGTCCGTCCCTGTCACAGAGCCTGAGGCACTTCTCTCTCCCCGTCCCCCCTCAGAGCGTCAGCTCCGTGAAGGCAGGGAGCTTCTTTTATTCCGCGTCAATCCCCAAACGCCCAGCATGTGTCTGGCCCACTGCGCACATTTGACAGGGATTTACTGACTGACCGATCGACAGCTCAGGAGGCGAGTACGTGATTGGACGGATGCATGGCACGGATCGTGTAGCAGCAGGAGATGAGGTCGTGAGGTATTTAGCGTCTCTTTGCGTGCATAAGGGGTTGAAACAGGCCGTTAACCTTCCATGATGCTGTGGCAGCGGAACTAGGGTGAGCAGACTAACCTGCTTTCCTCGTAAGTAGCTGGCGTCTGACACAGAGAGAGGGACAGCCTGACTGTCCATTGGCCGCTCCTCTCGTACCTCTCCGGCCCAGGGACACCTGGCATCAGGCCAGCAAACTCACCAAAGCACCAGGTTCCCGCCACACGGATACTCCCCGAAATGCAGCTCGTCGTCTTGCCCTTCTGCCTTAGATTTACGTGCCGAATACCTACACAAATTAAGTTCTAGCCATCGGTTCTAAAAATAGTCATTTTGTGCAATTTGAGAAAGCGATGAAGTCCACACATTTACAGCTGGGTTTCTCCCTAGCAGACCGGCAGCTGTTCAAAAACAAAAACATTCATCTGCGGGAGTCGCCTCTGTGTGCACCCTCACGTGTTCCCAGGTTCGCTGGAAGAGAATGTTTGACACCGTTCTCTTCCGCTGCAGCTAATCCTGGTGGGTGGGATGTGCCTGGGGAAGATGAGCTTGGACGCGCTCTGCCGGGGGCAGTGAGCAGGGGATTCCTGTTCTACCTGCAGCGACGGGTCCCAGGGGCCGGGGCTGCTGAATCGGGACGCCCCTACCCTGTGTCTGCGGGCACGTGTGTTTACCACCGCCTTGATTCCTGTCCTTTCTGAGAAAACGGCAAGCTTGTACTGAGGGCTTTGCAGGCTGGAGCGCCAGTAAACAGCACAGGAAGATGAGCACCGGCAGGAAATGAGACTTGTAAAAAGTAAGATGACATGTAAAAAACTGTAAAAGTATAAGCAAGGTATAAAAGGATTTTGTTGTGTTGTTAATTTTCTTATTTATTTATTTCCAGTTTTATTAAGATATATTTGATATGGACACTTTGTAAGTTTGAGATCTACGACGTCTGGATTTGCTATACGTATGTATGGCAGTATGATTACTGCCGTGAAGTTAGCTCTCAGCTCCCTCATGTCACATAATTACCACTTCTTTTCTGTGGTGAGAACATATAAGGTCTTCTCTCTTAGTAACTTCTAGGTATTTGTACAGTATTGTTAACTGTAATCACCATGCTGTGCATGGATCCCAGGTAGTAGGACTTCCTACGGGCTTACAGGACTTACAGGGATCCTGAGAGGTCATGGCCCTACTTACTGGCCTCAGACTCAATGGTAACTATGACAGTCAACTTCCCCATGTCAGTGATACCTCAGCATCTTCAGACAAGAGTATCAGCTTTCACTAGTTGTAAATTTTTCCTTACTTTTCTAATACAGCTTTAAGATTTATTATGGCAAAGGCACCAGTATTTATTTTGCTACTTTATTATCTTACGTGGGGCATATGCTGTAAAAATAAATTCAATGAGTGTGATTTCCCCCTTTGCTGAAATAAATAAATCATCACTGACTTGGGCAAGTAAGTGAATGCTGTACCGTACTGTACTGTACTATAAATTCCTAGTGGTAGTGGTCTTGTCCTGCTCTTAGAAAAGGGGGTTTCCTGGTCACCTTGCTCCAGATAACAGGTCCTTTGAGACCCTGCAGGCATCACTTCTCCAGGCCAAATTATTCCAGTTCTTTTTTCCCAGGTCTAGTTTTCAGTCCTTTCACTCCTCCTTGCTGAGAATTCTCAGTTTTCCTCATTTCGCGATGCCGGGTGTGGAGGGCACAGCCCTTCCTCCACCTTCTGCTGCTTCGCGCTCACCCGGCAGCGCCGCGTGGCTGGGTTACCGCCGAGCGCGGGCCCATGTGACCGGGGGGCTCTTTTCTGCCACAACGAGTTATTCCGGTCATTGTCCCCTCGTGGTTTATGCAGCTCGTTTCTCCTCTTATCTGTTGCCTTTTCTACACATCCGTTGTTGGGTCTGTTTGTGAGTAAAATAGCCTTGACCAAGCGGATTAAGGGGAGAACTGTGGGGAGAATTGGGGTTCGTGACTGTATTTGTGGTTGACAGAGAGGCAGCGCGTTGTAGTAAGATGAGCATAAGCAGCGGGGTTGGGGGATGGGTGAGAATGTGCTCTCCTGCTGATCAGCTGTGAGTTACGGAGCTCTCTTAGTCTCAGTTTCCACATATGTTAACTGGGAATAATGATGCCTGTGTGGCAGAGTTGAGAGGATTAAATGAGATAATACGGGTGCTTATTAAGATACCTTAATGTGCAACTGGAATGTAGTTAGTTTTTAAGACCTGATTGTTAATTTTTGTTAAGATGGGTAGTGATTATACCTGTAATTATAACAGATAGGATCTTTATCTGTTTATAGACTTGAAAGTCTATAAAGTGGTTTAAATTCCTTTTTACAAAGCTATAGCATACTTATCATAATGATAATCTTATAGAAGACCCTCCCAAAACATGTAATCAGCTGTTAACACAGAGGTAATTACTATGAAAAGCAAACCAGGAGGAGGGAGGGGAAGAGAGGATGAATATATGTGTTCTTGCATTGTGACCACTGGGACATCAGGTAGATGGATTCAAAACTCATGGAAAATTGGAAGAAAGAAGTGTCTGGTATTTTTGCAGCCAGTTCCAACCGAGTCAGATTGTGCTAATTGGAAACGGTTCTTCATGATTTGAGCTGTAGGTTGTAAGTATTATCTTCGGAGACTTGGGGGTTGGCAGGGCAATTTGCAGCTTTAAGATCAAGCATGATTATGCTACCAATAGAGCTTTGTCCTAAACTGCGCTTACGGGGGGTCGGTCATACTGAAGAAACTCTCTTCGTATATTTTTTATGTGTCGTCTGCCGTGTCTTCGGCAGTGATTATGTCTTGCTCTAACCTAACAGTTTCCTCTGTGGGGGTCTACCCTCTGTGAGGGATCCTTTTATAAGGAGGCCCTTCTTGGAAGTACTCTGAAGCCCCCAGACTGAGCTCCAGGCCCTGTGACCCTCCTCCAGGGGACTGCGGCTGTGGTCCTACCCTGCGGCTGCGCGCGGCCTCGCCATGATGGAAATGAAGTTATCTTCAGCCTTGCATTTTTGTTTTGAATTCGAAGCCAGGATTAGCTGACCCTGGAGGCTATTTTAAGCAAGTGTCTTCATGTGTTTCTTTTATCTTGATGCCTGTCACTAAAGTGTTGTGAAACTTCTCTTCCTGTTTCCTATAAAAGATCTGGTATCCCCACTTCTGATCTTGACTTCATTAAATTGGAACTCCACCTGTCTGGACCAGAGTGAGCGAATCCTCTCGCTGCTTCTCCGTCGAGACCCTCCGCCTCTTCCTGGGCTGACCTTTCCTAGATGGCGCCCCTGAGCTTCGGAGTCTTTTTCCCAGTGCAGCCAGTTTCTAACTTGCATATTTGGATTCCAGCCTGCCTCTTCAAAGCCAATAATGGCCACAAACCCCTAGAGCAGCTGCCACAGGAACTGTGTCCCTCTCTCTCCCCTTTCCTGCCCCATTGGCTCAAGGATGGCTGAGAATAACAGTGATTGAATACCTGTGGGTTATCACCTGTGATGAGTCCCAGAAGCACTCTGATTTCTTTCATCTCCTTTAATCCTCACAGCCCCCTTTTGACTCATGAGAAAGTATGAGACTTGTATTATTCCCTGGGTCATGAACTTGTGACTCAAATCCAGTGTTGATCTGACTCTGAAATGTTCCTTATAGGGACAAAAGGGAAGGGCCATCTGGTCTACCTCTCCAAGCCTTGGAAACTACCCCTGTTACTTGAGGATCCAGGTAGCCAGAGCCTCAGTAAGGAATACGGGTTACTGTGTACCGCAGGCTGTTTGCATCTCCTGGCAGAGATGTCATTATATGGAGCTAGGTTAGGTTTTATGTCACCAAATTAAATGAGATAATACCTGTAAAAGAACTTGGTAACACTATTCCGGTGCTTTGTGCTCTGGCCTGAGGATCTAACTACTTTTCAATGAAAATACCGACTTTTTTTTCCCTTAATTAATTAATTTTATTTTTGGCTGCGTTGGATCTTCGTTGCTGCGTGCGGGCTTTCTCTAGTTGCAACGAGCAGGGGCTGCTCTTTGTTGCGGTGCACAGGCTTCTCATTGCGGTGGCTTCTCTTGTTGCGGAGCACGGGCTCTGGGTGCGCAGGCTCAGTAGTTGTGGCTCGCGGGTTCTAGAGCGCAGGCTCAGTAGTTGTGGCGCACGGGCTTAGTTGCTCCACGGCATGTGGGATCTTCCCGGATCGGGGCTCAAACCCGTGTGCCCTGCATTGGCAGGTGGATTCTTAACCACTGCACCACCAGGGAAAGGCTGAAAATGCCGACTTTTTATAATGTAGGATTTAATATCCTCGTCTGTGCTTTTTAAAACCAACATTCTAAAAATCTGTTAGATCATTTTATTTCACTCGACAAAGAGAGCGTGATCTTTCTTTGCTTTTCACAAGAGCAGAAGCTTACACACAGTCTCCCTTCCCTTCCCGGCAGCGCCCCATCATCTCCATCTGCTGGGGACACCGGGACTCTCGGCTGCTGATGGCGTCAGGACCGGCCCTGTACGTGGTGCGTGTGGAGCACCGGGTGTCCAGCCTGCAGCTGCTGTGCCAGCAGGCCATTGCCAGCGCCCTGCGAGAGGACAAGGACGTCAGCAAGCTGACCCTGCCCCCCCGCCTTTGCTCCTACCTCTCCACTGCCTTCATCCCCACCATCAAGGTAAAGCCTTCCCCCTGCTCCTTCTTCACCCTGCTGGCTGCCTGCCTGCCCCGGAAGGACCGCCGGGGGGAGGGCGGAGTCAGGGAGATGGGCGAGAGGCCCAGAGCAGTACCACAGAAGTGGTGCGGCTCCCCAGAGTTCTGCCGTGGTCCTCCCTGTGTGCTGTCTGTCCCTAGCGTTAGTGTCCATGGGGGACTCGCCTTGTGTGATGGACGTGAGCTTTCTTGTGGTAAAGGCAGTATTCCGAGCCTGACTGCCGTAGCCTCCCGACGGTCAGTCCGTCCGTTCAGTCCTGACTTGCGGGCAGATGCTGCCATTGTTCCCACATGAGACAGCGGGAAACATGTTCCTAGAAGTCAGGTAACTCGCTCCATCGATAGTTACGAAAATGGTCGGGATTGAGCCCAGTTCAGTCCTAGGGCCTGCCTTCCTCACCACTGTGCTGAGGAAGCTGACCGCTGCCAGCACTCACTGTCAGCTGTCCTCTATACGGGTTGTAACCCAGAAACTAGTCTGTTCTCAGTGGGAGTGTGTGGAACATAGCTGCCAGTTGCTGTTCAAGGGTGGGTTTCCTCCTTAGCCTCTGGCCCTCTGCACCTTAGGTTCTTTTCTGTATTCTCTTTTTTGTTTTTTATCTTTGCTTCTAAGTATCAGATTGGCTTGTTGGTTACTTTTTTTCTAAAACGTCAGAGTTTTAGAACCTGTTATGATGTTTTTTTTCTAGTTGGTTTACAATCTTGGTTTTGCAATAGTGGATTCTCCACCCTGGCTGCACGTTGGAATCACCTGGGGGAGTTTTTAGAAAATGCACATGCCCAGGCTTATCCCCTGGAGATTCCAGTTTCATTGTCTGAGGTGGGATCCTGGCTTAGGTATTTTTTAAAAGCCCCCAGGAGATTCTTTTTTTATTCTTTGGTCATACCATGCAGCTTGTGGGATCTCGGTTCCCTGACCAGGGGTTGAACCCGGGCCCCAGCAGTGAAAGCGCCGAGTCCTAACCGCTGGCATTCTGACACACACCCAGCGCTGCGAGTCCCTGTTTCACGGCACATAGTTAACCCTTCCTGAGCTGCAGCCAGTGCAGAGTATCAGTGGTGCCCACACTCGCTTCCTTCTGTGTCCTGCCTCCAGCCCCCAATTCCAGACCCCAGCAACATGCGAGACTTCGTCAGCTACCCGTCGACCGGCAGCGAGCGACTGCACTGCACCATGAAGCGCACAGAGGACGACCCCGAGGTGGGCGGCCCCTGCTACACGCTCTACCTGGAGCACCTGGGCGGGCTCGTGCCCATCCTTAAGGGGAGGCGCATCAGCAAGTTGCGGCCCGAGTTCGTCATCATGGACCCGCGGACAGATGGCAGATCAGGTGGGGCCCCCTCCCCCGGAGGCACTGAAGCCCTGTCGGGTGTGGTTGTGGAATAGCCTTCCTGGCGAACTGTGCGGAGGGGGAGCCTGTGGATGAAACGTGAGCCTGTCTGGGCTGGCGAGGAGCATCCCTGAAGCTGCTCCATTTCCAAAATCCCGTTAAAGTTAATGACTCTCTTAATGTACTTTCTGATGGGTTTTTAACAGCGTTTTGTGCGGCTTCAGTGTGGCCGGGTCTGTAGAGGCAGCGCGGGCTCCAGTCGGGGGAAGCTGGCGTAGGCCTTCTGGGAATGGCGACTTCCTCTGTCGGTTACTCATCAGGTGTTCACTGAGGACCTTCGTGTGCTGGTGGAGGCCATCGGAAAGTAGTAGTGAGGTGCTGTCTCCGCCCCCCAGAGGGAACGATAGAACTGGAGTTGTCAGACCTTCAGCCTGCCCCCCAGCCTCCCGCTAGCACCTTGCTTCTCCTCCTCTCTAATCCACCGTTAACTGCTTTGTAGCCGACCTCCAAGGAAAACTGCTTGTTCACCCATAGAGATTTTGGCATGGTGAACCACCCCTGCCTTCCAGAAACCCTCCTAGACTGGTCTTCCTGACTCGGTGGTGTGTCCAGGTGCTCTCTGCGTACTTCTTTCTCGGAGCCTCGAGGGAAGGAACCGTGTTCTTTTTGTTGGTACCGTGTGTGCTAGCCCGGGGCCCCCACCTGGTGACTGGCATGGCCTGCGTGTCCCCGCCAGCAGGACCTGCCAGCCCGAAGGTGCTGCCGCCTCCCTGTGGAGTCTTGCCCGTCGCCGTGTCCCTCAGGGCCCGCGGTGGTTGTCAGGCCAGGGCTCCGTCTGGCCCCCGAATCTCGGGGGCCTGCGGGGAGGGAACTGAGTCATCGTGGTACCCCCAGGGCCTGGCATGCACCTGACCTTGAAACGACACGAGCTGAATTGGGTTTGTTTCCATTAGTTCATCTTTATTCTCTCCACTTCCCGTCTCCCACTCACGCTCCTGCCCATTAAGCTGGGCTCTGCCCCTTGATATGTCCCCAAAGCCACAGGTCGTGGGACGACCAGAGTCATCCTCCTGTCACAGTGCAGTGGGCTTTCTCAGCCTCCTTGCCCCTCCAGTGTTTTATATAGTCAATCCACCTCTGTCTGCTTTTCTTTATTCACTCAGCATCTGTGGCAACATTCTGCTACCAGTGTTACTGTATAAAATTGAAAGCAGTACAGCTGTACTTACCTTAGTCAGTTTTGTCTTCAGGAGCAGGGAGAGCGAGTAGAAGGAGTGGAGGCTGGTGAGGAGGCAGGTGGAGGCAGGAAGGCAAAGTGAGGAGAACAGGCGAGCAGTGGACGTGAACTTGGAAGGAAAATGCGTTTCAGGGGATGGGAAAGAAGAGAGCTGTTGACGATGAGCGTGGCCGACGAGGGGACGTGTGAAGAAGGGCTGAGCGGCACACGCGTCCCGGCTTCTCACGGGCGCTCTTGCCTCCCAGGTTCCTCCCGGGCACGTGACTTCATAGAGCCTATGCTCAGGTGACATCTTGAGGGGAACTTGAGTGCACAGCTTGCCTCTGTTCCCCGGGTGCATGGATTTCCTGCTGAAGAACAGGACAGAAGCCGGGGGGTGGGGGGACGAGATGTTTTATTTTTGTAGTTAAAAGAAGTTAAAAGTTGTAAAGCAAAGTGATTCAATAAGGTGTGTTTGGTGCCTACTTTGTACACGGTCCTTGAATCTCCTGCAGCTGTGAAGCAACGCCAGGGCGTCTCTGCTTTCAAGGAGTTCATAATCCCTTTTGGACGGCAAGACAACACTCGAAAAGTTCATTTAAAAAGTCAAGATTTAAATACCTTGAGACAAAAATAGAAGATGTACCACAGGCAGAATATGACTAATTACCAGCTGAATGGTGAACGTAAACGGGTGCAGAGGAGGAAAAGCTCCCTGACCAGGAGAAGCCAGGAATTGCTCATCGTGAGAAGCGGATTAACTCTTCCAAACCTGCACATCGTTGTTTCTCACGTGTGGTCCATGGGCCGCCTCCCTGTAAGTCACCTGGAATACTTACTTAAATAGAGATTCCTGGGCTTTTGCCCCTTAGGTTAACTCAGCAGGTCTGGAGGGAAGCCTAGAAATCTGCAGATTAATGGGTGTGCAGGTGATTGTTATGTTCTAAAGTTTGTGATCCACTGTTGTAGATGTTCCCCAAGCAACTTAACAGATGTTCCTCAAAATTACCACTGTATGTTTTTATAATAGATAACATGAATCCCAATTATTTTTTTTAGCAGAAATCCACCAGTTCTCAAAGGATTCTCAAAAGGAATCCTTAGAGCTTGCGATGGACTGAATTGTGTGCCCCCCAAATTCACATGTTCAAGCCCTAACCCAGGGTTACTGCATTTTGGAGACAGGGCTTTTAGGAGGTAATTAACGCTGTCATAACGGTGGGCTCCTCATCCGATAGGATTGATAGCGTTCTAAGAAAATGAGGAGGGAGAGCGCTCTCTCTCCCCTCCCCCCTCTCCCTCTCCCCTCCCCCCCTCTCTCTCCCCCATCTCTGTCTCTCTCACGCGCTCTCTCTTGCGTGCTCTCTTGCTCTTTCTCGCGCTCTCGCTCTCACGCTCTCTCGCGCACGTGCTCTCTTTCTCTCTCTCTCTCTCTCTATATCTCTGTCTGTCTCTCTGTCTCTGTCTCTCTCTGTCTCTCATGCGCGCTCTCTCTCTGTCTCTCTCTCTCTTGCGCGCGCACGCACTAACCCCCCCCCCCCACATGTGCACACACCAAGGAGAGGCCATGGGAGCACATAGTGAGAAGGTGTGGGTCTGCAAGCCAAGGACACGGCCGTGCTGGCCCCCTGACCTTGGGAATTCTCAGCCAACATTACCGCACAAGCCAGTTCCCCTCCTCTCGCTCCCTTTTTTTGTACGTGTGTGGAGAACCTTGACTAATACAGACTGTAGTACTGAGAAGTGGGGTGCTGCTGGAACAGATACCCGAAGATGTGGAAGCAGCTTTGGCGCTGGGTCCTGGGTAGAGGCTGGAGGAGTTCTGAGGGACACCTTGGAAATACGGAAGTTAGGGCGATCTCTGGTGACGTCTCGGGCAGAGTGAGGAGCATGTTATTGGAAACTGGAGGAAAGTGACTCTTGTTATAAAGCGGCAGGGAACGTGGCTGAAGTGTGTTCTGGTGTTTTGTGGAAGATAAAACTTGCAAGCCAGTGAAACTGGATATTTACCCCAGGAGATTTCTGAGTGGTTTGGAAGGAGTGGCTTGGTTCATCGGGACTGCTTAGAATAAAACGAGAAAGGGGAGGACGAATTGAAGAAGGAATTGTTAAGTACAAAGGAACCAGAACTTGAAGATTTGGAAAATTCTCAGCCTTTCCACACAGGACGAGGTGAAGGCAGGCTGTTGGACATCTTGGATTTGCCGGGATGGGATGAGAGAGCTGTTTGTAGGAACGTACTCTGTTCTTCAAGAGAGAGAATGACCCCAGCGGCAATTCAGAGGTCAGCAGGGCCACTGCCGCAGTTTCAACAGGCAAGACGGCCTCAGCCCAGAGCCTTGAACCGCAGCCCAGCGTACCACGGAGGCGACACAGAGTATTGAACCAAAGGGGATTATTCTTGAGCCTTAAGGTCTAATGGAATTCCCCTTACTAGGTTTTGGACTTGCGTAGGACCCATCGCCCTTTCTTTCTTTCCTTTTTCTCCTCCCTTTTGGAGCAGGAATCCCTCCCCTGTGCCTGTCCCACAGCTGTGTTTTGGATGCACATAACATGTCTGCTTTCACTGGTTCACATCCGGAAAGGAATTTTGCCTCAGTGTGAATTGTACCTTGAGTTTCACCCACATCTGATTTAGATGATATTTACGTGAGACTTTGGGCTTTAGATGAGAGTGTTGATGCTGGTGTGAGGTAATAAGACTTTGGGGGCTGTTGGGATGGGATGAGTGTATTTTGCATGGGAGCTTGCCATGAATTTGAGCGGGGCAGCAGGGATGGGATGCTGTGGACTCTGGAGTTCGGGCTCTTAGGGGTAATTAAGGTTGAACGAGGCTGTTGTAAGCGTGGGGTCCTGATCCAATAAGACTGGTGGCCTTGTAAGACGAAGGGAAAGAAGAGATCTCTCTCTCTCTCTCTCTCTCTCTCTCTCTCTCTCTCTCTCTCTCTCTCCCTCTCCCTCTCCCTCTCCCCTCCCTCCCTCCCTCCCTCCCTCCCTCCCTCTCCCACACACACACACATGCACGCACTGAGGAAAGTCCTTGTGAAGACACGGTGCAGAGGAGACCATCGGCAAGAAAGGAAGAGAGCTCTCACCAGAACCTGACCTTGCAGGCACCTTTATCTTGGACTTCCAGCCTCCCAAACTGAGAAAATAAATTTCTGTTGTTTAAGCCCATGTCCGGTGTTTTTGCCACAAGCCTCTTGCCATAGACACCTTTGCTGTGAAAAATAAAATAACTGACTGACACTTTGGTTTGACAGTTTGGTTTCGGCTGGTTGAAATGCACTAGCATTTCTCCCAGTTAGCGACGTTACTGATGGCTTTATTGGGCTAACAGATGACGATGATTTGCCCAGAGAGTTGTTTTCCTATTTTGAAACACACTACGTTGGAGGAGAAGGAAGCCGAGGGCCTCAAAGGTGCAGAGCTGAACCCGTGTTGAACCCGTGTTTCTCGTAGAACTTTGCAACATCTATCAGCAGACGTGGGACCGTATGCCAAGAACACGAACAACAGTGTAGGGGCATTCCCAGCGCAACACAAAGCTCAGCCACAAATACGCAGCCTAGTATTTGGAAACCACTATCTCTCTTTTTTCTTGGCCGCACCATGCAGCATGCGGGATCTTAGTTCCCCTACCAAGGATCGAACCTGTGCCCCCTGCAGTGGAATGGCGGATTCTTAACCACTGGACTGCCAGGGAAGTCCCAACGTATCCCTGTTAATGAAGGAAGAAATTTGGCAAGAAAAAAAAGTGCGGTGTCAAATGAGGAGACAAATAAACAAGCAAAAAAAAAATAACTTATGAACAAAAGACTTGGAAGACAAGTGCTTAGGTACAACCTACAAAATCAGTTATTGGCACAGTGTTGCCATGAATCAATACACGCCTTAAATGCATTCACATATTTTGTATTTCACAATAAAGTCCTTGTAATTTTGTTACTCACTTCTCATGTTTTATTATGTCCTTTCTAATGTTCCCCTTTCATGTTTCATTATTATGGCGAAATTACACGCTAGGGAGACAGCTAATACAGTAGTTACGAATGTTTGTGCCCCCATCCAAGAAAGGATTCAGGTGTTGAAATTCTGACGCCCAGTGAGATGGTATTAGGAGGTGGGGCCTTGGGGAGGTGATTAGGTCATGAGGGCAGAGCCTTTATACTCAAGAGATTAGTGCCTTATAAAAGAGCCTGCAGGAGGATCCCTGGCCCCTTCTGCCACGTGAGGACACGGTGAGAGGTCAGCAGTCTACGGTCCCGAAGAGGGCATGACCAGAACCCGGCCATGTTGGTACCCTGACCTTGGACTTCCAGCCTCTAAAACTGCAAGACAGTAATTTCTGTTGTTTGTAAGGCACGCAGTGTGTGGTATTTTGTTACAGGAGCCCAAACAGACTAAGGCTTCAGTGAAGGAAACGAGCAAACGATATGGTATATAGCAGTGGTTAACAAGTGTAGGTCAGCGTTGAGTTGTGTTACTGAACTTCCTCAGGTCTGTGGACTGGCTCTGTGCTCATGAACATGCGAAAGTGTTCTGTGAGGTCACATGCCTGTTTGAATCATGGCCAAACTTCCTTTGATCCAGGAATAATTTGCGACTAATTATAAATGAAGTAGTAGAAAGCACTGCTCGGGGCGTGGTGGAACTCAGATGCACAGCACTCTGGCTCGCTGGGTGCCGGAGCTGTGCCTCCTGATTCAGGCAGCAGCTTAAGGGGGTGAGGTAGTGACGGGCTGGGCGTCAGCAGCCTCCCTGCCGAGTTGTTCTGCTTTGCCTCCTGTGGCCTCCGAGAGGCCCCTGTTCACAGATGTCATCTCCACATGCTCAGAAACTTGGCGCCGAGTTTGGATTAACAGACTCATCCTTTCCAGTATAAACAGCCCTTTAAACGATCTAATCACTCACGTTCTATAAGTTAGTTCACGTGCCTTTTTCTATCACCTGGCAAGGCTCTCGGAGCCTGGAGGGATGAGGCTTTGTCAGCAAAGTGATTCTGAAGCACGGGGTACTTCCAGTGAGGGCAGAGCTGGGTTTCGGGGGGTTTTCGGGGGTGAGGGGGTGAGGAAGGCAGCAAAGGAGAGGGGATCTGGGGAGGATGTTAAATGTGAACTTCATCTACTCTGCGGTTTGGTGACAGCCTGCTCTGTGCACATCATCTTCTGCCTGATGGCCAGCTGGCCCCCATACAGGCACCTCAGCGGAGCCCACAGCTACCGCCGAATGTTCTACTGCATGGGTCTCATTCCAGCCATTGCTCGAAGCAAGCCAGCAGCTCCTGCAGGTGGAAAAGCCAAGGCCCACCGGCAACCTTGTGGCACTTCCAAGACCACCTGGCATCCAGACGTAAACTTCTGGGAGTCCCTGAAACAGACCTGACATGGGTCTTGGTCCAGAGCAGGCCTGGAACCAACTGGGGTCTTCCTAGGTCTCAGGGCAGTCACTGAGTCAGCAAGCCCCTTGCTTGGCGTGGGTTCCGGGGCCGCCGCAAGCCTGTGTGGCCCCAGGTGGCTGCCTGGTGTGTCATGAGGCGCAACAGCACAGCCGTTTTGGCTCCAGCCTTCCGCACAGTAAACAGGGCCAGACTGTTTTGTACATTCCAGAGGCGTTAAAATTCATGCCCATTTTGATAGCAGTAGAAGTGCCTACTTTTGCTTAGGAAATGTAAGAGCATAAAAAGGTAGATGGAAAACAATGTCCTGCTCCTTTCTGTTTCAATCTCTAGACTTAAACTGATGGCCTGTCAGAGTCAGTCTGTCCTCTGGTTTCTAGTAATGACCATTGTTAGGGTCTAATCGACATTACTCCCCTAAATTTTGCTGGTTGGTGTCTTACCAGATGAAATCTATGGGAACAGCCTGATTTCCACGATGATTGACAGCTGCAACTGCTCAGACTCCAGTGACATTGAACTGAGTGATGACTGGGCTGCCAAGAAGTCTCCCAAGATCTCCCGAGCTAGCAAATCACCCAAACTCCCAAGGTAATTTCGGTCTTTAGGGGTGCGCTCCCTTTTTTGTGTCTCCGAAGGTGTGTCTGTTGTGTCTGCAGCAGAATCCCACTGAAACCAGCAGCTGAAGAGCACAGCCAGAGGGCGTCGTCGCCTTTCATCTGGAAGATCTGCCCGCAGTAATCACAGCTTCCTTCATCCTTGCCTTTGGGATAGAAAAAGACATCCAGTAGCAAGTCTGCTAAACCCGCAGAAATTCCAGGGGTGGTTAGCACTGACGGTGGGTGGCATGGGGTGGCCATAGCCAGGGCACTTGTTTTACCTTCCAGTTTGAGAAAAGTAAGAAAAATGTTTTTACGGTGTATGTAATGAGTTAAAGAAAGTGCAGAATTACATGCCTATAATTATGTAATAGGGAAAAAATAGTGAACTAAAAAGAATTAGATCCTAAAGTTTGTCCTAAGGAGTGGCAGAAAGCTGAGAGGAGGTGGAAGGGGCTACGGTGTTGTAGATAAGAAACCCCACGTGCCCCATCCTGGCTCCCTGACCTGGACACCACTTTCCTTATCTATGGAAGTTAAAGGGTGGACCAGATCTTCACTAAGATCCCTCTGTGATGCTGTGCAAAACCAAGGTATAATTCACATACAGATAGAGTCCCGCCCGATCTTAAACACATAAGCACGGTGTAGTTGATAAACCAGTGTATTCACCACCCAGTTGAAGATGGGATTTCCATCACCCTGGAGGGTTCCCTGGGCCCTTCCTGTTCGATACCTGCACCATTCTGACTTCTCTTGCCGTAGGTTCGTTTTGCTTGTTCTTGAACTTCATATAGATGGCGTCAAACAATACGTGCTCTTTTTTTTTTTTTGTAGGCTTTTTTGCTCAACATAATGATTTTGATTCATGCATGTCGTTGCGTATATCAGCAGTTTCTCTTTTTTTGCTCTATGAAATTCCCTTGTTACGAATATACTATAATGTATTCCATTTACCAATTGATGGATATTTGGTAGTTTCCAGTTTGGAGCTATTATGAATCAAAACCAACTGTAGATGTTCTTATACAAGACCTTCTGGGGACCTATGCACTTGTTTAGGAGGGGAGTTGCAGGGCCATGGGGTAGACATGTGTTGAACTTTATGGGAAGCTACCAAACAGTATGCCTAGGTGCCTGTACCATTTCAGATTCCCACCAGCAGTGTATGAGAGCTCTCACTGCTCCCATTCTTACCTGCAGTTGAAGGTCGCTTAAAAAATTGTATGCATTCCGGTGGGTGGGAAGCGGTATTTGGTTGTATTGGGTTGGCCAAAAAATTTGTTTGGGTTTTTCCATATGATCTTATGGGAGACCCGAACAAACTTTTTGGCCAACCCAGTAGTTTAATCCTGGTTATCTCCAGTGATTAATGATGCTGAGCAAGTTTTCATACGTTTGTTGGCCATTTGGGTGTCTTGTGTTTTCTGACTGTGAGTCCTTCGGCAGATACATGGATTGTCATACAATCTAATATGTGAATTTCTTCTTTCTTTGTCCTGTTGAGGAACTCTGTGTCTACCCTAAGGTCATGAAGACATTCTTCTGTTCTCTTCTGGATGCTCTGTAAAGTTGTAGCTTTCATGTTTCGCTCTCAGATGAATTTTATACCACAGATTGATTTTTGTGTAAATATGAGTTAGGGGTAAATGTTTGGGTTTTTTCCCGCGTAGATATCCATTTGCTCTAGCAAACTGATTGATTTCTTTTTTCATCTTTATTCTAAGCTTGTTAATTTGCAAATTAGATTATGAACTTTCCTACACTTCTGCAGTGTTTCCGCTTTTCCCGTTACTTAAGCAGAGAGGCCATTTAACACATAAGTAGTCAAATCCTTCACGTGTAAATGTCCATTTGAAGTTCCTGGGTGCGGCAGTCTCCAGAGCTGGTCCTCCTTCCTTCCGTCTTTCCCAGCGTTGAATCCCCTGCACACAGCAGCCAGGCTGGTTGTCCTCGCACGGAGATTTAACGAGCTCTGTCCCCCTCAGCCCTAGATATCTTATCAAGCTCTCAAGCAGTATACGTGAGGCTTCATGGTTTTCCTTCATAGAACGCCATCAACCTTACCATGTTCATTTTTATAATACTCTCTTTGGGGTAGATTGGCATTAAACACGTATGTTCCCCATGTCATAAGCATAGGAACTGAAGACAAACTTTAGATCTAATTTAAATATTGCAGGTGGTGAAATGCTAGATAAGTCTGTTGAATTCCAAACATTATGTATTAGGAATTGTGAAATCATTGTGGTCTTAAGGTGAGAAATAACTCTTCCCATCCACCATTTCCCCGGGACTCATTTTGTAAACCCCCGGCAGAAGGCATTTCTAAACGTACTCTTCGTCAATAGGAAGTAAAAGTTAATTCTCAGGGGTTCCTTACAAACGAATCGCTTCATCTAACCGCAGTATGCTTTAAATATGTGCTATTTGATATACGATTCTGTCCTTCTTTCCTCATGTTCGTAAGGCAAAAGCAGGTGGGAGGGACTTGATTAAATTAAGGGCCCAGCCTCTGAGAGAGTGACACCACGGGGGGCTGCTAGAAAGTGAGGAGGGTCCGGGAGCGCCGGTGGGTGCCTGACCCGTGGCCTCGTGTCTGCAGGATCAACATCGAGGCTCGGAAGTCCCCCAAGCTGTCGCGTGCGGCTCAGGAGATATCCCGGTCTCCTCGCCTGCCCATGCGCAAGCCGTCCATCGGCTCGCCCAGCCTGACGCGGAGGGAGTTTCCCTTTGAAGACATCACTCAGGTAGTGTCTTGAGCCCCGCCACGCACCCCTCCTCGTGCGTGCATGACAGCGGCTGAGCCCTCGGGACCGTCTCCGTGCCTGGGACGGCAGTGCCCGACCCGGGCGCCCTGGAGAAGAGCCCTGGTTGCCCCCCTCGGTACCCCTGCCACCTCTTCATCCCGCTGGGCCTCCCTCCCACCTCGGGCATCCCTGCTGCTGCCACGAGAACCTTCTCTCAGGCAGCTCTGCTTGAGACATATCCTCATGTCCACCTCTGCTCCCTCAAACTGCTCCTGACCCCCCAGTGACTCCCAGTGTCTGCGGGAGCCCAGCCCCAGCTGCGGCCCCGCAGTCTGGCCTGCCTGTCTCCCTCCTGGTCCCCCTCACCCCGGGGGCTGCAGCCTCGCTGTTGACTGGCCTCTTCCCACCTTTGTGCCTTTGTCCTGCCTGCGTCTCCATCTCCGGGTCATCGGGCCCATCCTCTCATCTCCTCCCCCTTGTTTCTGCCTTCACGCTTCCAGATATAAGTTCACCTCCACGCCGAAGCCTTCCTTCCCTGACTCAGCCAGAGTAACCCCAAAGCATGTTGTTTATAGCTCCCTTATAACATTGCTCCGTGACTCTCTGTCTGCAAATAATTACAAGCCTGATCTCCTCCATCAGCTTATGAGCTCTCGGTGCCTATGTGTATGTGTGTGGGCAGGGGGGAGGTTTAAGTGTAATTGACCTACAACACTATGTTAGTTCCAGGTGTACAATGTAGTGATTTGATACTTTTATACATTTCAAAACGGTCACTGTGGTAAATCTAGCTGCTGTCTGTCACCATACAAAGTTATCATAATATTATTGACTGTCGTCTCCATGCTGTACATTTTACCCCTGTGATGTATTTATTTTGTAACTGGAATTGTAGCTCTTAATCTCCCTCACCTGTTTCACTCATCCCCCCCCACCCTCCCCTCTGGCAACCACCTGTTTGTTCTCCACGAGCCTGTTTCTGTTTTGTTGTATTTGTTCATTTGGTTTGTTTTTTACAGTCCACATATAAGTGAGATCATACAGTATTTGCCTTTGTCTGTCTTACTTCACTTAGCATATACCCTCTGGGTCTATCCATGTTGTTAGCAAACGGCAAGATTTCATTCTGTGTATGGCTGAGCCATATTCCTGTGTGTGTGTGTGTGTGTGTGTGTGTGTGTGTGTGTGTGTGTACCACAGCTTCTGTATCCATTCATCTATTGATGGGTAATTAGGTTGCTTCCATGTCTTAATTATTTTAAATAATACTGCTATGAACTTTGGGGTGCATATATCTTTTCAAATTAGTGTCTTGGGAGTTTCACTTTCAGAACAATACCCAGAAATAGAATTGCTGAATCCTATGGTAGCTCTATTTTTAGCTTTTTGAGCAGCCTCCATACTGTTTCCCACAGTGGCTGCACCAGTTTGCATCTCTACCAGCAGTGTTGGAGGCCCCCTTTTCCTGAGGAGCTACATTTCATTCGTCTTTATTATTGCCCTTGCACATGCGTACACACACACCCTACACGTATGTGTGGTTTGAGCACAGTGATAACTTTTTAAGTTTTTTGAAATTTAATTGAATGAAAAAACGTAATTGGGTGGTCTCAGGACATAGTGGTATCAATGCAACTGATATTTCTGGGAGAAATATCAAGGCTAAGAATGGAGTCAGAGCTTGGTACCTTGTGTAACAGATCAGTGACCGGGGCAAAAGGAGAGGTGAAGAAAAATGTGCCCACGTCACTTCTGTGGCCTTTCTAAGCTACCCACACACAGGCACGCTGGGACGCCGTCCGCCCCTCACTCCCAGACCTGAGAATCACAGCCCGTGAGCCACCACTTAAAAACAGGGCCTGGCATGCTGTAGTCGGCGTCTGGTACTGAAAACGGTGGAACGATACAGAGAATGAATGTTTCTGTCAGTGCCCACCAGCGACTTTTTAAGCAAAAAGTGTTGGCATTCTTACTTCTTAAGTGATTGATAGAAAATATGGAAAGAGATTGTGATTTTTCTTCTTTTCTTCCCCCCCCACCCCACAGCACAACTATCTTGCTCAGGTCACGTCTAATATCTGGGGAACCAAATTTAAGATCGTGGGCTTGGCTGCTTTCCTGCCAACCAACCTCGGTGCAGGTAAGCACTGCATGCATCCCAGTCAGAACTCAGGCTGAGAAATCAGTTTTGACCTCCAGTGGCCTAAAGTAAAACACGAGCTCTTACGACACCAAAAGGTTAGCATGTGCTTTACCTCCAGGTTAGCCACCGTGATGTTGTAAAAATTAGAATTATTGCTCGAATCGGGTTTTTTTTGCCAGTGGTGCTTTGATTTTTTTCTATAAGCCCTGACTGATAAAAATGACAGAAATAACCAAAAGCTCTGATAGGTTTCTGGTTATTTTGATTTCTAGCCTTTTACCGTGGGCAGATTTTGGTACCAGCGTCTCTAGGTTCTTGAGGCAAAAGAAACTTCTCAAGAAAGTCGAGAAGAGAGCATTGGAGGCTATTAGAACATGTGGGCTGACTGTTAGTACAGTTCTTAGTGGTAAATCTTTGTAGATTTCATTTCTAAGTACCAGATAAATATCCTGTCTGTTGGAAGCTTGAGACATCGGGGAAAATGGAACCAATGGAGGACAGAGCTGGGCGAGAACCCAGAGTGTGCGTCCTCCTCGGTACCCGACTTGAGTGAGTAGCACTAACGTGTCACTTTTACTCCGGGACAGTGAGGGAGGGAAATGACAGAGGTCCTTTTCCAAGTGGCTTCCTCCTGATGGCTCAGCCCTGTATGGGCTGAGCGGCTGTGTGTCCCCCACCTTGTGGGGTGGCCCGATCATTTGACACGCACACACCTCTCCAGAAGGCCGCCTTGGCCAGCCTGTGGCTGGGGGCCCCATCTTGAATGTGCTCTGTGTAACCTACTAAAACTGTTTTTTGTTTTTTGTTTTTTTTTTTTAAATTCTGAATCTGCCTATTAGAGCTGTGTCAAACACAGATCCTTTAAAATAAATAATTCTTGCAAAGCAGACGTTAAAAGATACGTTGCTGTGTCTGTGTCTTCAGAGGCTTATTAAGTAGTGCTGCAGGTGGATTTTGAAGTTATTCAGCTTAAAGAAGAGGAGGAATAAAGGTAAAATATAAAACTGACTTAGGACATAAGAGTCGACTATCCCTGTACATAATGCAGAGAAATCTCTTAGGGTATCTTCCACAACCTGGACACCCCCTGAAGACCACAAAAGCCTGTTCTTCAGTAGTTCAGCAGTGCGCTGCTGGTGTACACGGGGTCCTTACACCACTGTGTGAGGGTTGTGACCATCCCCATGTCAGTAAGCTGAGAACTTAGCCATCTGCTGACTGTAAACGTTGAAAAAAGGCATGAAGGAATTTACTTACTGGATCTTTTCATTCTCTCTGCCCTTATTGCTTGGACGTTGAGTAGATCCGCGAGTGGGTCAGCGAGACCTTAAGATGGGAGGGCCCGTAGGTGCCTCTGAGGCCCGTGCTGCTGCAGCGCGAGGAACCTGAGTGCCCGGGACCAAAGCCTGCTGTGTGACTGTGGTGAAATCACTGTCCTAGCCACTGACCTTTTTAAAAAGAGGGTTTTAGCTAGTACCATATGTCAAGCGAAGAGAATTTTCCATTTGATTCTACTAGAGAGAAGAAATTAACTCTTGGATTTTAGAAGGTATATTACATATGGGCACCCTATTAAATACTCTGGTAAGCTCACCAGTGTGGATGGAAAGCTAGAAGTCTGTATGGCCTGGCCTGTGGTTATTAAAAGAAAAAGAGAGTGCTGTTGGTTACTTTATATTGGATAATTGGATAATAATTTGTTTCTTTCTATTAGAATGATCTGGCCTGTGAAATTTTCTATTTTTAATTTTTTACATTTCTTAATTTTAAAAATATGGAATAAATTCAGAAGGTTTAAAGGAGCATAGTTAAGCTGTCTCGTCCTCACCCCCAGCACCTAGGTTTCTTCCCCCCCTCTGGAGGCAACTGATGTTATGTCTTAATCCCTCCTGAGATTTTTAATTTTATTTCTCTTTGTCAATCTGAATGACAAAGAATAGCACTTTAATGCATGCATTAATATTCTTAAGCTATATGGCCATCCAGAGTTTTTAGGCCGAAATGCATATTCTCTTCTGTGGGCAAGGGAGATGAAAAAGACCTGTAAGGACTGCTGGGTTGGAAAAATCGTCTTAGCCCACGCCAGTCCAAGCACGCACCTTACAGAGGTGCTTCAAAAAAGGAAGCCTACTGTGCCCTGGGGCTGCTGGCCAGCCAGCCACCAGGCTGTTGGAGGTGAGAGCTGTGGAGATAGGGTTTGGCTTATCTTAACACAAAACTTAAAATAGTAATAATTAAAGCAACTCTACATATGTCACAGGAAAGAGTGTAAAGGGAAAGTTGACGGGGCAGTTTCATCCTGATTCTTATCTACCGTGAAACTTAAATTCAGATTCATTATTTTTTTCAGCTTATTTTGTCTCTAAATATTTTAGTTGCAATCTAGGCCTTCTCTTAAATGTCCCCATTAATCAAAGTAAACCTTAGTATTTAAAGAAGCATGTGGCAGTTCCCCGTAAGTGTCTATCCTGATCATGAAATTGAAATTGAAAGTCAGTAAGATAAGAATTCGGTCCTGAATAAAAGCGGCATTTCATTCCTACCTAAGTCACGTCACCCCTTCTGTCATAGTTGCCTTCAAACAGCTCCTTGACTGCCCGAGATTCCCCTGAGCTCGGCGCTCTGGTTATCACAACTATTTTCACCAAATTATCCTTCTGATTGCAAATGAGGTTTAAAAAAATATATATCATTTCCAGCTCATTCCAAAAAAGAGTGTACGTTTTTAACATTTAAAATGTGTGGTTCTGTGGACAAACCACTGGCAGAGTGGCCGGGCTAGACCGAGAATTCGTTGTCCCTGAATCTGCACTGTGTCCAGGGTGGCGGGTCGAGTGCCAGGGGCAGATGCGCAGCTGCCCTCAGGCTCTCAGCCCGCCCGCACAGATCTGTCTTCGGAGGGCAGGGACACCGCAGCCCCATTTCTCTCCCCGTGAGGGACTCTGCTGGCACCCTGGCTGCCCTCTGCTTGTCTCTGTTGACCGTGCTTTCCTCCTCCTCCCCACCAGTAATCTATAAAACCAGCCTCCTGCATCTCCAGCCGCGGCAGATGACCATCTATCTCCCGGAGGTTCGGAAGATTTCCATGGACTTTGTTAATTTACCTGTCTTCAACCCAAATGTGTTCAGTGAAGATGAAGATGATTTACCAGGTGTGTTCACGCATGTCAGCTGGTTTGTCACGAGCCCACACCCTCTCTTAGTGGGTCGTGTTGGGGGCCAGAGTGGTAGTAGTTGAGGATTACAGCACGTCAGCCTGTGCCTGCTGCCTCAGTAAGGTTGGAAGGCATGTGAGGTGTCACGGCAGAAAGGTCACACACTGTCACTAGTTTGGGGAGGAGGGGAGTTGCCAGAGTAAGGACGATGGAGGTGGAGGTGGCTGTGAGCGCTGCTGCCACCTCGTCTCACCCTCAGGGTGATCCTCCTAGTCACGTGCCTGCATAAAGAGAAGTTAACGGGACCAATCAGACATCAGAAACGAACCCTGTCTCACGGACCCTAGGCCAGCCCTCGTCCTCTCTGTCCCTGTTTAGAGAATGACGTCACGCAGCTGACCCTATGCCCACGAAGCCCAGTTTCTCAAACCTGCCCCGTCTCCTGGGCAGAAAACCTGTGCATTTCAACGTCTCTCTCTTAAGTGCAGTGCAGGTCTCCATGCATAGGACAGAAGCCTGGTGTGAGTTAAAAGTAAAATCTGGTACAAGGTTTTAAAATCCCAGTTTACAGATTTTGAAATATCTATAGCATCTTAGGTTCATTTAAGCGCTTTCTAGTCAGGGGGTCCTATTTTGATTAACAGACTAGAATGAATTCTAATTAGTCTCCCAGTTATTGTCTGTGACTATTCTCAAAAGAAGTCCACCTGCAACAGTTTTATGAACACAGAGATTCCTCTACTTACAACCAAGCAAGGTTCTGAAAGTCTCTGGTTTCTGAGCCAGAGGAACCCTGCGTGGGCCACTGACTTTTCCTGTTCCTGGTCATTCTCAGACAGAAGGGCTCTAGTCTCGCCATGGGATGGGCTAGACACTGATCCCAGCTCAGGCTCTGAACGTGAGGGAGTTGTCTGCCTTCTCTCAGCCCAATGCTTTCTGACAGTAGCCGCCTTTGGTCCTCTGACGGTTTACCTCTCCTCATGGGTGGGGCAGATGTTCTGGACTCACGCGGCCCTGATGGGCAAGGTCTTGCAACCGTGTTAGCCTGTGGTTTGGTGAGGCTGCACACCCTTGAGCGTGTAGCCTGTGCCCTGCTAGCTCACAGCCTTGGATCTGGGAGTATCTTTTACACTTTCTCCTTATCGCCTTCCATTCTCCCAGAACGTGACTGATAGAGCTCTCGCTAATGCTCAGCTGTTGTTGTAATCGTCTGTGGTTCCCTGTGGAGGAGGGAACGTTTGGTCTCAGAGTTTAAACTCAGTGCTTCGTGACGCGACAGAGACTCTCGTCTCGTTCAGTGGGGAAGACACCTGTCGTCAGTATTCTATACCAAGGAGAGAACGTCTGGAAGAGGAAGCTGAACAGGAATAGTAGAAAACTTGGGACAGGGCCCAGATTCGTGCAGCCAGGAGATAGTTACCTCTCACAAGAGGACCCCCCGGAAGGGGAGAGTCTGTTACAGGCGCTGAGGGTGGGCTTAGCTTTTCATGAACCAGCTGGTTTCGTTCTGAAGTTCTGGTGAACGGTCAGCCGGCCTCTGCAATTAGCCTGTTAAATTCTATTTCCTGCTCGGATACTGGTTGCCACACAGCACTCAGCTTGCCGTGCTCGGTGAGCACTTCAGACAGGGCAGTTCAGACAGTGGCTCTGAGCACATGCACGTGGTCTGCAGATCAACGCTCAAATATACACTTTATTAAATCCCCACTGTGAACAAATAGGATATATTTACAGGGTTTATTCAATGGGGCTCACCTTATATACCATTTGAAATGCTAAAAAGCAGCTAAATTAGGAAATGACCCTTCCCCTCATATGCAGATTTGCTAGAGGAGTCTTTTCATTGGTTTCTCTACTGCATTTCACATGGTTCTATTTACAGAAACTTAATTGCTGTACAGATCTCAGACACACACCTGCTGCATGACACTTCCCACACTAACCAGTCCGTGACCCTGGATGAATCCACTCTAAAGAAGCCTAGGCACTGAGTCCTCAGTGGAGTTTCATACTGTACCAGGGCCCTCTTCTTGCACAAAAGAGGGGGCCGTTTTATGAATATCACAAGTTAAAAGCATCTTTTAAACACTTAATCGTTTGCCATGGTGCCATTCAGGTGCATGGTACCAAATTCAGAAGGTTCAGAGGTATTTATTGAAAAGCTCTGGCAGTGCCCTTAGCTTACGGACGACTGCAGGCTGCCCTGAAGAACCCCCTGGGATTGCCTGTGTGTCCTTCTAGAAACATTTAGGGAAGTGTTGTGTAACTTGTGTGAACTGTCCAGCTTTCCCTAAGCAAACACACCTTCCTCTGTAGCGACTGCATTCTGTATGCAGAAGGACTGGATGAGTAGAGGTGTGTTGCTTATTCTGACCCAGTTTCATGGCAGTGTTTTGTTTGTAAGCAGTTCATCTTTCTAATTTCCTTTCAGTGACAGGAGCATCTGGTGTGCCCGAGAACAACCCACCTTGCACCGTTAACATCCCCATCGCCCCCATCCACAGCTCGGCTCAAGCGATGTCCCCCACGCAGAGCATCGGGCTGGTGCAGTCCCTGCTGGCCAACCAGAATGTGCAGCTGGATGTCCTGACCAATCAGACCACAGCCGTGGGCGCTGCCGAGCACGCAAGCGACAGCGCCGCCCAGTACCCGGTGGCCAGCCGCTACTCCAGCCCTGGCCAGGTGATCTTCGGGGGCGTGGAGATGAGCCGCGTCATCCCCAACCCCCCTCAGCTGTCCCTGCCGCCGCCAGCACAGGGGGCCATCCAGCTGTCCGTGCTGGACCACGGGGACCGAGACCACGAGCACCTGCAGAAGCCAGCCAAGGCCCTGCGGCCGGTGCCACAGTTGGCTACCGAGGGGGACGCGGTGGTGTTCAGCGCCCCCCAGGAGGTCCAGGTGGCCAAGATGAACCCCCCACCCCCCTACCCGGGAACCATCCCCGCGGCCCCCACCACCGCGGCGCCACCGCCGCCGCCACCGCCCCCGCCGCCCCCGCTGGACACGTGCTTGAAGAAGGGCGACTTCTCGCCCTACCCCACGGCGGCGCACTACCAGCCGCCCCTGGGCTACGAGAGGATCACCACCTTCGATAGCAGCGGCAACGTGGAGGAGGTGTGCCGGCCACGGACACGCATGCTCTGCTCCCAGAACACCTACGCGCTCCCGGGCCCGGGCAGCTCGGCCACGCTGAGGCTCACCGCCACCGAGAAGAAGGTCCCGCAGCCCTGCACCAGCGCCACCCTGAACCGCCTGACGGTCCCGCGCTACTCCATCCCCCCGGGGGACCCGCCCCCCTACCCGGACCTCGCCGGCCCGCTGGGCGCCCCCGGCCGCGGCGCGGGGCAGAGACCCGACGGCGGCCTCATCCACGCCACACTGCGCAGGAACAACCGCGAGGCGGCGCTCAAGGCGGCGCCGCTGGCCGAGCCCCCGCGGCCGCCGCCGCACCCGCCCAGGCCCAAGGGCGCGGCGCAGTTCCCGGCGCGGCCCCCGCCCGCCCTGTACACCTGCAGCCAGTGCAGCGGCGCGGGCGCGGCGGGGAGGCCGGAGCCGGGCGCGGGGTCGCAGCCGGGCGCCGGCCTGGCGCACGCGGCCGGCACCTCCCCGCTGACTTCCCAGTCGTCCTACAGCCTCCTGAGCGCGGGCGACGGCGCCCGCGAGCGCGCCGACTACGTCAACTCGGCCTTCACAGAGGACGAGGCGCTGGCCCAGCACTGTCAGGCCGAGAAGCCGCTGAGGCACCCCCAGCTGAGCGAAGCCGCTGTGGCCGTGAAGCGGCCGCCCCCCTACCAGTGGGACCCCGTGCTGGGGGAGGATGTTTGGGTTCCTCAGGAAAGGACAGCACAGACCGCGGTGCCCAACCCCCTGAAGCTGTCCCCTCTGATGGTAGGTCAGAGCCAGCACCTGGATGTGTCCCGAGTGCCCTTCGTCTCCCCCAAGCCTCCCGCCAGCCCTACTGCCACTTTCCAGACAGGCTATGGCATGGGAGTGCCCTATGCGGGAGGCTATAACACCTCCGCTTTGACGGGGGTGCAGGCTGCCTGCTCCCCGAAAGACGCTCTGGCCTCAGCACAGTTTGCACAACAGGAGTCCGCGGTGGTTCTTCAAACGGCCTACCCGCCCAGCCTCTCCTACTGCCCCCTGCCCCCCATGTATCCGGGAAGCAGCGCCTGCTCGAGTTTACAACTGCCACCCATCGCCTTGCACCCTTGGAATTCCTACAGCGCGTGCCCGCCCGTGCAGAACCCCCAGGGCGCTCTTCCCCCCAAGGCGCACTTGGTGGTGGAGAAGCCCCTCGTGTCCCCGCCGCCCACGGACCTCCAAACCCACCTGGGTACGGAGGTGATGGTAGAGACAGCAGACAACTTCCAGGAAGTCCTCTCCCTGACGGAGAGCCCAGTGCCCCAGCGGACAGAGAAATTCGGAAAGAAGAACCGGAAGCGGCTGGACAGCCGGGCCGAGGAGGGAAATGTTCAGGCCATCACTGAAGGCAAAGTGAAGAAGGAGGCTCGGACTTTGAGTGATTTTAATTCCCTGATCTCCAGCCCCCGCCTGGGGAGAGAGAAGAAGAAAGTGAAGAGTCAGAAAGACCAGCTGAAGTCGAAGAAGTTGAATAAGACAAATGAGTTCCAGGACAGTTCGGAGAGCGAGCCGGAGCTGTTCATCAGCGGGGACGAGCTGATGAACCAGAGCCAGGGCAGCAAGAAGGGCTGGAAGAGCAAGAGGAGCCTGAGGGCGGCCAGTGAGCTGGAGGAGTTCAAGTGCAGGAAAGCCAGCGAGAAAGAGGACGGGCGGCTGGGCAGCCAAGGCTTCGTGTACGTCATGGCCAACAAACAGCCTCTCTGGAACGAGGCCACCCAGGTGTACCAGCTGGACTTCGGGGGGCGGGTGACCCAGGAGTCGGCAAAGAACTTCCAGATCGAGCTGGAGGGGCGGCAGGTAAGAAGCCATGTGCTGGGGTGTGGCCCGAGTGCCACTGTCTGGTCCCGACAGGTCTCTGGACTTTGGCCTTCGGGAGCATTTTTATGAAGGCCAGATGGGAAATGTGGGAAACGGCTGATGACTCTTAGCTGGGACCGGTCGGGCTTGTGATTTTCAGTGTGCCTATTGCTATCTCTTCTTTATTTCTCCCCAAAGTAATGCATGTCCTGATTTTTTGAAGTCAGATGGTTCTGTGAGACCCATGAGGAAAATAGCAGGCACCTGCCCACTGCCCACAGCTGCTCTGCAGAGGCCAGCTCTAACAACTAAGTCTGTGTGCTGCTTCTGGTGTTTGCCACCGTACTTGCGAAGAACACATTCCTACTTCTATCTCTTGATTTTTTAGTTTGGGGCGTCATGTACTGACTTCTTCCTGAGCACCATAAGGGTTCATTTTCTTCACCCAAACGCCCCCCAACAGGTGAACTTTCCCTTCCCCCTTTTCGCAGGTAAATCAGTAGTCATTGGTCCCCTCGTTGTGCCACTGAATATGGTTTATTTCTGAGCCATGTATTAGGGTTTAATTACAGTTCCTTTTTTATCGTGTAGACTTTTTACTCAAGACGTAATAATTACCCAGTTTTCATTTGCTTGTCTTTCTGTGTTTCTGTTGTTAAGTCCTTCCCCAGTTCTCTGGCAGAACATACATCTCTTCTTGGTGCACTTGAGCACTTTGCGTAGTTTGTCAGTTCTTCCTGCGCCAACCTGGAATTGTTGCTGTGGTCCCACTGCATAGCTGTCGTTCTGGGACTGCCCTTCTCCACCATCCCGGAAATTCCCTTCACCGCTCATATTTAAATCTCATCGTCATTAATTCGCTCAAGAAATGATTATTGAGCACTTGCTATATGCCTGGCAATCCTCTTGGCCAGGAGTTGGGAAATTACGGCCTACAGGCCCATCCAGCCTGCAGCCTCGTTATATAAAGTTTTACTGGAACACAGCCTCGCCCATTATTTCAGTACTGTCTGCGCTGCTTTTGCCCTGCAGCAGAGGTTCAGTAGCTGTGGCAAAGTCCATATGACCTACAAAGTCTAAAATGTTTTATCATCAGCCCTTTACAGAGAGTTTGGGAACCCCAGTTCTGAGTGCTGAAATTTAGAGCACTGAGGAAAACAGAGGGAGATCTCTGTCCTCCTGGAGTTTACAAAAATGGAAGAAAGACCATAAACAAATATGTGTAACAGCATATAATAACATGATACAGTGTGGTCACAGTAAGCACTGGGGTGACAGGAAAGCAGGTGCAGGAGGTGGAGTGCAAGGGGGACCACGTGTGCTCTGCTTGGTCCCTCTCTGAGCAGCGTGACATCTGACATCACAGGTGGTGGTTCTCTTAAGCCTCTTTAGCCTGTAGATTTTCTTCTCTACGTTTTCTTTCTCCTTCTGTTTCCTTGGTGGAGAAACCACTTCCTTTGACCCGCGGAGCTTTCCATGCTCTGAGTTTTGCTTGTGGCCTCCCCACTGCACGATTTAACGTGTTCTTCCATCTGTTTTTCCGACAAACTCATAGTTAGATTGAGAAGCTTTTCAGAGTCGATTTTGTTGGCAGAAATATCTCACAGGCCGCGCTGTCTGCTTCTATCAGGAGCCGCAAGGAGGTTTTCCTTTAACGTCTTTGCTTCCCCGCCCCACCCTCACCCCAGGTGATGCAGTTTGGAAGGATTGACGGCAACGCGTACATCCTGGACTTCCAGTACCCCTTCTCCGCTGTGCAGGCGTTTGCAGTTGCCCTGGCCAACGTGACCCAGCGCCTCAAATGAAGAGACTGGTGTGGGGAGGAGAAAGCGGTCTGATCGCAGACGCTGGAGGAGCCTGCACGGCCTGGTGCCCGGGGGACCAGAAGACAAGGGCAAAACTGGAAACGTCTGTCAGGCCCAGGGGAGGGCACTGACCTTTCGTTGTTGTTTGTTTGGGTTTTTATTATCCTTTATTTTTTTTTTCTTCTCTTATTTTTTTAAACAAAAGTAAAATACAGGAGAGCGGTGTTTGCAAGCAAAGGGTGCGAGGCACCTATCTGGTGGTGTTTAGGAGGCGTGGTCGCTGTGGGAATGTCCTACTGGGTTTGCTTATGTCGGCGACGGGACAAAGGGCCCTTCAGAGGGAAGGTTAGACTGCCTTCTCACCTGCTGTTCTTCTAGACGAGGAGTGTGCATTGTTTTCATTCTCCACAACATCTAGCTTTTATTATTCCTCCAACATCACTACTAGTGTAAATATAAAAAACTTGTTAAGAAAAACACAACCAAAAAATCCTGAAGGTACAGGTTCTCTTGGGGGGGGGACAACATTTAATTCACGCATATTATGTTATTCCCCCAGAGGTGACTTGATTAATGAGGGGTATTTTGGCAAATGCACTGTGTTTGACTAATAAAAGTAGGCGTTTTACGGGGGTGCTATTACCAGGTATAAATACGATTTGCTCATGAGCTCGTAGGGGAAAGGATGACGGGCAAGGAAGGATCTCCTGCAGGTTTTCACGCAGGTGGCTCACACGACTTGAAGCAGTACAAGGGCCACGCTCCTCTTCAGAGGAGGTTTACACTGAAACCTCCCCTAGTTTCCTAATACGTCAGAATTCTGTTGGTTCAGCGATCATTCAGTCTGATTGACTTCGGGAGAAAGATCCCCGAGTAGTGTGGTGTGGGGCAGCGATTTTCTGGGCTGCGGTGGTGGCTCGTTAAGAGACCTGCTGCTGAGAAGTGGGCTTCACTCCCTCTCCCCTCTCATTGTTGAACCTGGGAACCGTGCCAGAGGCGGTGTCTTCCCCATTAGGTAACACTGTTCTATACTTGCTCTTTCTAAAAATGCTGACAACACTGATTTGAAAGCACTCCTTTCCTCTTTGGGGCTGTATTAAAATTCAGTTGGTTAGAGATGTTTTCCAACAGATTAGAAATGTAGCAAAAGAAATGTTAGGCATTTGCCAGGGTATGAAAAGATAAGAGTTATAATCAACTCTTGACAAGAGCCCCACAAGCTTTTCTAGAAAAAAAAAAAAAGTTGTTTATTAACTTACAGACTGTTTACTGAGGAGATAAACCACTGGGAGAATGTGGTTAAAGTTACAGTACTTAATGTAGTTGGTTGACTATTCTTTGTTAATTTCAACAACAACAACAAAAAATCCAGAGGTTCTCTTTTCCCACCTCCCCCTCCACGGAGGGCAATACTCAGCCCTGATAACAAGACCCAGTTCATCGTTTTCAGTTACTGATATCTGTGATGTTGTTTAGGGCAGGAACACAAGAACTGTGTACCAGTTTAGGGTCCTAAATTTGGATTTTGTTTGAAAACAAACAGGTGGAAGATACTGCAGAAACGTTATTCCCCCCCCAAAAAAAAATTTGTTTTCAATCTTCTGTTTTAGTTTAAAAATTAGAAAAGAAACAGGCCCAATGCAAGATGACATCACTTACCATTTTCTTCAGACCCAGAAGAAACACAGGTGAGGTTTCAAATATGGTGAAGGACATCTCCCAGCTAATACCAGAGCTTCCCATTTTATATTTTAAAATATTGAACCAGATTCTTTGGTGGGTAAATATTTCCAGAAAGAATTTAGCAATGTATTCAGAATTATATAATTCTTTTATATGAGTTTCTGTAGCTTAACATGATGTTTCAATGCTTATTATCAGCTGTGCAATAATGGTTATAGCCTATTTCTAAATAATTTAAATGCAGTTCCTCTGTTTTATTGTCCAAAAGTTAATTATTTATCTTGCTTTCATAGTGTTTGTAGGAATTATTTTGTTACTATGTTCTGGTGAGTTATGCCCACTTTATTATTTATTTAGAAAAATAGTATGTAATGATTTATTTGGTGGCAGTATATTTTGCTGCAAGAAATAAAAAGGATGTGATAGAAGGTTTTTTTTACTGGACAATTTGTAACTTTTTCTAATTGGGAAAAATTCCTATTAATCCTTTAAAAGCAATTCTTTTTTTTTTTTTTCATTTTGTGGTATCAATTATATAAAAGGAGAAGATTTCTTTGAGATAACATATCCTAAAATATTATTTCCCCTTCTGTTGAAAACTTTATTTTTAATGAAAATAAAAGGTGAAATGAAATGAGACTTAAGAGAATGAGAGTAGCACAAGAAAGGAATTATAGTCGTAAGTTTCAGTTCTTCAAGTTCTGACTGGGTTTTGAGATGTAAAGACCACATTTTAGAACTTTTCCTAATAAGAGCAAAATACAGAGGGAAATCCTTGGAATGAAGACTCCAGATGCGTGAGTGAAGAGAAAGTGAGTGTGTGTCACGAACAATTAACTAAACTTCCTGAATTCTTAGCTCCCTCCCCAAAGGACCTTTTCCCCACCGGGGGACAAAGGCCTCCGTCTGGGATCCGCCTCTGGGTGAGCGGCGGTCGTCGCTCAGCTCTGCGGCCCTGGCCTGAAGGAAGACATAGTCCCCAGTCCAGTCAGACAGGCGTCTGCAGCCGTGGCGACGCGTGTCTTTTCACTTAATGGTGACGTTTTCACTTAACTTTAAAAATGCTTCCATTCGGTCAGTCTCAATTTATTAAATGCTACCAAAGTCAGTACTTTAAGCAGCAGAATTCTACATATTTAGTGTCCATTAATAGCAACTTATGAATATTAAGATACCTCAGTGAATCTCTAAAGTTAAAAACATTAGCGCAGTAAATAGCCAACCACATACAGAATCCAGGCCTTTTTGAGGGAAGCGGTGTGTTAACAGACATGAGAACCAGTTTTAAATTTGGTTTTACTTCATCAAACCAAAGGCACAGCTTTGAGTCTAGCATATACCCATTGAATGTATGTATATCCTAAGAAAAACCGGTACCAAGAAAGCAGGAAGGTGTCAGAGCTCTTGTGGCAGGATAGGTCAGAGCGTTTGCAGTGTTTTCATCCACGGCTGTTACTTCCTCATCGAGTGCCCCACGAGGGCATGCGAAGACGTGTAATCGTAGACGAAAGTCAGGAGACCCCGGGATCAAGCCGGCTCTGCCACAAAACTGGAGGGTGACCGTGGGCCTCCATTTGTCTGTAAAAGAAAGGATGGCCTGGACAATTTTCTAAACTCCTGTCGACCAGCTCGAACGGCTTGAGGGCCCAAAATGTAACAGTTTCATCAATTCCATTTTACAAACTTGGAAGGAAGGTTTCAAAACATTGCCCTTTGTAGAGAAATTTTTTTTTTCCTGTATTAATGAGCAACCTACTGAATGTAAACCAGTGCATTTAAAATAATATCTTTGCAAGGTTTACCTCTAGCAATGAATGCATTTGGAATCATGTTTGTTCTCATAAAATTATACAAAAGCACCGATTCCAGGTAAGACAGAGAAGAGAAGCCTTCCCATGAATGTGCCCTACTCGGTGGACACCCCAGAGAACAGCCCTAAAGTAAGTCACCACTTTGCCCTGAAGAGTGAGTTGAAGAAAGAACAAAGGGGTATATGCCTAGGCTGGCTTGAGTTCTTGAGTGTGCTGTGCAGTGCAGGGTTGCACGAGCTTTGCGTTCAGAAGGTTTTCTCGAGAAGGAACCCGTTGTGTCCCCTTGTGGGCCACCTATCGTTTGGCCAAGTCAGGGGTTGTGAGCAAAGTTAGCTGAAACGAAATGTGTCCAAATGTTGTTTGAGTTCCTGGAATTTTGTCATAGCACACAACTCAAAACTCTTCACCTTTTGTGTATTTCCTCGTCCCTGGCTGATGAAGCTCGGAAGGGTTATGGTTTTCATTTCTTTGGCTTTGTGCAATTTTCTTGTAACTTTACTTGTACCTATATTTTCTGTTTATATGTTCTTTTAAATGGGAGGGGGAGGGTTCTAAGATCTCGTTTATTGTAGATAAAATTTTTTTCGTGTTGTAGAAAAGCATGGGTTATGCGTTTGACTGAAAAAGGCACTGTATTATTTACCAAAGGGGTATTGTTTTTGCATTTGTTTATAAATGCATTATTTTGGTACTGTAAATTTGGAAATAATTTCTGAGTTTATTACTACTGGCATTTTCTTTTTCCTCCCCCCCCCCCCCCCCCCGCCAACTGTAAGTGTGCGATGCAGGTGCACAGGTCCCAGACCAAACCAGACCACCAGCATGTTCTTGTCCCTGCCTCGGGAGCGGCGCGCTGCTGCGTGTGCCTGATCCCTCTCACGTTGGTTTGTTCGTTTTTGAACTCAGCATCCTGCTTTGTTTTACTTTCCAAGCAAGATCTGTTGAGATTTCTGATTTGCATTCTAATGAGCTCACCCTTATTTCCTCTCTTCTTATGTATTTTGTGTATTAGATTGTGCAGGAGGTATTCTAGAAGGCATTAATGGTTTGCATTCAAAATGGCGTGGTTTGTCCAAAGTATTTTCTGTCCTTATTACTGAGATGGATTAATCTCCTTATTTTTTTCCTGATGATTTGAAGTTGCAAGAGTTGTCAGCTATTGCTTAATAAAATTTTACAGATCAAAAACGAATCAGTTACTTGTGTGCAGAATTCAGATGCGGTCTTGAGTCCTTTGAGAAGAAATCACCGCTCTCCATTGGCATGACCCACCCTCCAGCTGCTTCTCCGATCCCTGGGTTACTGCCAGGGGTTGCTTTGACACCTGAGATCTTTATCATCATTGCTCTTTCTGAGAGCTCAGAGGTTGTGCTGTTTTCTTGGTGAGTTGGTATGAGTTTGTGTTTGTTTTTGTTTTATCTTTCCTTGCTTTTTCAAAGAGGACCCATCTGTGTCTCTATTTCTGCTAAGATCATCTATACCATTTTTTTAGATTCCACATATATGTGTTAATATACGGTATTTGTTTTTCTTTTTCTGACTTACTTCACTCTGTGTGACAGTCTCTAGGTCCAGCCACATCTCTCCAAATGACCCAATTTCGTTCCTTTTTATGGCTGAGTGATATTCCATTATATGTATGTACCACATCTTTTTTTTTTTGTTCCCTGCCTCTTGCGTCTCCCTCCCTCCCTCCCTCCCTATGCCACCCCTCTAGGTGGTCACAAAGCACCGAGCTGATCTCCCTGTGTGTGCCACATCTTCTTTATCCATTCATCTGGCGATGGACATTTAGGTTGCTTCCATGTCCTGGCTATTGTAAATAGTGCTGCAGTGAACACTGTCATGGTAGAAACATTGAACTTTGGTCCATATCATTCAGTGTATTCTGATTACATAAGTGTTGATGATCCGTCCAAAAACAAGAGGATGTGATTCACGGTGTTTCTGTCACAGCACCTACAAGACCTGAGGTGCTAGAAACATCAACACCTTTTTAAATTTGTAGCAAACTTAATAAAACCGGGTTTTGAGCAATTCCACTACAAGTGCTAATATAGCACTTAATTGTTGTTATTACTAAGGAGTCTTAGTGCACCTCCTTGCTCCACCCTAGAATTCCCTCTGGCCGTGGGAGGGAGGCAGGGACTGGGGGTCATAGGAGGCGCATCTGTAAACACCATAGTTCCCACGTGCATTTACAGAACCACCCATTTGTTTGTTTCAGGGATAAAAAATAGACACGTAGTCACTCAGGCTTTGGGAGAAAGAGAACCAAAAACGACTGTCGTCTCTAACAAATTCTAATCATTCATTAAGTTTTAAAATAATCAAAGGACTATAAATCTGCTTTAAATAGTAATAACCATATGAAGCTAACCCCAATTCCGTAGGCGAATCTAAACGCGTCTCGTTTTACTGTGAAAGTCTGTGAACTTCCAGTTCATATTCCTTGTATCTTCATCACTTAAATCAGGTAGCAGGGAACAGCCCCCTCCTCCCCTCCCCCCCAAATCAAGGGACCAAGACCCTAACAGCCAGGCTGTGTTGGTTGGTGCCAAGGACCATGTGTAGGAGTGGGGCTACCTTCTCCACCAGCCCAGCCCCAAGGTCAGCTTTGGGACCGTTCGGCGTGCGTTGGTGTCTCCAGAAGTGTCTTATTTTTTAAGTAAGAAAACTTGGCAAATCCCTTGCCTTCTACAGACGTATTGTGAAAAGCGTGCGTTCTATGTTTATTCTGGCACTCAGCATGCTTTTCCCGGGGGTGTTAAGAGAAGAGGGAATCAGTTTAGCTCTCACATCCTGGTCCCCAGAACTCATTGTAGAAGGGAAATGACTGCCTCGTGCAGACTGCATTGCAGTTTTTCAAGAGTGCACAGGTAACTCTCCAAACTCCACTATGAGGTGGTTACCTTTTGCCTTCCTTTCCTTTCAGAAGAAAATTGAAGCATGGAGAGGTTGAAATGGTTCCTGGATTCCACAGACAAAAAAATGATCCTGAAATAGAATTGAAGATTTCTAGGCCACATTAATGAATAGGCCTAGTTTATTTCCAGCTTCTCACTCGGGTGTTTCGTAATGATTTGCCTGTAATGAGCTCTGAGCCACTTACACTTAGTCATCTCCCTTGAAAAGAGGCAATGTAGGTGGGCCACCCTCGCCCATCAGCAGGTGAGCTCACCCTGTCGACAGCTCTTTCTTGTCAGAAGATAGAACAGTTAACTCACCCAGGCATCCCAGAGGAGCAGGTCTGTGTGGATTTGTTTCTTTGCGTATCTTAAAAAGAGTTGCTCAATCCACTAAAGAAGGTGAAACCATCCACGTGAAGAATGGACTCATTTCTTAAATCTGCTTGAAGTTCCTGTTAGAACGATAGCTTCAAATGATAACAGGCACACCAGCACAGAAGCAGGACCCCGGCAGGAAACTGAGTCAGGTGTGAAAATAGTTATACCTCATCCCTTCTGCTTTCCCTTTTCTTAGTTTCCTGCTTTCCACATCGCTTCCCTCTATAGGGAGTGCGTTCTCTGTGCTTCAGGTGACCTTAAAGCCACTCTCTTGAAGCTTCCCTTACATAGGGATGGGAGCTTTCAGTGCAGTTTCAAGCCTTGTTCCTTGAAACCTTGCTGTTGAGGCAAAGTAAAAGCTCTGTGGGAAATTATAAAACTATAGCAGAGAACTTAATTGCGTTTATCTTAAGGACAAATAAGCCTGAGGAATTTCTTAAACCTCAGTCACCTTCAGGACAGCGTGCACACGGTTTGCATACCATTTTTGTCTTTGCCGTGTGAAATATCTGTGCCTTTGGTGGATCCGAAATTCCGGCCCATGCACCATTTAGCTCTTGCTCTGTTCCAGGCACTTTCTAAGTCCCAGGATTATGCAGCATTTTCACTGCCTGTGCTCCGTCCCTCCTCTGCCCCCCCCACCAAAAAAATGGGGGGAGTTTGGATATTAAAGGCTGGCCGCATAGCAGTATCTCAAACTACTGATCAAGTTGCCTTCTCTTAGTCAAGCCGGTTACCTTAGTCATTTACCCCATCTTCAGCCGTCAGGGTGCAGAGAGAACCTCATGAGTTCTCTTCCAATCTTCTTCAAAGTAGGAAGAAGTGGCCAGTCCTGACACCATTCCCCGTTGTGTGCACGGGGAACCAGAGGTCGCTGTGCGTTTTTTTAGTTGGGCCTCCAGCTTGTTCAGACGGTCTTGTGGTTTCTCCTTTCACGTGGATTAATTCGGTGTTGCCTGCCTCCCTCCCTAGGTGTCACCTTGAGGGCCCGCCATGAACCGCCTGTCACAGTGTTGCATCGACCCAGTAGTGGTGCAGTCCCTGTTGCAAGAGGAGAAATCCTTGCATCCCTGAATCCCGTTCTTTTCACGTCTGGTATCATGGAAACCTGGGCTTTACCAGTGTTACTTTTTCTTTCTCTCCTGGTAAGGTGAGTGACCCAGACACCACAGTGCTTGCGACACACACGTGCGATGGATTCCCGCTGTAAGCAGGGTTGTCCTCGAGTGACTCATTTCTTTCTGTGCTGGAGCCCCACGGGGTCCTGTGAGTCCCGGTCACATGTTCCTCAAGAGCCTTTACTGACTACACGAGGCTCTTAAGTCCCAGAATTGTGGTTTCTTGCCAGTACTGAAGCTTGACTCCTTTGTTTTAAATCATAAGAGAAAACATTTCTCTGACAGGAAGAGATTGTCTCCACTCATTCCGTCAGAATAACCAGCCCCAGCCGCGGCTTGGTGTCCAGCAGTGTGGGAGAAGGTCCCGTCAACGCCAAAGCGTTCATTTGTTGACACGGATCCCAAGCCAATGGGGGAGGCTAGTTGCTCTAAAAACTGCAGAACGTTGGATTTACTGAACCCTCAGGATTTCTGCCCCAACTCAGCCACGTGGAGTTGGCCTCCTTTCCGCTAGCCCTTCTGTTTCCTTCTGTTCCCACGAGCTCCACCCCAGTGGGTCTCACCCTTGCTTCAGGGCTCCCCTCCCATGCGATGAGTTCATAAGCATCCTCTTTTCCAACACCCATACCTCCTGGCAGGTGCTGAATTCCTGGGAGCCTGAGAGAGTGAGTGCAACAGACTTGGAGGGGATCAGCCAGGTTTCTCCGCCCGTGTCCCCAGGAAGCCCTCAGACTAGATCACACCCACCTCCTGAGAGCGTCACATTCCCCAAACCTGCTCAGTTCCTGGCATGTAACTCACTGGGTGGATTCTGCCCGCCAGCGGCTAGAAGCAGTGATGGTGACACTCCTCCTTCTGATGGGGTCCCTGCAGCGACCTGCCCTCCAGGGGGATTACAGCACGGGGCACGCCAGCCTGTCTCTTAACGTGTTTTCATGGTGTTGGTCTCTCAAGTTCGTGCTTGAAAAATGTGATCTGTGTGGAAAGAAGAACTGGTAAACCTGTATTTGAAAGCATAATAATTTTTTAAAACTAGCCAGATACAAGTGCATCCGTACCAAGAGACTTTTATTTGGAGCCTGGCACTTTTTTTTTATCCTCAGTACACCGTAGAGACTCAGCTAAGCTAAAGGTCTCCTGTCTAACTGGTGCAACACAAGGCTGTCTGGCTGTGTATCAGTACCCAAAACCAAAGCAAAGGTAAAAGTGACACCAACAGCGCAACCCCATAAAAACAGCAAGTTTTGCAAACCACAGTGGGAAAGCATGCCCTTGTGGCATCATAAATCCCTCTTCACAAGCCCTTTGTGGGAAGGTTTGGTCCCAGTTTAGAGATGGGGAAATCAGGTAGAAATTCCTAAGTGACTTTGCTCCAAGCCAGGCAGTGTTGAGAGAAAGCCAGGAGCAAATCTCAGAGCAGCCAAATCACCACTCCTCTTTGAAAAGGGCTCCTGTGAAGCTTTGTAAATGACAGAGAACAACAGCACTGACACCTCCCCGCCTCCAAGCCCCGGCGACTGGAAAGCCGCCCTCCCCCGGGAAATGATGCCCAGACCCAGAGCCCAGGGCGAGGCTGAGAGCTGTCCTCAACATTTGCCCTTCACTTACTTTCTCCTTGATGGTCAGTTTCCCAAGAGGGATGTGATGCTCCAAAGACCCAGGTTCATCTTGTCCAGACCCCTGACCAGGACGTCTCAGAAGTGACAAGAAACTCAGTGAGTTAAAATTCAGAGAAGAGAAGCCACTCTGCAGGACAGCTCACTTTTCATCAGAGAGCCTGAGCTGCTAGCAGAAAGACCTGCCTGGGTGCGGGAGAAAGGGACTCAACCCAAAGAGAAGAGCCAGAAAGGACAGTACACCAGCCACCCTCCTAAGGGGAGAAAAGAGTTGATTTTCAAACCTCTCACGTGGGCCAGACAAAGAGCTGCTAGAGGTAGAAGAGGCAGGGGCCTGACCCAAACCTTCCTACACAGAGGTCTCCTTTAGGCTGCCTTGTGCTATGAAGTGTTCCAGGCTTTGTTCCCTCTTGTCACAGAAGCAGCAAAGTGCTCTCCCAGGGGCCTGGGCTCCTAAACGCTTCAGCCCTGCCCAGACCTGGTGCCTGGCCGGCTCCACTGGGAGAGGCTCCATGCTGTGCACCTGTGGAGCTCCAAGGTTACAGGTAAGTGATGGGGCAAATCAGCAGAATTCCAGCATTAAAACCCAGGCGTTTTTCTTGGAAACAGTTCAGATTTCATTTACAACTTATGAAGTATGCATGTCCTTAACAAATGCCTGTGTGCACCCTTGGATGGCAGAGTTATAACTGAGACCAGACTTGAATGGAAAGTCCTTGGTAAAGGCTGGGTCACAGCACTCTTTCAATGAGTAGTGACAAGACTGTATTAACGGTGAACGGGTTCTAGGTCAGTGAGAATACCTGGCTGGGTGTGTCATTGTCCCGGGCCTCGTGGAGAGGCAGCGTGGTATAGGGCGAGGAGCACTGCTCTGCAAGCTGGGAGATGAAGGAGCTTATCCCGGATCTGTCACCAAATTGCGCAACCTAACTGATAGATGGAGACGGGACTAAGTATTCCCCAGGCGTGGGCCAAACTTCCCCAGTAATTGCGCACACTGACGAAAGGAAAACACGTTCCTTTACTGTAGGATTTTCTGGAAACATCAGTATGCTAATGTGTTGTGCGTGGTGGGCCACCAAGAGGAGGAAATACCAAACTTTTTTGCCCTCAGAATCCTATTTTAAGGGAGCATCTTGTAGGACCAATGGCCCAAGGAGTAGATAGGATTAGGGAAATTGGACTGGATGCTCTCCAAATTCTTCCCGAGTTCAGAATTCTGTGCTTTTGTGAATTTTACTGAAAACTTAAGGCAGGTTTCTCTTCTCCCTCTTCTGATAGAATAAAAGATCTACTTGGCTTCTGCGCAAGTAGGCGAGAGACCCTTGTTCAAGTGTGAAGTGTGTTTGCTGAGCTGCACAGGTGTAGAGCGTTGTTTTGTTTCTACAGGGTACTTAACGGAGCAGAGCTGTTGGGAACAGAAATGAGCTCTTGCCCATTACAGCCCACCAAGATGCAAATATTTAGCTCGTTGAGTTTGCAGTTCTAACTCAGACAAATACACTCTTTCCTAAGGTAACTGAGATTGAGGACGTCAGACTCATTCTGACCTACCTCATCTTCTGGCCCTAATTGGTATTTCCAGATTTCTGTTCTCTAGCTTCACCGGGGGCCCTAGACATCATCTTTCACTCAGTTTAGAGAAGAGAACCACTTAGGGTCAACCAAGCATTCATCTGGGTTGAAGCCAGTACGTTACACCCTTAGGTCTGCGCTCTCCAGGGGTTGGGAGTTCATATCCAGAAATGCGGTCATAAATAGAACTTCAGCTGGCTGGGTAGGTGATACACAAAAGTAAACGTCTCTTCTAAACTCCTGCAAAAAGACTTCTTGTCATTTCAGTTGCCAAAAACAAGCCAAGGGCTGAGAATATTCATCTGATCTGAAAGTCAGAGCAAATCATGTCCCCTAGGGGGACCCCATTCCCTGACCCCATCACCTGAGGTCTGGCATCCACCTGGGCCCTACCTAAACGGGAGGGGGACAGCTGGTAGCCACCTGGGGATGGCCTAAGCGGGAGGGGGTCTGGGCCTCACTGTGTGTTCCTGGGAGGATCCCGAGCCCCTGGTGAGGACCTCCCTAGGGGAGGCCTGGTGCTCAGGGCCCTGAAAGGGCCCCTAGGGAGATACTGAATTGTGCCCCTTGGTTCCAGGGAGACAGCCCAGGAGTCAGGGTTGCCTCAAGATGAGCTGGAAGTTCCTCATTGTCTTACTTTTATGGAAGTAAAGACCGACCAAATGGTGACAAGCAAAGCCTACTTCTTCAGAGCTTGCTGGAGCAAGGGAGTCAGCCACCATCGCTGAGATTGCCAGGGACTCAAAGGCAGGCAGAGGAGTGGGGAAGCTTCGTAGTGAAGAAAGGGACGGCTTCAAGTGTGTCCTGGTGGAGGCTGCGGGGAAGCTGGAGGCGGCTGACTAGAAGCCTGGGATCCGTGATTGTTAGGGGTGCATATTGGCTTTCTCTGGCTGGTCCTAAATTAGAAGCAGGGACAGAAATTAGGGGAACTGTCAGTTATTAGTCAAGTGCTGACTGTTTGGGGCCAGTTGTCGCAGGGGTGATGGTTGGGCTTCCGGGATTGTTGCTGGAGAGGGCGGTGTGACTTCCTGTATGTCTGACTTCGGGGTCAGACTGTTGCTGGAGAGGGCGGTGTGACTTCCTGTATGTCTGACTTCGGGCAGACAGGCTTCTGGGGTGCTTACTGCAGGTTGCAGGCAGGTCAGAGTGTTTGTATGTGGTCTGGACGCTGTTGACTTATCTATTGGGTCTCTCAGTTTAAGAAAGCAAATTTCCAGTTTTCCTGAATTTTATCATAAGAATGAAATCAACCTTCCCCCAATGAACAGTAAACTAACTGACATTAATAAAAATACCTTACAATCGCACAATTCTATCTTTAAATACCTAAGAAATGCTGTCCAGAAAACATGCGAGACGCATCTTGCACAGTTTCTAATTTGATCATGCAAGCATGGAAATGGCCTGCTGGACTATGGGCACATTCGGAAATAATCACAAGGGGATAAACACTTAGGCGCCACTGGAAGTTACGTGAGAAAGATAATTAGGAAGCACTCTGCAGATCATAACCTAGTTCCAGTCACATTTTATCACAAACCTCATTTTTATTTTATTGCCTTGATTCACCCCCAAGGAACACAAAAACAGTCCCTGCAGTGCGCACGGTGAGTTCTTGCAAGCTTTGTGTTTTCTGTGGCAGAGTTGGGGCAGTGATTCTCTTCACTGATGGAGGTTAGTCCCGGGGACTGTGCTCTCCCGAAACAGGGCTGTGCTGCCCATTACCAGGTCACCTGCTTCTGAAGTGTTTGACTAAGAATTCTCCCACCTCTAAATAGTAATACCACCCTGGGGAGGAAAGTGGATTCTGATTCCCACGGGGGTGGCGGGTGGAGAGGGGGGAGGCGTAGCAACTTCGAGAGAGCTCAGCAGCGCGTGAATATTAAAGCCAGCGTGTTCTCAGAAATTCATGGAGAATTTCACTACTGATTGACTCACCATCCCTGCAAACCTCTCAGTAGAAGGGGTGGTACGTATAAACTGTACGTATAAAGCTGTCAGCGACAGCTTTATCGGAACGCCAACTTTTCCATACTCCTTTTGAAATCATCCAGCCTGCCCGTGTCCTCCTGCTGGACGAACAGGGTTATCTCCCCCTCTGCCCCTGCAGGTCCTCTGGTGCTTGGGCCTTGTCTCCTTTGAGATACCCTGTCTCAGAGAAGAGTACTTTCAGCTCAGGGTTGAGTGCAGTGACCTGCTGGCAAACGTTTAACAGCCAGCTCTCCGGACACAAGCAGAATCCTGCATGCATAAATATACCTACCTAAGCATTATAAATTGCCGTGATATAAAGAACGCATAGCACACAATCACAAATAATAAAATGTACAGTGCTCTAGTATAATTCCGTAGAGCCATTTGCGTCTCGCGGAATGCTTCTGTCGATTTTTGCCAAACGCTTGTATCCATAGCCAACCAATGATCACAGCTGACAAACGAGTGCAGTTCGGACATGAATGTTGGTTGATGCCTTCATTTACAGTTATGAGCAAGACAGACGTGAAACAACAAAGATGTGTGTTCAGTGCATCGCCAGAACTTTACCCGGACATTAATGACATGAGCAATTTCTGTGATAAATCGGATCATAATTTCTGAATGCTGGAAGAAAATTTCCTCAAGTTTTTGGTGCTATTCACAGTGTAATGGCTACCGGCATGATACATTTTTCAAGTTAAACTGCATTATCAACATTGTCTCTGACTTTCTGAAGTCCAGAGCTTACACTTGAAGCAATAAACAAAACCAAGTTCATTCCTGATTTATGGCTTTTTGCTGATTTTCATGGTGTAAATATTCCCACCAGAGCCAGTTTCAAGCAACCAACGTGTCATCGAATGTGGAGTTAGAAGGAAATGTGCAGTAAGTAGCAACTTAATGTTTAATAAGTGACTGGGTTTAGCAACAAGGTCTCAAGATTCCTGAAAATAGAACCATCGTGAGGCAGTGCGAGCCGACTCCAGCATGTCACTCGTGTGCGTTGTTTGTCAGAATACAGAGCAAGCCCGGCCTCAGGTCGCATGGCAACGTAGGGGTTGTTGCATCTAAGGAGGCTGCGTGCTTCACCACAAGTTATTCAGCTGGTGGGTTCAAGACTTAGATTTTTAAAATTTTTCCATTAATTCAGCACATATTAATGAAGTGCCTACTACGTGCCAGTCACCATGATTCCTGTTGAGACAGGAAATCCCAGCGTGAATGAAATAAGCCCAGCCCCGCCTCACAGAGTGTACGGTCCCAGCGAGACTCTACTGACTCCCTCCTCTCCCAGGTCAGCGCATCCTCTCCACTCAAGGCCTTAGTGTTCCGGAACCCGGTGGAAGGGCTCCCAGCTGTGCAGCCAGCCTGGTGCACTCCTCTCTTCCTGCTCCCACGATGGCACACCGCCAGGTCCCATCCAGCTCTCCTCCCAGGGCTCTGGAGCCCTCCCACTGCTCCACCTCTGCAGCCTCGAGCCCGTTGAAGCCCTCGTGACCTTCCACCTGGACTTCTGGAGCCTCCTAACTGGTCTTCTGGCTGCTTCTTCCCCTGGACCACTCTCAACTCAGTAACCAGGGTGATTTTTTTTTTAATCCCTGTTTTTATATCATTTCTCAGCTTAAAATCCCCTAACAGTGATCAAGCGTGGTGGTGAGAGGCATCACCTCTAGATCCAGCCTGCTTGGGTATGTTGCCCACTAGCTGGGTAACTTAGGGCAAGATGACACAGCAGCTCTGGATCTGTTTCCCCACCCGCAGAAAGAAGATACTATAGTGCCCACTGGATAGGGTAGTTTTGAGGATTGAATGAGTTAGCAGTGTGAAGTGCTCGGAATGTCGCATCACCATCCTTATCATTAGGATAAAAACCAAACCCCCTACCTGCTTCTGACTACTCTTCCAGGCTCAGCTCTGTGCTCCAGAACCCAGTTCCTCTCTGCACGCTTCTCACCACGCTGGCCCTTGCCCAAGCTCATCTCACTGCCTGCCACACCTTCCCTTATCCGCCCAGCTTCCCCTTTAACTCAGCTCACCCTTCAGAGCTCTTTCAAGACCATGTTTGCAGTGAAGCCTTCCCTTGCTCCATTCTAGATCAAGTATTTTGTTAAGTTCCTTCAGAGCACATGTCCCATTGTACTCACACGTGGGTTAGGATGAATATATAACAGTACATGTTCTGTCTACACTGCGGACCCCATGAGAGTGCCCAGTGCTTTGTAAAGTACCTGGAACAGGGTGGGTGCTCAGTATACGTAAAATCTCTGTAATAAACAGGACTCATCTAAGACCCATCTGTGAGACCACTCATCATAAGCAAAATTCTCATCCAGCAAAATTCCAGTGTAAATTGAAAAGTTTGGCTGCAAGCCTGATTCGCCTAAAGGTAGCATTTGAAAGAGTCAGCTCTTTCACCCTAGTACTCCCGTTTCCCAAAACTGCCAAGCGCCCCGCTTAGCCTCTACCAAGTGCTCAGCATGACAGGAAAAGGACAAGGATAATATCAAGACTTTGGGGCCTTTCCAAAGTATGTTACCCTTGAGGATTGCTAGCTGTTGAGCAAGCCAGACTTCCCAAGACCATTCCTAAAGATCTCAGTGGGTAAGTAGTTGCCACAAACACTGAGCAGCCACTGAATACAGGACATCACTGCAGCTGCCTCACCTTGACTCTGTTTACCAGGAAAGACTGAACTAGAGAAGGGGTCAGCTTCCCAAACGAAAACCTGAAAACTAGGTTCAGCTCACTAGGGTCAAGCAATTCTTTCCTCGTAGGTGCAACACACTTTGTTTATATGTTGTAAGTCCTTATGAGAGAAAAATACTGAAGTAAAAACGTTGTATCAGGGATTTGCTTTAATATAGCCCAACAGCAAAAATGGTAGGGAGATCAGATAAAACAAGAAGGGCACTGGTAACTCAGGCTGGGCGAGAGATGATGGATACGTGGATGGGGAGTGAGTAAGGGAATTCATTCAACTAGACTCTTTTTGAGTATGTGTGAAAATTTCCATAATGAAAGTTTTTAAATAGCCCCAAGAAATATATAAAGCAAAAATTGATGGACCTACAGGGATTCATTGACAGATCCACCAGTGTGGTGGGAGCTTACATCATAGTTCTTTTCATTGTAGGTGGATCTAACACTCAAAAGCCTAAGTTCACGGACATAAGTAAAACTTGGCACCCAACAACTAGAGCATACAAAATCTTTTGAAACAAAAGTGGAACATTTATAAAAATTGATCACATAGGAGACCATAAAGCAAGTATCAACAAAATTCAAAGAATCAGTACCGTAGAGACTATGTTTCTGGAACACAATGCAATTAAGGTATAAGTCAATATAAAGAGAGAAAATTGTCCAGATACTTGAAATTTTGAAATGCATTCTAAGTGATCCAGAGACGAGAGAAGAACTGGATGGTAATGAATCGAAATGAAATGCCATGAAAACGGTACTTGGAGTTACATTTGTAGCCTTAAATGCTTATTTTTACGTAAGAACAAAAACGGAAAATTAGCAAAATATACGTCTTCGGACATTGGAAAAATAACAGAAATTTTAAAAAAAAGAATACAAAGATAAGAACAGATGTTAATTAACATAAAAACCAAAAACATTCAAGAAATGGAAAAACAGCTGTCCTGTGACCTCTCAGTGCTGTCCTGGATCAGCTACCTTCCCTCTGAGCCAAAGCGAGTCCTGGGGCTGGATTTTATTCTTGTAAGTCATATTTACTCCCTACCATCAAGCATTCACTGACCTCAGAGGAAAAGGCTATGAGCAGTGTGTGCTAGTGACTCTCTCTTTGCTCTCCTCCCCAGATCCTGTGCTTTCTCTGTCCAGTTCTGAGTCCCAGGAGACTGACACCGATGGACTGCATCACTCAGCAACCTTGATCCCTGGCTTCCTGTCAGGTTTGTTTGGTCAGTGGGAGGCACTGGCATGAGATTGGCAGAGGAATATGTATGCACGATTATTACTATCACAACTGTAACAGGACTCTGAACATTTTAGCCTCACTTGTCCTTAAATAGAGGGTGTATCTTCAATGGGTTGTGTGATGATGCTATGTGAAATCAGGGAATCAGAGCTGTTTCTTAATGGAGCTGCAGTAGCTCATTCTCCAAATACAGCTGGTCTTCAGTGGGGTGCCTCAGCAGAGGCTGTACCGCGTATTGGGTAAAAAGCAAATCTCTGCAGTCAGACACATCTGGGATCAAATGCAGCTCCTGTTACTTGCTGTGGAATTATGAGCAGATACTCAATCCCTCTAAGCTTCGGTTGCTTCAAAATGTCAATAATAATAGTAGCCACCTATGACAGTTAATTTTATGTGTCAAGTTGACTGGCCATCGGGTGCCCGGATCAAACATTATTTCTGAGTGTGTCTATGAGAATGTTTCTGGATGAGATTAGCCCTTGAATTGGTGGGCTCAGTAAACTAAATTGCCCCCTTCCCAACGTGGGTGGGTATCATCCAACCCACTGAGGGCCTGAATAGGACAAAAGTCAGAGGAAGAAGAAATTCACCTACTTTTTATCTGCCTCACTGTTTGAGCTGGGGCCTCTCATCTTCTGTGGTTCTCAGACTGGGACTTGCACCGTAGGCTTTCCTGGTTCTTAGGCCTTTGGACTTGGACTGGAATTACACCAGCAGCTTTCCCAGGTCTCCAGCTTGCAAAAGGCAGTTGTGGGAGTTCTCCGCCTCCATAATCACATGAGCCAATTCCTCATAATAAATACATATATTCTGTTGGTTCCTGTTGTTTCTATTTCTTTGGAGAACCTAATGCACCACCTCATAAAACTGTTGAGATAGCTGGTGAGACAGCGGCATCACATGCTTATCACAGTGTCTCGCACACAATATGAAATGGGTCTATTATGATAGTTGTTGGTAATAAAACTACCATTGGGGCTTCCCTGGTGGCACATTGGTTAAGAATCTGCCTGCCAATGCAGGGGACACGGGTTTGAGCCCTGGTCCGGGAAGATCCCACATGCCGTGGAGCAAGTAGGCCCGTGCGCCACAACTACTGAGCCTGCGCTCTAGAGCCCGCAAGCCACAACTACTGAAGGCCGCGCGCCTAGAGCCCGTGCTCCACAACAAGAGAAGCCACCACTAGCCGCAACTAGAGAAAGCCCGCGTGCAGCAACGAAGACCCAACGCAGCCAAAAATAAATAAATTTTAAAAATAAAAAAAAAAAACACTACCATTAACAGTGTATCCAGGGAATATCTCAACTAAGAGCCAGAAAAACAAGAAACTTGCTGTGTGGTTTCTTTGAGGAGCAGAGAAAGAATTGCGTGTTGCTGTTTGTGACTGAGCAATAATAAATTATACCGACCATATTCATAGTACTCCTCATCTCATCTTCTAGTTAGATTTTCTTATGGCTTTCCTTTATTGTATTTCACTCAGAGGATGAAGATGATCTGAAGAGTATTTTTGATTTGATGATTCTTTGCAGAGTCTCTTATGTTCTCAGAAGAAACAATGCCCTTTAAAATCTAATCCGCAAATAAACAAGCCAGTAAGCATAAGGAACCCTGTATGAAATGCAGTTCACTCTGAGGTCTCATGGTTTCGTATTTCAAAAGACAGGGATGCAAAGGATTAACTTTAAGGGGTATTTCTCCTCTTTTGCTACCAACACCTTTTAAAGAGGCATCAAAAACAAAGATTTACAAAACTGTATATTCAGTCAAAGTTCATGTAAATGAACAATGTATTTCACTTAGAAAAGGTATAAAAAGTTGCTGGCTTCAGACCTTTTCAAAATCTCATTAACATCTTGATCTTTAAAAAATTGAACATTGGGGGAATTCCCTGGTGGTCCAGTGGTGAGGACTCTGCGCTTTCACTGAGGGCCCAGGTCCAGGAACCAAGATCCCGCGAGCCGCATGGCTTGGCCAAAAAAAAAAAAAAATTGAATATTGGGGCAATCATTACAGGGACTTGGGCAGTAATTTAATGTATTACACGTATTGTAAGAGAAGTATTTTAAAATGTTTACAGTGATTGTCAGTGGTGAATACATGGATGATTTTCATTTTCTTAGCTAAGCTGTTTGTTATATAAGTTTCTATAATGAGAAAGAATGGATATCAGGACTCCTGGGGGGAGGAAATATGCAAATGATCCAGGGGAGTTAACCCATTAATGAGAATTTACTGTGGACCAGGCGTGTATTAAGTGCTCTACATAATCTTTCCCACAAACTCATGAGGCAGCCTGCATTATCATCCTTTTTGTACGCATGAAAGGGACCAAAACTTAGAGATATTAAGTATTCAGCCCAAACTCACATTGCTAAAAAAGTGGTAGAGTCACTCATCTTTCTGATTAGAACCTGTGCTCTTAGCCGCAATTGAATGAACATTCTTGCTTTCTTGCAGTTGCATAAGAGCATCACAATAAGATAATGGTCCTTTTAACAAGTGGAAGTGTAGACGGGATAATTTGAGGGCATTCAACAAGCATGTATTAAGTACCTATCTGAGCTGAGCACCAGCATAACACTGTTAATAAGACGTGGTCCAAAAAATGAAGGTGGAGGATTGAACATACTTTTGTTAAAACCCCACAAAACCCCTGAAACTCCACTAAAACAACAGTAAAGGGATTTTTTAAAAAATTAATACACCCTCAAGGACAGGAAGAATGGGGGAGAAGATAATAACAACAAAATTTTGCAAATCATAAAGCAAATGAGCAGATATGGAAAGCCTTATATACTTAGCCTGCAATGAGGAAAGCCAGAAAACAACCCAATCTGCACCGTAGATTCCTCAAGCATTTTGGGAACCAGCGACAGAATCACCATCTTTAGAAGTGAGAGTGAAGGGGCTTCCTTGATGGCACAGTGGTTAGGAATCTGCCTGCCAATGCAGGGGACATGGGTTCGAGCCCTGGTCCAGGAAGATCCCACATGCCGCGGAGCAACTAAGCTCGTGCGTCACAACTACTTAGCCTGCGCTCTAGAGCCCGTGAGCCACAACTGCTGAGCCCGAGAGCCTAGAGCCCGTGCTCCACAACAAGAGAAGCCACTGCAATGAGAAGCCCGCGCACCGCAACGAAGAGGAGACCCCGCTCGCGGCAACTAGAGAAAACCCGTGTGCAGCAACAAAGACCCAACGCAGCCAAAAAAAAAAAAAAAAAAAGAGTGAAGATGGGGCAGAAATCATGATGAATCACTACAGACCACTAGAATGGCTACAAGTAAAAATCTCGAAATCAAGAGTAGTAAGGACATGGTGCAACTGGAACTCCTGCATATTGTTGGTGGGAATGTAAAATGCCACAATCACTTTGGAAAACAGTTTGACCGTATCTACTAAAGCCAAATATATGTGTGGTCTATAACCCAGTGATTTCACTGGGTATAAACCCAAGTAAAATGAGTGCTTATTGCCCCTCCCAAAAAAATACAAGGAAGTTCATAATCTGAATAACCAAAAACGGATAAATTACGCTATATCTATACACTGGCATGCTGTATAGAAAAAACAAAGAAACCAAAACCACAAAACACTGCATGAAACAACACTTAAAAATACAACATAGGGCTTCCCTGGTGGCGCAGTGGTTGAGAGTCCGCCTGCCAATGCAGGGGACATGGGTTCGTGCCCCAGTCCGAGAAGATCGCACATGCCGCGGAGCGGCTGGGCCTGTGAGCCGTGGCCGCTGAGCCTGCGCATCCGGAGCCTGTGCTTCGCAACGGGAGAGGCCACAACAGTGAGAGGCCCGCGTACCGCAAAAAAAAAAAAAAAAAACTACAACATAATATTCAGCTAACAAAAGTCAAACAGAAGAATGCATACTGTATGATTCTATATAATATTGAAAAGTAGGCAAAATATATTTATAGTGATAGAAGCCAGAATAGTGGTTACCACTGGGAGAGGAAGTGGCAGGGAAAAGACATGACAGAGCCTTCTGGGGGGTGGGAAATGTCCTGCATCTTCATGTTTGTAGTGGTTACATGGATGAATATATATGTAAAAGTTGGATAATGTATACACTTAAAATTGCATAATGTTATGTATGTTATACCTCAATTAAAAAAAAAACAGGAAGATAGATTGAACGTCTGATAAGCAGTTAAATTCCCAAATCTATCTCCACTCTGTGCCAGTAGGCAACTTCCATTCCTCAACATTGGTGGGAAGCTAGAGGTTGTTTCCCTAGAGACTATGAAATTGAGGGTATCTGGACTGGGACATACTGGGCAAAATCACAGGCCGGGAAACTGTGCTGAAAACAGGGGTATAGAAACTAACCTTCAAAGATAGCCCCAAACAGTTCCCCTCCTCCCTATATGGGCATGAAGCAGCTCCCATCAAGAGGTTGAGTCCTGTTAATTCCATTAAGCTGGGCTGGGTCTCTACTGCTTCAACCTGTAGGATACAAAGAAAGTGCTGTCCTGGGACTCCCAGGCACTGCCATTAAGAAGGCCTGTCTGCCTACACTATCTCCTTCTGAGAACCTACTGCCATACTGTGAGGAAGCCCAAGCAGCTTCATGGAGAGGCCTACATGGAAGAGTCAGGCCCTTTGCCAGCAGCTCAGCTGAGCTCCCAGCATCAGATGGCCAGCCATGTGAGTGAGGCATCATGGAACTGGATCCTCCAGCTGGAGGAGCCACCCTGGCTGATGTCACATGGAGCAAGCACAAACTGTCTTTGCTAAGCTTTGCTCAAATTGCAATATTGTGAGTAAATATGCGACTTATTTTAAGCCACTGATTTTGCAGCACAGCAACTGATTGCCAAAACAAGGGGGATGAAGTAAATATGAACGTTAAATGCATAAGGACCCTTCCCATCCTTCCTCCTCCATTCTGCTCCCAGGATACTGGCAACCAGACCTTCACCTTCCAGTAAGAAATGAAAGAATCCTTCTCTACAAAACGGGATTGATGGTGTTAATTTTCTGTTGTGGCAAAATGAACTATCTCAAAACATCAGCGTATCGTGATTTTGTCATGATTCTGTCTGGGCTCAGGTGGGCGTTTCTTCTGCTCCGTATGTTGATCATTGGTGTTACTCATGTGGCTGCCTTGAGTTGAGAGCTGGGCTGGGGCTGGAACGTTCAAGATGGCCTTGCTCACACGTCTGGCAGCTGGTGCTGGCTGTTAGCAGGAGCATCTCGGTTCTTCTCTCTGTAGTTCACATCTTCTAGGTCTCTCTCCACAGGTTCTCTCCAGCAGGAAAGCTCAGACTGGTGTACACAGGCTGGCTTTCAAGAGGCTGAAAACAGAAGGTACAGCACTTCTTGAGCCTACAGCCAGAAGACATTCAGTGTAACTCCCAACTCATTTTACTTGTCCAAGCAAATTACAGAACGAGCCCAGATTCAAGGTAAGAGGAAATGGATTCTGTTCCTTGGTGGGAGAAGTTGTGCAGTCACGGTACAAAAGGGTGCCCTTCAGATTCCAACCTCAGAGGAAAGACCTAACCGTATTGACATCAGGAGTTCATCAAGGAAGTAGCTCAGCCATATTATGTACAGCAAAGCCCCCTCCCTCCATAAATACACACACACACACACACACACACGGCTTCCAAACATGTTAGTGTTCCACTCTTAAATGGGAGCCTTAAACCAAATCACTGGGCATCTGAAGAAAACTTCTAACATGAAAGATAGAGACACAACCAAGGAGTAAAGAGCAACTTGGAGAAAGTGGATTATAAGAGGGGAAGGACATATTTTTAAACTATCATTGATATTGAGAGAGAAGGAGGGAGAGAGAGAGAAAGATAAGAAGAAGAAGGAGACGGAGAAGAAAGAAGAAGAAGGGGAGGCGGAGGAGGGAGGAGAGTAGAGTGAGGGAGGGAAAACCTTGCATCCGTGAAACAAGAATAGGATGTTCTTTAAGAAGTAATATTCAGTGAACTAATCAAAGCTCTTAGAAATTAAAAGAATCATAGCATTGATAGAAACAAAAATCTTAACAGAAAGACTGGAATACAATGTTGAAGAAAAGCAGAATAAACAGAAAAAGAAATGAAAACTGGTAAAGAAATTAGAGGAACAGTTCGGCATGACCACTTCCAACTAATAGGAGTTCAGAAAGAAAGAATAAAGAAAACAGAGGGAAGAACATTATCAAGGAAACAATCAGGAAATTTTCCCCAAACTGAAGTACTTGCATTGCTAGCAGGAAAAATCGCTCTCAAAGGTCCAGTCCAATGGATAAGAACAGCCCCACAGAATCTTGAAGTGTCATCATACTATGGACAAAATGAAGCTCCTGTATGCTTTCAGAGAGAAAAAAAATTACATAAAAAGGATCGGGATTTCTCATGGCTTCAGACTTCTCAGTAGAAACATTGGAATCTGAGAGACAATGGAGAAATGCCTTCAAAATTTAGAGGGAAAATTATTTCCAACCTAGAGTTCTGTCCCTAGCTACACTATCAAGAAAGTGTAAGGGTAAACGAATGACATTTTTCTACATTTAAGACCTCAAAAAATTGCATTCCCTGGCTCCTTTCTCAGATGTCTTCTAGAAGTTATGTTCTTCCAATAAAGAGAGAGACATTGGATCCAAAGAACAGAGGGGAGAGAATTCCCAGGTTGATGGTAAAGAGATGGCTTAGATGACAGCTGTGCACCAGGCATAGGACAACCAGTTCACGGCTGGTCAGAAGGCCAAGACGAGATTTTGCAAAGATGAAACTGATAGAATGCATCTTGTGCCTGAATAGCTTAAGAGGGGAATTAATTAGACAATTGGTGGGGGACCTGAGGTTGAAATAAAAATCAGTACATAGAAAACTAAGCAGTAAAATATAATTATTAATTCTAGAGGAAATGTACAGAAGAGGAAAAGTAATTACAGTATACCACCTGGCTCAAGTGTGTGTGACACTTACGCAGTTGTTACATATGTACACGCACCTGCGTATGTGTGCTATTTTATCTAGCATTTCCAGCTCTTTGTGGTAAAAGAAGTAACGAGGTAGATGAGTACCCCACGGTGCTAGAGCCAGAAGACTTGCATTGTCCTCTAGGGGCTACAGTAGTTCAAAGTCGGGGCGGGGGGCGAAGCTTAGGCTGGAGAAGCTAGAGGAAGATTCCTGGAGAATTTTTAAGTGCTCTGGGATATCTCTGAGGTCAGTTAATATTTCCCCTAGTGATAAGCTCTCTGTAGCCAGTCATAAAATAATTGAAATATGGCATATGCTGGTCTCATAAGCTCTACCACATTACAGAAAACAAATCTGCATGTGTGTTTCCTGACAGATCTCGTCTTAGCTCCATTCTTTGTCCTCCTGAGACGGTTAAATGCAATGCTCACGTTATTGAATTAGGATTAAAACCTAACTGTGCGCAGTCCAGGATGATCAGAAGTCAGGGGAATATCTGCAAGACCTGAGTGGACAGCTTGGCCAGCCGGCAAAAATGTTGTTCCAAAATGCAAGGGGAGAGAGGAAATAAAACATGATGATAAAGAACAAAGAGCAAGGAAGAGTGGGTGAAATTAGAACATAGGTAAAAGTAGCAGGTAGCAGGAAAGTAGCAGGAAATACGGGAATCTGATAGTCTGAGACTATCTAAACATGAGTGATCATTAGACTCACCTGAGGAGCTTTGAAAAATACAGATTCCTGGGAACCATAGTCTATAATTTAGATTCAATAGGGAAAGCTGGACCCCCGAAACGTATAATTTGTAAAGGCTCCTCTACTGCGTACGAAACCAACCTCACATGGAAACCCGTCCTGAATTCATAAGGAAGCACAGTGACATTATCGGGAACAACCGTTTCTGCACCTGTTATTGGGGAAATTCACAAGAGGAGATGACACCATCTTTGGGTAAGTAGTCCCACGGAGGACGTGTTGATTTGAGTTTCATTTGACGCACTAGTGTTGAGCTTTGTTCGTAGAGGCCTTTGCCCAGACTTTATTTTCTATTTTTGGTGGCTTTAGAACGTATGGGAAAAGGCATCTCATTTGGACACATTTCTTTATCGTTAAAAGATATTCATTAAGATATAACCGTAATGGGTGTCGTTTAAAATATTTTTGCATCAGGTAAGGGGGAACCCAGGAAGAAGGGAAAGCATTCCGAGAGCTGTCCGTGGTGCTGAACGCGAGACCCCGCGCCAGCCTTTGACCTTCCCATCGAGAGGGCTCTAGGTCCGCCCCCAAGCCCCATTTTCCTTTCTGTCCCCCTGTCCAGTTTCTTCCCTTTCCCAACAGGAGCAGTAGCAAGGGCGGCCCTTTGCATTTTTGTCCTGGGCTGCAGACGACCTTGTGCTGGGCTCCGCCACCCCCAGCCCGGCCTCTCCTTCTCCCTCCTCGCTGGGCGGCGGCTGATGGGTGCGGCGCCCTCCCCTCCTCAGGCCCCCCTCGGTGGGGCGGGGACCTCCATCCCCACCCTCCGTGGGGCCGCCTCCCAGCGTCGTAGCGCTGGCGCCCTGAGCGCGCCGGGCGCCCCCTTCCTCCGCGCCCCCTCCCACCTCCCCCTCGGTCCCGCCCCGCCGGCAGCCCCGATCCCCGCAGCTGGCAAGAGAGAGGGTGCGAAGGAAGCGATACAAAGGGCGGAGCGGCGGGAGCAGGGGACGCCGGGGCTCGCGAGGACGGCGGCGTCCGGCTCTGGCGGGCGCGGCGCGGGCATGGACGCCGAGTACCCTGCCTTCGAGCCCCCGCTCTGCAGCGAGCTCAAGCACCTGTGCAAGCGGCTCCAGGAGGCGTACCGGGAGCTGAAGGAGGACCTCACACCTTTCAGAGATGACCGCTACTACAGGTAGGGGCGGGGCGGGGGGCGGCAGAGCCTGGCTTTGGAAAGCAGCCCCGCCCACGCCGCTCTCGGCCCGGCCCGGCCTGCGCTCCCGGCCTGAGCTCCTGGCGGGGTCCTGCCCTCGGCTGCCCTCTCCTCCCGGCGGGCGCGGAGCCCCGGGGAGGGGCGGGGAGGGGGCGGCAGGCCGGCGGGGCTTGGCTGCTGCGCTCTGGCTCGCACGCGGGGGGTCAAGGACAGATCCAGGCAGCCGAGGCGAAGAGCTGTTTTCCATTCCCTGGAAAGCTGAGCCGAGGTTCTCAAATCCTGAGACAGGGACCCGCGGGGCTTTAGTCCCTGCTTTGCTCCTCCCTCTCTCTCCCTTCCCTTCCTGTCACCCCCTCCACCCTCACCCCCCATGCCTACCGCGCCGCGCTCTTTGCTCAGACCTTGCTGAGACCTGGTTTGGGGAGCGAGGGCCTTGGCCTCTCCCCTGAGGTACTCAGGCCCCTGGGCTTCGGTGGGAATCTCTGAGGCTGGGCTGCTGCTGAGGATTGGGGGCAGATGGCCTTAGGGCTGAGCGGCACCAAGGTGAAGATGCTGGGAGAAGCCGTGTGTCAGCACCCCCAGGAGCTGTTGGTTTGGGCTTGTCTTCGTTCCTCTCTGTCTCCCTCTCCTGTAGCCAGAGGGAGAGCTGTGAGGACCTGCAGTCCCTTGCCTGCGGGCAGGGCACCCGCAGCTTCCCCCCTGCGCTTTGCTGTTCTGATGGGAAAGTGTGCCCATTGCCAATGGCTGGACTTGGCCTGCTGTGTTGCGGTGTGATGAAAGGACCCTGCAGGAGTCTGGAGACTGGAGCCTAGATTGACTTTGTTACTAACTAGCTCTGTAACCCTGAGAAACTTAATTGCTAACTCTGCACTTCAAGCTTCCTCATCAGTCAAATGGGAAGCTTGAACCAGAAGGTTTGTTTAAGGTGAGGGTTCTAGTGACGATTCACTCACCCCGTGCGTAAGGATGGCAGGTGTATTGCGCAGCTATCTTTGAAGTGGTAGTAGTCATTTTTGTACAATCCACCCTGGACTAAAAATCCTATGTGTGTACATATTCAGAGAACATGTATCACGCTCATCATCAGATTTTTTTCAAAAGCCTAATGGCTTCCCAGGGGCTAATCAGCAACATATTGCTGACCAATATATTTGTCATAAAATTACTGAGTGGGAAAGCCCATTTTAAAACATGTAATCTCAAGATCACATGGAGTAGCTTTTTTCACAATCTATCTAATCTGGCCCCCTAGGAGATCTGACAGTACGGGTCCCTGATGTCATGGGGCTTATAGGTAATTAACAAGTGAGTACATATAGCAATGAGTGCTAGCAAGATAATAAACCAGGTGACATGATAGAGTGATGGGGTGCTACTTCAGAGAAGGTGGTCAAGGAAGGCCTTTTGAGAAGGTCATATTTGAGAGGGGAAGAATGAGTTGCCCACTAGACAGTGATCTGGGGAGGAAAGTTCCAGAAGAGGAAGAGTAAGTGCAAAGCCCCTAGAGGCCATAATAACATGGTATGTTCAAGGAGCAGGCAGAAGACCAGCATGTTTGGAGCACAACGGTCAGAGAGAGGCAGGGCCAAGTCACATAGCACCTTGAACACTAAGGAGTATGGGTTCCATTAGAATTCCAAAGTGAAGCCATCAGAGGGTTTAAGTGGGGAAGTGACACGAACGGTTTGGTTGCCCGCATCCTGCTCAAGCGTTTGAACCTTTGCTCCAGGAGCAACTTCATTCATTGAGTTGGATCTTGAAGACCATGAATTGACTCCGCATGGAAGGGAACCGTGTTGATTTCTGCCCCCTCCCCCTGGCCTGAGAATAAGTTAACTGCAGAGTGCTTCACAACCTTGTGTGTCAGTCGGCAGAGCGGTTAGGCTGACTCACAAAGACTGTTTTATAGTGAGGAGACGTTTCCGGCCACTGAACTCCTTCCCCTGCTCCATTGAACGTTTATAGTAGTGGACTGCACCTTTACAAACCTAGGTGAAATCCTCTCGGGTTTCTAAGTCGGGAAGCTGACAGTCACAGCCCCTGCGTCTGTCTGGCTGGAAGATGATCTTGCTACCATAATTTTTGCTTCTGCTCTTCTCACCATCTTCATTTCCTCATTAGTGATTTATGGCTAAAAGTCGCCAGTCCATCCTTCCCTGGAAGACCAGGGATTCACTTCGTGTAGCTGACGGTTTCCTCACAACAGGGCGTAGAAAGGAGACAGCTGGTAATGCTCTGTTTTCAAAAGATGGTTGCCCCCTCCGTTAAGTGGTCTGTCTGCATCTTAGCTACATAACTTGGTATCACTGAAACACGGCAGCCGTGTTGTCAAAGGGCTCACAGTCATTCTCACAAAATGGGAGATGACAGTTGTACTGCCTGCTAGGAAAGGGGGCGATGCACAGTGCGGGCGATAAAACAGGAAGCTGGGCATCTGAAATCCCAACACCATCGAATTTCACTGAGGATTGGTTCATCAGAAAAATGAAGCAAGGATGTTGTGAGACTCAAGTGCTTTTTGAAGGTAGCACTACAGATGCTCTCCAAAACAGATAATGGAAAAACCAAAGCAACCGGCCTAACAATAAGGAAGAGGACTGAGTTGTTGATCCAGCAGCTCAATGATGTCACCAAGTCCTTTCTTTTTTTACTTGGTAGCAATTGGCTGCACTTGGCCCCTAGTAATCCTTTGGGCTATTGCTTCTCATTCATATTCATGGGGAGAACTGGCTGGCTTTCTACAGCTCTCTAAAAGAGGAGGATCAACTTGAAGCCCACAGCAAAACTCCTAGAATCTCTTCTATATCGCCACCAAATGGTACCAATGAAGACAGACATGTGTTAACAAGGACATGGAACCTTCCCGCACTGCAGACGGGGTAAATTAGTACAATCACCGTGGAAAACAGTTTTCAGTATCTACTAACATTGAACATACACATACCTTTTGGCCCAGCAACTCCTCCTAGGTATGTACCCTACAGACATGCGTACACATGTCTGTCAACAGACATGCACTAAAATGTTCATAGCAGTGCAATTTGTAATACCCTGAACTGGAAGGCAGCCAAATACTCATCAACAGTAGAATGGATACATTTGGCTTGTTCCATAATGGAGTAGGATACAACAATAAAAGTAAACGACTAACAACTACACACAGAGCGAATCTCACACACGCCTAATGCAAGCAAAAGAGGCCAGAAACAAAGAATACACACTGTGTGATTCCATTTACACAAAGAAGTATGAAACGGGTAAAATGGCTCTACTGTTGGAAATCAGGATAGTGGTTATCCTTGAGGGGACAGTGACTGAAAGCGGGTAGAAGAGGGTTTTCCAGTGGTGGCTACACAGGGATACTCAGTCTGTGAACAGTTAGCAAGCTGTACACACGACGTGTACTTTGCTGTGTGTGTGTTATGCTTCTTTAGAAAGCTTTGAACAACACCAGCTCCTGTGTCTCATTGACTAGATCGGGCCGCTTGTCCTTTCTTGAACACAAGCTGGCAAAGAGGATGGCATTGGACTTAAGCAAATCACAGTGCCCCGGGAGCTGCAGGGGAGCCAGCTCGCCTAAGGCATAGGTCTTCAAGGGAGGAGGGGTAAATAGCCAGACCCAACTGGGGTTCTGTTTGGAAGAAGATGTGGGGAATGGATGCTGGGTAGGCAATCAACTATGTCCATGGCATGAAGGATAAAGGGCTAAAGAAACATGAAGGATAATAGACGTGATCCGTTAGAGCTCAGCGCTCAGAGAATTTGTGTTTGGCCATTTTGAGGATCCATCTTTTGTTTCTTGGGTTATTACTTTATCTGTGTAAAATATAGAGGCGAGCAAGTTGGACTTGAGTTTCCTTGGCCAGTGAGGTGATGCCCCAGGGTGTCCTCACCCACGAGGCTTCTGGAAGCAACATTTCATCACGTCAGTGGATTCATCAGGCCTCTGGGGCTGACCCTCAGTCCTGCTGGCTTAATTTCGCCAGCACATTGAGAGAAAACCAGCTTTCAGTGAAGCCTTCCCATTAACCAAGCTCTGGATTAATGTGCAGAATCAGAATGCCAGTTTAACGGGCCGATGCAGACCCATGAGAACACAGGCAGTGGTGGGCGTGGAGTCAGAGCCAGGGAAACAGTCAGCTCAGGGCTTCTCAATGCTGGCCGCACATCGGAATCATCTGGGGGAGCTTTTAAGATACAGAGGCCCAGGCCCCACCATCAAGGATGCTGACTTAATTGGCCTGGGCTGATTCTCAGCCAGGATGGAGAACCCATGTGCGTGAGGGGAAGGTTTACGGGCATCAGGCTGAGAGAGCCTGGTGTACCCATCTCCTCAATGGGACGGACTTGCCATCGGACAGGAGTATTGGGAGTTGGCAGTCGAGGCTCTCTCTCCCCTACACAAACTCAGTGGCCGCTGTCAACCATTACGTTGGCTAATTCTCCCTTTGCCATGCTCCTAGGCTGACCAACCTTCCTTGTTGAATGAATACATCTGGGCAGGTTGCAGTCAGGTTTAAAGGTCTGAGAACCATTTTTTTTCTGTTTAAGGCAAACTTGTGTGTCTTCGCCCTGTCCCATTGGTACTGATGTGAATGTTAATGTTTCAGCGGGCTGACTTTCTCCTTGTTTTCAGCTTCCTGGAGCAGCTCTGTGACTATTGAGCATTGATGTCTCTCTCTGTCTTTTGTTTCTTTTTTGATGGGAGGAAATAATAAGTGTCCCTGATGAGACTGTGTTATTAGAACCAGCTTCTCTGGGGAATTCCCCAGCGGTCCAGTGGTTAAGACTTTGTGCTTTCATGGCCAAGGGCACGGGTTCAGTCCCTGGATGGGGAACTAAGATCCCACAAGCCACACAGTGTGTCAGCAAAAAAAAAAAAAAAAAAAAAAGCTTCTCTGTCTCCATCATTTCAAAGATAGAAAAATCATTTCATTAAGCTTACATGCTTGAGAACTTAGGATTGGGTGCAAATCTGGCTCAGTGGTGGAGTCTGGCACTGTTGTTTTCTATCTGGGACAAGATGCAGGCCCCAGGTGGGCCACGGGCCACAGACCTGAGCAAACACATGTGTGAGGGGCCAGTGGCAGACGCCAGGGCAGGTCAGCTACCCCCGGGCACCCCCCACATGTCTCCATGCCACCCCCTGACCAGCACTCCATCCCCACGACTGCTGCTCTTCCCCAGGCTCGCCTCTCCCTTCTCTAGGGTCTTCCTCCATCAGTTATCCCCCATCATGCTCAGGTCTGCCTTCCCCTCCACTCTGACTCCTTCCCATCTGCTTAAACAAACAGACTTGCCTCAGCCCAGCCTCCTTTGGAAGCAACCATGTCTTCTTCTCCAACATATGTTGGTCTGGCTTCTGCCCCACCCACCGTGTTTTTCTATAAATGGGTTAAAGATGGTCCCAGCACGTGGGCTCCCATGTGGTTTGCTTTTTCACTTATTTCATAGAAGATGCCTAACTCCCTCCCACTGGCACCCAACTCAAATTCTCACAATTATTTTAAATATAGCCCAAAGAAGCATATTTTTAGCCATTCAGAGTCCCTGCTTTGCACACCTGTGAAAGTGCACCAACATCTGCTAGTCATAGATACAGCCATTGGTATGACAAACGCTGTGGCTATAAAAAGACCCTGAATCATGGTTCCCCTTGGGAGCCGTCTGACCCCGTCTCCCCACCCTGCTGCTGAGCGACACCACCCGGACACACAAGCCCCCTCTCTGATCCCCCTCTCCTCTGGGGGTTCCCTGCCCTCTCCTCCTCTGAGTCGTGGCCCTGACCGCTGTCTGGGGGAGGAGGGTCCTCGTGCTGAGAGGGACCTCCCTGCGTTCAACCTATCCAAGTGTCACCCAACAAAGCTTGTTGTGCAGCACTGCCACCTTGTGGTCCTGTCTCTTCCTTGATCTGCCTGGAAACCCTGGAAGGCGCCACACCCGTCCTGGCGCTGCCCTTGCCCAGGTCCCTGGTGACCTCAAGCATCAAATCCAGTGGCCCCTTTCAGGCCCTCACTGTGTGATCCTGAAGGGTTTGCCCCCTGGAGCTGGGACTGTCTTTTAGAGCTCTTTTGTCCCTCCAGGGGCTCCAGAGATGCCCTTCTCTCATGTTCGCCTCTTGCACCTTGTCCTCTACACGGTCTCAAAGCTTCTTTTTTAATTTCATTTTTTATCAATTTATTTATTTTTGGCTGCATTGGGTCTTCGTTGCTGCCCGTGGGCTTTCTCTAGTTGCGGCGAGTGGGGGCTAATCTTTGTTGCGGTGTGTGGGCTTCTCATCGCGGTGGCTTCTCTTGTTGCAGAGCACGGGCTCTAGGCGCACGGGCTTCAGTAGTTGTGGCTCATGGGCTCTAGAGTGCAGGCTCAGTAGTTGTGGTGCACGGGCTTAGTTGCTCTGTGGCAGGTGGGATCTTCCCGAACCATGGCTCAAACCCGTATCCCCTGCATTGGCAGGCGGACTCCCAACTACTGCGCCACCAGAGAAACCCCTCAAAGCTTCTTAGGCAGAGTCTCTGTTTACTGTTTGAGCTCAGAATGGACCCTACTTTTCCCCAAGGCTATGGCACTATGATTAACGGCACTAAACGGGACTTCCCTGGTGGCGCAGTGGTTAAGAATCCGCCTGCCAATGCAGGGGACACGTGTTTGAGACCTGGTCCGGGAAGATCCCACATGCCATGGAGCAACTAAATCCGTACGCCACAACTACTGAGCCTGCGTGCCACACTACAGACGTCTGTGTGCCTAGAGCCCGTGCTCCGCAACAAGAGAAGCCACCGCAATGAGAAGCCCACGCACCACAACGAAGAGTAGCCCCTGCTCGCCGCAGCTAGAGAAAGCCTGCGTGCAGCAACGAAGACCCAGTGCAGCCAAAAATAAATAAATTCTTTTAAAAAGGAGATGATGTCACCATAAGAAAGGGATTGTGGACTGGGAGGGGGAAGTAATATCGTGGTTTGTCACAGCCGCACTTAAGGCATGGCATCCAGAGCTGGTCCCTCTGAGTGATGGTCTGCCCTGCACAGAAATAGGAGTATCACGCCTCCCTGATCCAGACATGGTGTTTCTATTCTGATGGCCCAAGACTGCATTCACGTTTTTTCCCCCCTTCAGCCTTTGGACATCATTTCTAATCTTGAGTCTGTCATCATCTCATTAGCTATTCCTCTAATCCCACAACCAGAGGATGATATATTTTGAGGCTGTATTGTTGGGTACGTATATGTTTATAATGGACATCTCTTCTTGCCCTGTTGTCCCTTTTGCTAGTCTCCAATGCCCTTCTTTGTCCCTTGCACTATCTATTGTCAGGTATTAAAATTGCTGCCCTGCTATTGTAGACTCACTGTGTATCAAGCCCTGGGCTAAGAGGTTATATGTATCATCTTATATAATTTTCCCAACAACCCCGTTAGGTCTAGAAGACCAAGTAACTTGTCCAAGGTTACTTTCTTTTTTTTTTTTTTTTTTTTTTTGCGGTACGCGGGCCTCTCACTGCTGTGGTCTCTCCCGTTGCGGAGCACAGGCTCCGGACGCGCGGGCTCAGCGGCCATGGCTCACGGGCCCAGTCGCTTCGCGGCATGTGGGATCCTCCCGGACTGGGGCACGAACCCGTGTCGCCTGCATTGGCAGGCGGACTCTCAACCACTGCGCCACCAGGGGAGCCCCAAGGTTACTTTTTGTGGCCAGAATTCAAGCTCAAGTCTGTATGCCCTCACGGTCCTTGTCTCTAACCACTGTGGTAGATGATTTCAGGTTTCAAATTACTCAGAAGAAAAGATCTATACAGCCCCCAACAGAGCACTGATTCTTAGGATGGAACATTCAGTTGTGGTCAGCTTGGGTATGCTGGGGGAGTAGGGGGGACTGAGGTGTGGAATTAGAACTGCTGGGTGCTGATAGAAAGTCCAGTCCAGTGGTCAGAGGGCAGCTTCTGTGGAGCATGGGAGAGACCACAGGCTGACGACCAGGAAAAGGCTGGGTTTGGAGGCCCCATGGTGTGTCTGGCGGCAGCAAAGGCAGGAGGCCTGCATCCCTGATGGTTCTCACCCTCCTGGGCTGAGTCTCAAAGAAAGGACTCCAGTCTTCATAGAAGAGAGGGCTGACGTGAACAAAGCCTGTATTATCTTCTTTCATTCTTCCAACTAGGACGTACCCAGGGGCCTTGTTCAGTGCAGATTCTGATTCAGGCTCTGGGCTGAGATTCTGCATTTCCAACAAGCTCTCAGGTGATGCCAGTGCTGCCTGTCTGTGGACCACATTTTGAGTTGCAAAGCTTTTGACATTCTACCTCCATTTACAAAGGCCTGGGGCTACTAGAAGGTTTCCAAGTCAGGGTCTCAAGCAAAGAGAATAAAACAAAATTCCTGTTATTAAAGCTGGATCCAAAGGTGGGAAAGAAAAAGGAATAAGGTAGAAGCCCCATTTTGAGAACTTGGTCTGAAAAAAAAATGTATGAGGAGTCTTATTAGGGCAACCCAGGGTCAGTATAACAGCAAAGGCAGCATGAAGCTGAATTCTAAGGTGTTAGGTTAGGTCAGGGGCTCTCAAGCTTTAATGTGTATAAGAGCTACCATAGAACTTGTTAAATAAATGAGGATTCCTAGGTCCTACCCCCCAGGGATTCTGAATTAGTCAGTAAAAATATGTGTCCTAGGAATCTGCATTTTAACAGATGCCCCGATGTCTGATGGTACTGAATCACAGACTTTCCAAATCCCTCCCATTTAAATTGGGAGCAGGCTTGTGTTCTACCTTAGTTCTTTCTTATCACTCTGCCCTTCTTCTCCTATGGTTGGATCACTTCTACTTATCCCTTAAGGCCAAACTCAGGTGCAATCTCCTTCCTAAAGCCTCTCATTATGACTCTTATGCTTCAGGCTGACACGGTCTCAAGTCCATTTTGGTTGTATAAGCTGGGTTTCACCTGGCCCCTTGGCTGGTGTCTTTGAGCAGTAGACAACCTGCACCTCGTTTCATTGTGGCCCTAGTCTCTCCCTACCCCATTGCCCGGTCCAGTCTGGGCAGTTTCACTTCTTATACTCTTCCAGCATTCTGTAACAGCTCATACCCACCATATTGGGATCACCTCTCATCATCTACCTCTCCCAGGGCCTTGCAAACGCCATGAAGGCAGGACCACATCTTACCCATCTCTATGTTATGAGCACCTGATACAAAGTCCATCTCATAATAGGTGCTCAACTGATAACTGCTGCATGAAAAACATGAATGAGCAAACAGAAGAGGTTCCACTAATTACAAGCAGGCATATTTTGCCCTAGTTTTTAAAGGTAGAAATTATTAACTGAAGAGTCCCATGTGAGCTCCCAGGATAACCGAGAAGAACCTGCTGGGCATTGGTTGCCCTAGAGCAACCGCTCAATATAACATAGTAAATTAACTAAAAAAATATAGTGGAAAATGATTAAACTACATTAGAAAATATTGAGTTAATGCAGTCAAGGAGCCTGATTCCTCCAGCTCCGTTTTTCTTTCTCAAGATTGCTTTGGCTATTCGGGGTCTTTTGTGTCTCCATGCAAATTGTAAGATTTTTTGTTCTGGAAGTTCATGGAAAATGCCATTGGTAATTTGATAGGGACTGGATTGAATCTGTAGATTGCCTTGGGTAATATAGTCATTTTGACAATATTGATTCTTCCAATACAAGAGCATGGTATATCTCTCCATCTGTTTGTGTCATCTTCGATTTCTTTCATCAATGTCTTATAGTTTTCAGAGTACAGGTCTTTTGCCTTCTTAGAACGGTTTATTCCTAGGTATTGTATTCTTTTTGATGCAATAATAAATGGGATTGTTTTTTTAATTTTTCTTTCTCAAGGTCTATTCTTTATATGGAGCCACTATTTACTTAGTTTGTTAATTATTTATTTATAAAAATATTTAGTTATTTATTTGGCTGCGCCAGGTCTTAGTTGTGGCATGTGGGATCTCTAGTTGCGGTGTGCGGGATCTTTAGTTGCAGCATGCGGGCTCTTTCAGTTGCGGCATGTGGGCTCTTCGTTGCGGCATGAGGGATCTAGTTCCCTGACCAGGGATCGAACCCGGGCCCCCTGCATTAGGAGCGTGGAGTCTTAACCACTGGCCACCAGGGAAGTCCCTGGAACTCCTATTTAGAATATATGAAGAAATCCTACACCACCACCACCACCACGACATGGCAGAATATCCAAAAATGGGCAGAACATCAGAACAGAGAGTGTACGGATTAGGAAACCCAGAAGGCATATGAAGAAATGCTCCAGCTCTGGAAACAGGGAAATGCCAATTAAAACATTAAAACTAAGAGATGGGTCGGGCAGTTTGTCTGGTAAACACTGCACGGATGCTCTGCTTTTAAGCATCACCAGGATCCTGGCTGACACCTGGTGCATGACGGCCCTGGGGCTGTGTCCCGGCGAGGGGATCCCGACACAGCTGCCAACCCGTCTCTCCCTAGCCAGCCCTGGGTGACTTCTCCCACTGTCATATCGCTGCCATTTTGTCCCTCACCCTTAGGCTCTGCACCTTGGTTATGGCTTTCCAAACTCATAAGCGTACCTTCTTAGCTGCAGGGCTAAGCCCCCTTTTCTTTAATGCTGGAAAAATGATTCCTTTCTACAGAGTACAGGTTTCCATCAGGTGCTTTGAGTACTACCCCAGGAGGCCTGAGAGAGGGGCAGCTTGCTGGGCGGTGTGCGGCCTTATCCCTGTGCTGTGTGTGCACCACGCCCCTTACTTCTCACTGTCTTAGCCAGCACTTCTCTGCTGAGCATTTGTCTACTGTGTCCCCATCACTGAGGCATGATGAAGGTATAATTAGGCCCAGGCTTGAAGCACACTCCCCAGGGGAGTGGTAGCCTCCCTGGACCCACAGTACCCACCAGTCCCATTTCATGGTGCTTTGTGCATTCATCACGTGGTGTGTCCAGGGGCACAGCTCTGTGCTTCGGGGAAGTCCAAAGTGCCTTCAGCTGGCTGCTTGTATTTGTACTGCCTCTGGAATTCAGCAACGGAGGTGCTGTGTGCTTGTCAGAGCTCTTCCTGGTGGTTCACCCCAGCTTCATTATTTTTATGTGTATCTTCATGTGAGCCGAGCTATGGCCCACGCAACAGAGTTGCTTTGTTCTTTTTTCTTTAATGCTACATCTTGCTCTGAACCAAGAAGAAAAGGGAAAGATATTCACTTCCTAGGGAGCAGAGAGGGTGTAAGCACCCCAGCTATTCTCTGGGGCCCCCGTCTTTCTCCGGCTGCAGTGATGACTCAGCTCTTACAGCAGTAAGAGCATCAGTTGCCAGACGAGAACAGGCCTCCGAGCTGGGCAGGACATGCAAAGCGTGAAGCGTGCCTTGTCCCTGACATACGAAAGCTGGGGCTCTGGACTAGCTGCCAGGGCCACCGTGACAAAAGGCCACAGACTGGGGGGCTTAAACAGCAGACATTCATGGTCTCACAGTTCTGGAGGCCAGAATTCTGATATCAAGATGACGGCAGGTTTGTTTCTTCTGAGGGCTGTGAGGGAGGACCTGTTCCAGGCCTTTCTACTGGATTCTGGTGGCCCCGCATGTCCCTCAGCTCATAGATGGCTGTCTGTCTTCACATCGTCTTCCTTCTATGCATGTCTGCCTCGCACCCAAATTTCCCTTCATTATAAGGACACCAGCCATGTTGGACCAGGGCCCACTCTGACCTCATCTTAACTTGATCGTCTGCAAAGACCCTATTTCCAGAGAAGGCCACCTTCACAGGCGCTGGGGGTTAGGACTTCCGAGTCTCTTGCGAGGGGCCCGATTGACAGAGGGCTGTGGATTTAGGTTCATCTCTGCAAATACTTTCTAAACTAGCAGCGGAATGTTGGATGAACAACAGTCAGGAGGACTGAATCCTGACTTGGATCCACTGCTGCCATCTTGGAATCAGGTCTGTGCATCTTGTGGAATCATCTCAGATTCCTCCCAGCTCTAAAACCAAGGCAGCTGTGGGTCTGAAGTGGGTGGCCCAGTGACAGTCTCCCCAGCAGAGGTGTCTACAGTCTTCTCTGTGTCACCTGAACTGCCTGAGGTTTATGAGTTTCAGGCTGGGAAAGCGGTGTGTGTGTGTGTGTGTGTGTGTGTGTGTGTGTGTGTGTGTCATGTGGTATGTGTATGTGTGTGCGCTGGGGCAGAGGAGGGTGTAGGATGTGGGCAGAGGACACAGCTCTGGCCCAGGCCTCTAGTATGGGAGGAACCCAGCCAGCCCAGGAGCTGTTGGGTTAGAGGTAGGGAGACCAAATTGTCCTGGCTTTGGCACTGAAAGTCCAATGTCCTGGGAAACCCCTCAGTCCCAGGAAAATCGAGCCAGCTCGTCACCCTAGAAGTGAGAGATGGTCTGCAAGTGACCAGTCTGCCAGGAGAGACTCCAGGTCGAGCCAGAGAAGGCAGGACCCCGGGCTCTGTAGATGTGCTGTCCACTGGGAGTCGCGTGTGCGTGAGCTGGTGTGTCACGGCCGGGGTCAGCAGCAGAGGTGACTGGGGCACACACACGCTTGCGCCTCTCCACTCTGGAATGCTTCTCCCTCCTTCTTCCAGCGCGCTCATTCTCTTTCCCTAGTCCTGTCCGCCCTCTGCATTCAATAAAGACAGCCCCGTGGCCTTTGGGCCGTGGTTCTCAAGGGAGAATCCCCACAAGGCAAACACCCTCAAGGCCCTTTCTTTAATAGCGACTATTTTTTAGCAGTTCCTTCCCTATCCTGAAATGAAATCTCTTGTTAATACCTTAGCTGCTCCCATAACTTAAGAAAAAATAACTAAATGGAATCTAAACAGCAGTGAAGGAAATGTGTGAATGGTCTGCCTTTCCCCTGAGGATGCTCTTCTCTCTGGCTCGTCTCTTAAGGGAAACACACTGGCAGCCACTGCTTTAGGCTCGGGGTTGCCCAGGCGGGACTGCAGGGCACTGCCACGCCCACTTGGACTTTTCCATACCAGCGTTCCTGCCACATCCCTCTCCCTCGACTGCTCCATATCGACTTGAGCTGTGTGGTTTAGGCCACACCTAGGAAGTCAGGATAAATCCCCTTGTTCTGTATATTCAAAGGCAAAGCAGAGGATTTCTGTAGCCCAGTGACCCCCGACCTGCATCTGGGTGGCCCCACGCGTGCCTGGGGCTGCTCACTCAGCATCTACCCTACCTTGCAATCGTGGCCCTTATTTGAGCAGCTTGGTTTGGTGTGTAGGACATGGCTTGGGTGGTGGGTGGCTCCCTGCTGGAAGCCTGGCTTTCTGGGGTGAGCCAGGCCCCCCAAGTGTGCTGCGCCAGAATGGGAGGAACGTGGGCGGGTGGGGCATTGCCCGCCCGCTCTGTCAACTAGGGAATGATGGGACCAAAGCAAACCTGGAAACAATGCTGCTGCAACCCGGGACCGCTGTGCACTTTCAGTTCCTCTTAATTCACCCACATGGCTGGGAGAGCGCCCATTAGCTGTGTTTGTTTGTGGGGCAGTACAGCTAACAAAGTCATGTTGAAATCTAACCATCAAGTCCCTGAGGACCTGAAAATGGGATTATGTTTCTACGTGAAGATGATTATAGTCTACCCTGGTTGATCGGTCCAGCATGATGACGGCAGTGTTTCTGAGGTGTGACCCCATGCTCTTGAGTGAAGAGAGCCCTCAATTTCAGATTCAGGCCAACAAAGATTACTTAAAAGTCAATTTGGAAAGGACAAGTGTGCCTATAGCCCAGGGGTGAATGATCCAGGGCTCCAGACCGGGCACTCTCCCAACAGTGGGCCATCTTCAGCTTGTTCAGGGCGACATGCAAACTCAAATACCATTCCTTGCTGAAATAAGAACGATAACTTGGCTGCAGTTCTCCTTGTTGAGAGCAATGTCAGGGACACTGAGAGGCACTAATTGTCACTTTATAGAGATATGGTACTGTAGCGTTTAATATTATTGGTTACAAGTATTAATTTCAGCCAAAAGGAAGGAATTTATTACAAAGATACAGAGATAATTTACAAAACCAAAGAGCAAAAATGAAACTGGATCTCAAGGAGCTGAAACTGATTCAGCGTAGATCCATCGTTTTAATCTCTCTTCCCAATGCCCCAAACCCCTGGTTATCAAATTTGCTGTCCATTGGGATCCTGTAGAGAGCCTTAAAAATGACCGATGCCTGGGCACTAGGACTTTTTAAAGCTCCCCCAAGTGATCTTGACTTCAGCAAATTCTGAGGCCCATTGTCCTAAACGACTTTGCTTCTCTGTCCTTTTGTCTCAGCTGCCTGGGAGCCCCCAGTCTTTGATCAAAATACCAAAATCTCTGTGCTTACTTTGCTCAGTTGCAGGAGGAAACAGCTACCGGGCAGGCATTAAGGGAAGTCACCGTTAACATGAGATCACGGGGGACTGCCCTGGCGGTCCAGTGGTTAAGACTCCACACTTCCACTGCAGGGGGCACGGGTTCAATCTCTGGTCGGGGAACTAAGATTCCGCCTGCATCTTGAAGTGGCCAAAAAAAAAAAATGAGGTCGTGGGCCTTAGCTGGGGCCTCAACGAAGCCCCCCAATCCTGCTAGGTTTTCCCAGGCTGCTCATTTCCCCAATACCTGCAACAGCGATTTCAGCCTTCACCACATCTTCGTACTGGATGCCGTTGACAGGTCCCCAGATCTGCCGGGACCTGCCCAGTATCCACCCATCCCACCCCCACTGTGGCCCCGTACCTCGCTTACTCACCTGAGCCATCCTGTGAACGCTCACACGGTTCCCAGCCCTATGCCTCCTCCGCGGCACAGACTAGGGAGCCCTGGGAGCTGACTGGCAGGGAGGCTGGTTCATCCCACACTGACTGGACTGGTGCCCACGGGCCCTGGCTCCCCGGTGGCCACCTGCGGGGGCCCAGAACATAACCCGGGTGTGTAGGTCAGACTCTGACCCATGGGAGACAGATGGCAGGACAGAGCCAACAGGTTCCTTCCCGACATGGTAGTTTCTGTCTGCCTTTCCGGAGCTACCCTGGTAGTGTCTGTCTGTCCCTCTCGAGCTATCCTGGAAGACCGAGCAACCAGCTGTGTTGGTCGGGAAGCTGTGGGCAGCTTGTGCTTCCCTGAATTTACCCTCCCGTGTCCCTGTTGCCCTTCATTCTCTCCTCTCCTTGTTTCCCAGAGGTTGAACCTGCTCCCCGTAAAGTTAACATGGAAACTTTGGCCTCAGGGTCTGTTTTTGAGGGATCCAAGCTAAGACATTCTTTAAACCTTAAGACAATTGCCCAGTAATTCAGAAAAGAATACTGGCCAGAAGTAGGGTGACCAACTGTCCTGGGTTGCCTGGGACTCAGGGGTCCCCAGACAGGCGACTTTCAGTAGTAAACCCAGGAAAGTCTCAGGAAAACCAGGACCAGCAATTTGTTCAAGCCGGAAGACATCCGCCTCCAAGGGATACATTCACTGCCCTATAACCCCCTTCCCTTTCCTTCCATGAGAAGGTGCACCCCATTCTCTAAACACACTGATTAGAAAACACACTGATGTATTACCAGTCATCTCACAAATCCAGTGGGGTCATTTGTTCAGTACACGTGTCGGTTTTCTTTCTGTACCAGGCTGGGGGCCAGGCCCTGGAAAGCTAAGGACAAATGAAGGTCAGCAGAGTGAAGTCACAGGAGATGGTGGTGGGACGGCACTGCCCAGAGGTCGAGGATAAAAGACACGTTTCACTTTAACAAATTGGGACGGATGCTTGAAACTCTCAAACGACCAGAGGCAGAGAAGGGTGTGGTATACAGACACTAATTCCTGGTGAATAGGAGAACCTGGGGGCCCTCAGTAAGCATTGTGCTGAGCTGTGTGTGAGACAGCAGGGCTGGGCACCGGCAGACTCACTAGTCTTCATTATTGCAAGTACCAACAGGTACCGAGGCAAAAGAGCGTGTTTGTTTTAATGGTTGCTTAGAGGATAGAATGAGATCATATAAATGTAAACTCTTTAGCACAGTAGGAAACTTAAAAGTGACTCCAAAAGTTCTGTGCATAGTTATCTTACCTTTGGAGATGAAGCAAACATGTTGGTTTGTGGACTTCAAGACTGTGGTAGCGAGTCTCCAAAGATGGTACCCCAAAGAGCCCCTCCTCCCAGGATTCATGCTCTTTTGTTGTCCTTTGCTCTTGGATCTGGGCTGGCTCTGGCTCTCTTTTTACCAATGGAATGTGGTGGTAGAGATGCTGAATGACGTCTGAGGGTAGATCATTGCAGCCCTGCATCTTCTGCTTAGGTGTCTTAGAGCATCTGTCCCAGGAGAAACCAGCTACCTTGTGTGAAGTCCAACTTCCCTGAGATTGTGAGGAAGCCCAAACTAGCCATGTGGGGAAGCCACATGGAGGGAAGACTGTCTGGCCAGCCCCCAGCTTTCCAGCCATCCCAGCTGAAGCACCAGACATGCCTCCACCAGAGTGGAGACGCCATTCTGGATGTCCCGCACAGTTGAGCCTTCACGGGACTGCAGCCCCAGATGTCATCTGACTGCGTTCTCGAGAGAGACCCCCAGCAAGAGCTGCCCAGCTGAGCTCAGTCAACACACAGACCGTGAGAGATAACCAAATGCTGTTTCAAGCCGTCTACAATGGCTCCCACTGGCCCCCACGTCCTGGTATTCACACCCTTACATGATCCCCACCCCTTGAGTGTGGGTTGGACCTGTGATCTGCTTCCAAAGGAGAGGATAGAGCAAAAGTGAGGTGATCTTGCTTGTGAGATTAGGTGACCAAGGACCGACTTCCACTGAGCTCTCACTCTCTCTGGTTCTTCTCACATACTCACTCAGAGGAAGCAAAGCTGCCATGTTGTATGCTGCCTCACGTGGCAAGGACCTGTGTGTGACCTCCAGATGCTGCCAACAGCCATGATGTGAGCCTGGAGGCAGATCCTTCCCCAGTTGAGCCTTGAGGACACTTCAGCCCTGCTGACACCTTGACCGCAGCCTGGGAGTGAGCCTGAGCCGAAGCACCCAGATTCCCGACCCCCAGAAACCGAGAGATAGTAAGTGTGGTTTCAAGCCACAGAGTCCTGGGGTAACCTGTCATGTGGCGGTAGATAACTACAACAGTTACTACATGTCAGGGCAGTTTGTCATGCAACAATAAATAATGGGAACAAGTACAATGATAAGAAAGCCAAAGCGATAGCCTTATACTGTCAGTAAGTGCTGGGCAGAGCTTCTGTGAACTTGATAAGCAAGAGAAAGCATTTGAACCAATAAGAGTTAGACCCTTGCTTCTTTATTTTTTTTTGCCATTTATTTATGTTTTGAATTTTATTTTTTTATAGAGCAGGTTCTCATTAGTTATCCATTTTATACATATTAGTGTATATATTTTAATCCCAACCTCCCAATTCATCCCACTTCCCCCACGGCCCCGCCGCTTCCCCCCCTTGGTGTCCATACGTTTGTTCTCCACATCTGTGTCTCAATTTCTGCCCTGCAAACCGGTTCATCTGTACCATTTTTCTAGGTTCCACATATATGTGTTAATATACAATATTTGTTTTTCTCTTTCTGACTTACTTCACTGGGAATGACAGTCTCTAGATTCATCCACAGCTCTACAAATGACCCAGTTTCGTTCCTTTTTATGGCTGAGTAATATTCCATTGTATATATGTACCATACCTTCTTTATCCATTTGCCTGTCGATGGGCATCTAGGTTGCTTCCATGACCTGGCTATTGTAAATAGTGCTGCAGTGAACATTGGGGTGCATGTGTCTTTTTGAATTATGGTTTTCTCTGGGTACATGCCCAGTAGTGGGATTGCTGTAGACCCTTGCTTCTAATGATCAGTTCTTAGGAGCAGATAAGACAATGAGAAGTAACTTCCCACGTGTGATGCAACAAGTGGGCTGGGAAGGTGCGAGCCCTCCTTCAAATGATGGGGGTGTGGCGGTCCTGGGAAGGCAGCATGGGGAGAGAACTGAGCCGCTCACGGAAGTACCCCTGCTTATTGCAGGGAAGATGAGTCAGCAGCACATGACTGTCCAGGAGCTGTCAAAACCACAGGCTGGGGCGTCCATGGTGGTGCAGTAGTTGAGAGTCCGCCTGCCGATGCAGGGGACACAGGTTCATGCCCCGGTCTGGGAAGATCCCACATGCCGCGGAGCGGCTGGGCCCATGAGCCATGGCCGCTGGGCCTGCGCGTCCGGAGCCTGTGCTCTGCCAACGGGAGAGGCCACAGCAATGAGAGGCCTGCCTACCGCAAAAAAAAAAACCACAGGCCAAGAGATGTTGCTAACATGAACCGTCATCAACTGTCATCATGCTTAAGGGAATGTCAAGACTGAGATTTTCCTGCCTTGGAAGAAAGAGTAGGCAATTCGAGTTGCTGACACTGAATTCTTCCATATTCACTGTACTATGTACGTCAGTTTTTCTTTTCAAGAAATCTTCCACTTAGGAGGGTTATGGAACAAATGTTTGTATCCCTTCAAAGTTCATATGTTGAAGTTGTAACCCCTAGTGTGGCTGTATTAGGAGCAAGGAAGTAATTACGGTTCAATGAGATCATAAGTGTGGGCCCTGATCTGATAGGGTTATGTCCTTGTAAGAATAGACAGGAGAGAGCTCGTGCTCTTTCTCTTCCCTCCAGCACACATCAGGGCAAGGCCCGGTGAGGACACAGCAGGAGGGTGGCTGTCTGCAAGCCAGGAAGAGAGCCCTCACCAGAAACTAAATTGGCCAGAACCTGGATCTTGGACTTTTAGCCTCTAGAACTGTGAGGAAATGGACTTCTATTGCATAAGCCGCTCGCTCTGCATTTTGTTTTGGCAGCCCCAGGTAAGACAGTAGGCTGGGGGAACTGGAATAAGCTGTTTCTGTTTCTTAACTCAGTGCTCAGCTGGAGCATGAGTCCTCAGTATTAGCCATTACTGATTATTATTAATAAGGTAGGCAAGGAAATCACGAGAGTGTATTTATAAAATGCTAGACGAATGTCAGTTGCTGAATTGGGAAGTGAGTTCACGTCTCTTGGAACAGACAGCTGATTTCCTAGGGTATCACAGCATGTGCAGATGGGCGTCTTGAGTTGTTGCGGTCAACTCTGAAAAACAGCTGTGAGTGGAAGTCAGCAAGCTGCAGACTGGTGGGCTTGACTTTGGTCCTGTTCTAGAAGGAAATTATTTAAAAGGATGATTTGTTGGCCCTTAGAAAATGAAGTGAACATTAGATATGAGCAGCGTTTTTCTAAGAATAAGTGGTGTCAGGCCAATCTTATTTCTAACATCTTGATCATAGCATAACTGGATTTTAGAAGGTTTTAAAATAAGAACAAAGTTGATAAATGTGGGCTGAGTGTCTCTGTGGTTAGAGACTACTGATGGTGGTCCATTAGCATCTGAGTGTCTCTGTGGTTAGAGAGACTACAGCTGGCGGCCCATTTGCATCCGACCTCAGCTGGTCACTGTATCCCTGTCACATTCACCAGTGCATGATACACCAACACTGGAGGTCCCACACTGGGGTCAGGTCATGCTGGGTTCTTATCAGTAGTTCCTGAGAGAATCAGGTAACGTCTTCAGGCCTCAGTTTCCTAGCTATAAATGAGGACGATGACCACTGATAACTCATCAAGTTGTTGAGAGAATTCATTGGCTCAGGCCTTAGGGCCTTAGGGCCGCAGCTCAAGGGAGGACCAACTTCCTGGAGAAGTTACCAGGAGGCAGTTTGGGCCTCAAAGGTGTCACCTCTTTTAAAGCCTGGAGTCATCGGAAAACAGCAAGGGCTCTGTGGGGATGTCTCGGGGGGCAAGGTGGCTGGCACAGTCCTCAGAGCAGGCGTTTCTATACCAGATAATCCTGCTTCAGTCGGGTGGTAAAAACCGGCTGCCTCTGGGCAAATGCCGCCAGCAAGTGTGTTTGGTTTCACCCTCAGAGTTTGAACTCTTTTTTGAATTAGTTTCGAACATTTTAGAATCGGAAGGATATCACACGAAAAGTCATGTTTGAAGTCAGCCGCTCTCAAAGCGCAGAGTGGCAGCTGCCCCTTTAGACGCTGCTGCCCCCTGTTCCCAGTTTGTGTTCCCTGGTCTTGGCAGGAAACACCCTCTCCTCCCCACTCCAGAGTGTGTGAAAAAAACTCGAGAAATAGTCTTGTGTCATTCCTAGGATTCGGGCTGCTGCTTTGCCCTGCCTCCACCCCACATCCTTCCTGAGGGACAGCGCTTGCATAGCGGACGGAAAATCTGCACGCTATGGTAGCTGTAATTCAGAAAAGGTTTGCGGGAGAAGCTACCGGAAAGAGCTGGGAAGGCTCTCCTGTCGTCATCACTTGGGGGTGTCAGAGGTTTGCCCTGGCTTTTAACATCTTTGGGGTCACAAACCTCTTTGGGAATATGAAAACGTATAGATCCTCCCCCCAGAAAAATGCAGACACCAAGGGGCCTTTCAGACAACGGCAGGACATTCATGGACTCCCACGGCCTTTCTCATGCCCTGATGGAGGAGGGTGAGTGAATTGACGTGCTGTCCCCTCGGCTAGGGACAAGGAGTGAGAGTCAGGTCCTTCATTCATTCTCTTGTGAACCCTAGTCTGACCATCCCCCCTCCCAGGGCGGCCTCGGCGCTCCCGGGGCGCAGGGGAGGTGGACGCGCCGCTGGGCCGCTGCCCGCGGCCTCAAAGCCCCGCCAGCCCGGCCGGCGCCCCCTCCCCCGGCCCCTCCCCCCCGCCGCGCGAGCCGCTTCCGCGCACGTGACCGCGGCCGAGCGTCGGGCTCTGACGAGTTGCAGGGAGCCGGCAGCTCCCGGCCCGCCGTCGCTCCGGCTCTGGCTCCGGCTGCGGCTGCCGCGGCTGCTGTGCCCCGAGCCCGCCCGGCGCAGAGGGCCGGGGCCCCGCGATGGAACCGTGAGTGCAGGCCCGGGCGGCGCGTGAGGGGGTGCGGGGCAGGGGTCCCCCGGGCGCCCGGGCCCGGACTTGGGGCTCCCGCGTCCCGCTCCCGGGAGCCCTGCCGCGGGTCCCCCCGCCCACGTGGAGCTCGGGGCGCAGCCGGGGCTTCGTGGGGGTGACTCGGCTCAGGGGCCCCTCCACGGGCCTGCCGGCCCGGCCGGAGTTAGTAGCGGAGACGGGGTCAGGGATCCAGGGCGGGCCTTGGCCCGAGCGCATCTCAGGAAGGCCCTGCGAGGCCAGCACTGGCCCTGCTCGTTCCCGGAGAGCCGGGTGACCCCCGTCCTTCCCCAGCGCAGCTCCAAGGAGATGGCTGAGGAGTGGCTGGTCCCTCCCGGAGCCCCCGCCCGGCCTCCCCGCTGGGAAGGTGGTGATCCCGTGCCCCGGGCAGTGGCCCTGTTCGTCACCTCTTGTGAAAAGCGCCCTGGGCGCCCTACTGCTTTTTGTGATGGAGCCCAGCGCCAGGTAGAGAGAGGCGCTCTCCATTGGCTTTTTGATGATTTTGCCACGTTGGGAGCCTGCTGCAGCCTCTTTAGATCTCGGGGATACCGAGGTTTATGAGTTTTACAATATGCTGACTTCGGACCTATTATTTCTGTGAAGTTCAGGGGTTTTAATGAGGAAAAACCTGTCCAGGGCCCCATGGACGCCATCCCTAAAGCTTGCTTTTGATGCAACAGAGTCACCTGGGTGCCCCTCAGGGGACATACGGAAAAGGAGGAGAGAGAATTAAAAAGAAGTTTAGCACTTGAGTTCCAAATGTGGAGAGAAGGGTTGCCCGGAGTCTCTGCAGCGTGGAGCAGGTTTGGCGGGCAGGTTCCCACAATTGAAGGCGGCCCTAAGGCGGGACTGTGTGAGTTTCTCTGTGCATTTGAGGTTTTAGAGGTTTGCAGTGGACCCCTGCTGATTTCTCTGACTGTGGACATACCAGACGCAAGATCTGAGTGTGTTGCCTGAATGCAAACACGTGTGGTGGAAGGAAAGGTTTTTCCTCCTGCTTCTGTAGAAGTTTCTGACGTGATCACTTTAACACAACATAGGAAAGCTGACTTGCACAAAATGTCAGTCCCAGATGGGTGTTTCAGAGGTCTGTCTTTTAATTAAACCCTAACGGAGATAGGCTAGCAGTACTGCCTCTCTCCAGCTCCGGGGGCGCCATTCCTTTGTGGTATATGTGAATAGCACCGCTGGGAATACTGCGTGAAATTGTGACCGTGTGGCAGAGTGACAACGTAGCATGTTTAGGAGGTCCTCGCATACCGAGTCTCCTTGGGCCCGCACTGCACGGCAGCCGGGGTGGCATGTGGTGGCGTGATCTCCCTAGGACGTGGAGAGGCAGAGAGTTTGAAGCCGTGTGGGTGGTAGCTGACTGCAGTCCGTGTCTCCTGCGGGAGCCCTGTGCTCTGTTACCTGACAGCCAAGTAGACCAGGCTGAGCCAGTAACTAATGGAGGAGCTGTAAAACCACAGTTTGAATGAAGGACTTGAGTGGAGCCTTCGAGTCGCTCCCCCCGCAGAGGGTAGGCCATGCAGATGCTCTCCTGTTGAGCAAGGGGCCAGGGGTGTGCTTCTCTGGAGGTCAGCCAGCGACCATCGTCCAGCACTCAGAACGGCATGGACCTGTAAGTCACAAAAAGTCTTTGGCAGCCAATAAACATCCTACCAAAAAAAAAAAAGCCCGAAAATCTGAAGCGTGTGCGGGACTTCAGCGCCTGGTAGGGTCAAAGTGCTCTTGTTGGCAGATGTGACAAGGAGACCCGTGGCGACAAAGGTGAGAAGTGACAGGAGCGGGAAGAGAAGCCAGGAGAAGGAACGGGCTGGGGGAGATGGGAAGAGGATAGAGGGGCCTGCAGGAGCACGCCTAGGGGCCGGGGGATTCACGCAGGCCTGTTGCACTGACCTCCCTGTTCAGGTGCAGCCCAGCCTATTCTTTTCAAGAGGGCAGGAGAGATTGCCACCAAAACCAGTCAGAAAAAAAGAGTTCCCAGTTCTAAAAACTTTCTGCTTAAGTTTCCTGCAAACTCTATTCCTTTTCTGATGATGCCAGGGAAGCAAGAGCGCTGAGAGTTCCGGTGGGGGTGGGGGTGGGGGGAGGATGGGGTAGGGCGTGTCTCAATCAGTTGCTAAATGTGACTAACAGGAACACCTGTTTGAGCGGTTCTTGCGTGGGCCCTGCGTGGCCGAGATTTCTCAGGTTCATTTGTTTCTTCGCTCTTAACTAGCATTTCTCTGCAAACTTCAATCAGGTTGCCTCTTGTGTGTCTTGATTGGCATTTACAGCCAGGTTTTTGTTTTTTTGTTTTTTTTTTTGCGGTACGCGGGCCTCTCACTGTTGTGGCCTCTCCCGTTGCGGAGCACAGGCTCCGGACGCGCAGGCTCAGCGGCCACGGCTCACGGGCCCAGCTGCTCCGCGGCATGTGGGATCCTCCTGGACCGGGGCACGAACCCGCGTCCCCTACACCGGCAGGCGGACTCTCAACCACTGCGCCACCAGGGAAACCCTGGCATTTACAGCCAGTTTTTAAAGAGTGTGTTTTACATGTCTCCGTCATCCTGGGTGCATTTAAGTGCAGAAGTGTGTTATTTAGATTTCTTTTCTGCAGCCGCGAAGGGGTGGCACAAATGAGCACAGTGGAGTCCAGCTGTGGTTGCTGTGGCCCAGGCCTTCTGAGCGTCCTGGTGCTTGAGGAGACAGCAGAGCTGGGTCAGAATCCTGTTCCTGCAGCCATAGAGTTGTTTAGGATTGCGTCCCTTCGGGTAATTTATTTTCTGAGCCAGAAGGATCTCTGAAGCTAATGAAAGATGACATGGCGTTTACCGCGTGCCAGGTTCTGCTGCAGCACTTCACGTACGTCGTTTCACGTAAGCCTCATAACCACCCTTCCCATGAAGAACTTTCTCTTATCCCAGTGTTACAGATGAGAAAACGGGGGTGCAGAGAAGTCAAGTGCGTTTCTCCAGGTCATGGCTAGTAAGTCACAGAGGATGGAAGCCCGGGAGTGGGCTCTAGGGCCCACAGTCTTGAGGTCGATATACTCCCCTGCCTCAGGAACAGCTGGCCCAGACTGAGGGTTAGCAAGGCTCCCTTGTCATAACTCGCTTCGTTGTCACAGCAGCCCTCGGTGGTGGGGTCCCTCAGTTTCCTGAATTTTACAGTTCAGGAACCAGAGGCCCCGGGAGGTGACATTGTTCCCCCCAGGTCACCCTGCTGGTCAGTGGTACAGGGGCCTTCCAGCCCAGGCAGTCGGCCTCCAGAGCCCAAGTTCTTAACCACCGGGCCACACTGCCCAGTATGTGGCCGGCTTCTTTGTTCTGTTTGCCGTGGGAAGGGTATTCGATGACCTGACCAACGCGCTCCTGGCTGTGAGTCACTGGGCTTGCGGCCTAGCAAGGATACACGTGAATTCTTGGTTCCTTGAGAAGCTTAGAACATCGTTCATTAAAATACTTTTTGAGGTCGTTGGGCCTTGAATGTTTGTATAATGGCTTTTTTGAACAACTAAAGATAATTTTTCTGTGATATATTCAAGTTGGTTGATTGAAATTTCAGAATTCCTATTCTGTTCTTTTCAGAGTTTCTCCCTCTCAAACCCTACTAAATGGTGGGTTATTTAAAAAGGAAAGTTTGGTGAGGGTGCCAAAGAGTGAGGGAGTGGTGGGCCTCCTTTCCACCCCTGACCCTGTGGATTCAAATCCCACCTCTGTCTCCTGCTGACCGGGACCTAAGTGGGTGTATACTTTCCCCAGCCTCTATTTTCCCATATATAAAATGGGCTGATGATACCTGCCTCACAGGGAAGCACCTGGCTGGGTACCAAGTAGGTGCGTAGGGAACACTGACCCCTCCTGCCCTTTCCTGCAGTTAGTTGGGTTCTGAACCAGAGGAGGGGACATTTTACGTAGTGGATCATCAGGGATATCGGTTGGATGAAAACTGAGATTTAAAAAAAAGGGGGGGCAGGGGAAAAGCACAACCATTACTATTAATAACTGACACAATTGAGTTCTTCCTCTGTGCTTACTACACTGTTCTAAGTGTTTCATTTTTCGTCTGTGCTCCCACTGGTCCTGTGGGTGTCATTCTGCCTGTCTCTGGTTTGCAGACGAGGATGCTGACATCCTGAGAAGTTACCTGGTTGCCCAGGGAAGTGGGGGAGCCAGGATTTGAACCCAGCCTGACGGGCACCAGGCCAGTGCTCTGGGCCCCGGGAGACAAATGATTTTTATACAGATTGTGAGAAAAATAAAATCCTAACTAAAACTTGAGAACAGACTGAGAGATCAAAAATCCCTTTCCACTGCCCAGACTCTAATTTTTTAATTCTAAAGTGGGAAATCTGGGTATGAGGTGAGCAAACAGCAAAGTTTGTAATCCCGAAGCAGTTTCAGTCTTACCTGCCTGCTGCACCGTGACTTGAGGGGCTGAGACGGAATATGTAATTCTGTGGTGTCATAAAGATGCGTCAAACTTGGACAAGATCCATGATGGCATTTTTCTGGGAAAGAAGTCTTCAGATTGAATATCTATCAGTGCTTGCTTTGGTTTTCAAAAACAAAAAAACAAAAAAACACACAACGTGATTCTGAGACCCCTGCAGCTCCCGGTGCTGTTTTCTCCTGCCTGGCCACATGCTGGTTGGCCCCAGGGGCTCTGTCAAAGGCAGAGGTTGTGGTGCTGGCTTCCTCCCATCCTGCTCTCCGCATCGCTTAGAGACGCACCTCGAGGCATTTTCTCGCCCTCTCTGCTCACCCGAGTTCTGTCCATTTCATGGTCATTCTGCTCCAGGCCCATAAAGAGGCTCATCGAGTGCTTGCCTCCCCTACAGTTTCTTTCTAGTGCTGCTTTATTAACTCCTCTGAGACCTGCGTGGGAGGGAGAAGTGCTTAGTGGGAAAAGGAATGTTGGCTGTGGCCTGTCGGGAGTGCTTGATGGCCCTGATGGGGACACAGGCTTTCCCGCTGGCCGGTGAAGGAAAGGGCGTCTGAACAAGGGTGTGACCTCAGCGGGAGGTCAGGGGTCTGGTTTTCGATGCGTCACACTTGAGATGCCTACCAGGTATCCAAGTGGAGCTGTCAAGTAGGCTTTTCATGTAAGTCCAGAGTCCAGCTGGGCTGAGATACGAATGTGGAATTGCTCGCATGTGCATTGTCTCTAAAGCCTGAAACAGGATGAGGTCACCTGGGGAGTGAGAGTAGAGAAGAGAGGCCTAGAGCAGCATCGTGCCAAGGAGCCCCAGTAAGGTGAAGATGGTGCTCGCCTGTGGAGAGCCCTGCAGAGTAAGTTCTCCAGCCGTTCTCTCATGGGAATTGATGTCTCCAGAGATTCGCCTCCTTTGGAAGCGTCTCTTGGAAGTGGCCATGAATATGCATCATGGAGGGAAGGCAGGGCTTACAGTGATTTGGATTAAAGCTGCAATTTTGGGCGTTGGCTTTCCAAGAAATGTATTTTTAGTTTCTCTAGGAAATATGTCTGTGATATTGTAAATTACCCATGAAAATTGAGATTAATTTAGCAGGAACCTAAAGAGTACAAGCTGGTGCCAAGGCGACAATCTGTTCCATTGCATTTGAAAGGTCTTCCAAGGGCATGGGGGCTCCAAAGAGACCAGAATTTTTGAGTGTGTTTTAGATGCCTGAGTGTGGAAAGATCCATGGACCTGGAGAGGAAGACTGATGTATGGGACCCATCAGGAGAAGAAAAAGAGAGACACTGATCGTGAGCTGGCAGGGTTTTGTAGGAAGTCTTCCTGCCGTGGTTATCTAGGTAGAAGACTGCATCGGCAGCGGTGCTTGACCTGGCCAGGTTGCATGGGGAAATGGGGAGCCCTTTCCCTGCTCCCTGGCATCTCACCACCAATTTGAGGGAACTACATGAACACCTTGGAGAAAACTAATAAAAGTTGAGTCGAATAGATGTTTTCTGAACGCGCACCACGTGTCTGTCTGGTGTCCATGTGGGTAGATTGATGCTTTATTTTCAAGCACTCAGCTATGTAGTGCAGGCCGCACATGTTGTAGTGGTTTAAAGGCCTGGGCAGCCATGAGAGGTGGAGAAGCGAGGGAAAGCTTCATGGAGAAGGTGGGAAACACAGGTGAGCCATGAATGCTGGGTCTGATTTGGATAGTTTGGTAGGGAGAAGAGAGAGCGTTTCAGATCAGGAGAGCAGTACCTGAATGGGCTAGTCTGGACTCAGGCTTGACCACGGTGGGAAGCTTTATAGAATTTAAGCGCGAAGCCCTGGAGTCTGACGCCTGTGTTTGAATGCAGCCTCTGCTTTGAGATCTAGTGCAGGTCACCTACCTTGCTGAGCCTCAGCTTTCTCATCTGTGAGATGGGGCTGTTAGTAGTCCCTACCTGAGAAGGCAGCTGTGCTGACTAAGGAGGTAGTGATTCTCGCAGGGTACATGCAGGACGGTGGGAACTTAGGGGCGGATTTGGGGGCCTCGAAGGCCATAGGAAGGCGTTTAAACTCAGTCGAGTTGCTCTCTGTGTCGGAGTAGCATGTTAACTGCCATAATACCCGCACAGGAAGGCGCACCTGGAAGGCTGCTGCAGGGGCTGAGTGGGAGGTGATGAGGGCCTGGACTGGGGGACTGGTGTGCTGGGGGTGCAGAGAAGAGAGGCATCACCTCTTCCGGGCTGGCTGTGTGGGATGAATGAGAGGCGGACGTCGGAGGTGACTCCAGGGTTTCTGGAGGTGGGGATGGAGAAAGCGGAGAGGCCAGAAATGGGCAGTGGAAGCAGGTTTTTCGTTTATGTTATTTTGTTTTTTAATGGGTTCAGTCTTAAACCTATTGACCGTGACGGGATGTAGGACTCCTAAGGGAAAGTGTCTTGGGAGCCACGAGTTTTGAGTGGGGTCGGGGCAGGCAGGACGCTGGGGATGGTCCTGGAGGCGGAAGGACCGTTAACGAGGAAGCAGGAGGTCCACGGGTGTTGGAGGGTCCGCGTGGGGTCCTGACTCTGGGCTGGAGAGTTGCCAGAAGCGGGTGGGCGACTGTAGACGAGGAGATGAGGGTGGCTTGGAGCCCGCTGGGTGCTCGGCCGCGTCTGTTTTCCGCGTCAAAGTCTGACCTCTGAGCAGAGGCGCTCCTCCGGCTGGCGGCCGATCACAGGGCGTGAGGGCTGTCTGCTCACGGGGACACGCCCGGCTGTGGGCTGCTTCACGTTGGCTGGGCTGTTCAGCAGGCGGCGGGGCTGGGCAGCAGGCAGAGGAGCCGCCGGGTGCGGCGTCGGGGCAGGAAGCCAGGAGGCAGGCGGCGAGCGTGAGGGGCCGGGCGAAGCCCGCGGGGGCGGCCCGGGCTGCTCTCCGTGACTCTTCGCCGCCGCGGCTTCTGCCGCCGTCACGACGGCGCCCGGGAGTTCTGTGGACTGTGCTCAGCCGTGTGGGCCTGTGGTTTGTCGGGAATCACGTGCGGTCCCCGAGGTGCCGGGAGCCTCTGGGTTCTCGGCGAACTGCTTCGGAGCTTCCAGTGACGCGTCGTGAGTAGGCCGGTGGAGACGGAGGCGTCGCCAGCTGGGTCCTGCAGTCTGGGCGCGGGCCCGCGGCCCGGGACACCGAGGCTGCAGCGTCCCCCCGACGTGAGGCTGCCTGAGGCGGTGTCCTGCCGCTCGGGAGACGGGGACGGAGGGAAACGAGGCCCGTGCCCACCCTGTCCCCAGCGAGCCCTGGTCAGCGGGGCTGCTTGTGCCGTGACATCTGCTCACGCGGGGGCTTGTTTTGCTGCCTCCGTGTCTTTTTTTTGTCCAGCTGGGTGAGGCTTGATTGCCGAAGCAGGGACGTATCTAATAAATTGGATTGAAGTGGAAGTTTTAAGGAAGGGGAAACGACAGACCTTTATTGAGTTCCCGAGGAGAAAACTGGAAAAATACACAGCGTGGTCCGTGTGCTGCGGGCGTTTGACCTTGTGCCGTCGTCTTTCTGAACCGTCTTTCTTCAGCGCTCCTTCTCACCTGCTGAGTAGCTGGGCTTTTATAGTAAATCATTGATAATGCGTTTTGTTGATAATGTTTTAAAAATCAAATTTTAGATATAACTTTTCTTATTCTGTTTTCCTCTGCTTCCAAACCCTCCGTTCTGTGCTTTCACCTCTGCTGGGGAGTCCTTGGTGCCCCTCAGAGCCCCAGGGTCACCCCGAGAGCAGCCCGGGGGGGGGGGCCATGAATGACTTTGTGTAATTTTTTTAAACAACTTTCGATTTACAGAAAAGTGGCCAAGACTGTACCGAGTGTTTCTGCACACCCTTCACGGGGCTTCCCCTCGTGTCGGTGTCCAGAACCCGTGGCACGTTTGTCAGCGCTCAGGTCGGCATCGGGGCAGTGCTGTTCACACCTGACCGTGTTTGCACGTCCCCAGCATCCAGTCTGTTTAGCTTCATGCGCCGTTGCTCCACGTAGAGATGCGCAGCTACGAGGAAGTCTTCCCTCTTCAGGGTGTGCTGAGGCCTCTCATGGGAGGGGGACGAGGGGACAGGGAAGCGACACAGGAGCCCTTCCTCGTGCCAGCCCTGCACTCCACCCGGCTTCCACAGAGGCCCTCGTGGGGTGGGGGGCGGGGTCCGCTCGCTTCCGTCCTGCTTCCCAGAGCTTCCTTCCCGCAGCGCCGGGACCGCCAAGGGCAGAGCTGTGGCATCTTGGGCAAGAGTCCTGCTGTCTCTAGACCTCGGGCTCCCCGTGTGCAAATCCAAGGAGCCGGACTTCTTCCCTGACGTGATTTCTGGCTCTAATGGCGTAAGGCTTTCGGGCCTTTTAGGATCTTTAGGGTCCAAAATCTGAGTTGGGATTAGGCCACTTAATTCACGAGCTCTCGCTCCCCACGCACAGCGGGGTCATTGGTGGTCCAACCTTCAGACCTGAGTCCCAGAGGGAAAAACACTGGTTCCTTTATTTCTTCACTGGTCCCGTCACCCAGTGAAGCATGGGCATGCCCATCTGAAAGTTCACTCACCTGGGCCTGGCAGGAGAGCGCTGACTCAGTGTCAGCAAAGCCACGTCAGGGAGACTTAGGGCCACCTTTGCCCTGGGATGCCGCCCAGCTTGTTTCCAGCTCGGGACGGCTGCCTTGGCCGTGTAAGGGAGAGGGTGCACATGTGCACACGGCCGTGAACTTGATACCGCAAGAGCAAACAGCCTTCCCTCCCTTTCCGGTTCAGAGCCCGATTCTCCCCCTCCCGGTGGGGGGCAGTTGTCACCTTCCTGAGAGGCAGGCATGAGAAATTCCTCCTGCCCGCTCAGCTCCCCAGACCAGGAAGTGCTGGGCACGGAAGAGGACGTCGGGAGCAAAGCAAGACAGAACACCCCCCTGGCTCTCATCTTTCGGGGCTCTGGGCCTCCCCAGCGGGCTACAGGGTGGGGGGCCAGCCTCCCCTTTGTCTCGGGGGAATCGGAGCTGGGCCTGCACCTGCGTTCCAGCCTGTCTGGGGCTGCCTGTAGGGGCGGCGCTGAGGACCTGCCACTCTCCAGCGTTTATGTCTGTCCTTCCCAGACTTCCCTTTTGTTTCCTGGCTCCTGGTGTAGGGAGTTCTAAAAGAGAAGTGAGACCTACCCCACCACCATTGTCTTCTGACCAAAGAAAGAAGTAGGGGTGAACAGGAGGGAGCCGATGCTCGGGTGTTAGGACGCGTCCTCTGAATCGCTTTCATATCCGTGTCACTCGCAGAGAACCTCAGCAGCGTGCTGAGTTGCATCAAAAGCAGACCCCAAGTGAAGGCCAGGCTGAGCCTCACCACGATGGGTGAGGCCAGTGAGGGGGGGAGCCCTGGACAGGAAACACAAAGCTGGGGGCTGGCAGGAAGACCGGCTAGGACATACGATTCCGGGGCGCCTGGAACCCCCAGTCTGGGCTTGACTGTGGCATCTGCGTGTGAGGAGTTAGGGTCCTCCCTGCGCCTGGACTCTGCTCTAGCTGCTGAAAACGGGGGTGTGGAGGGGTTCAGCCCTGCTCTGTGGCCTGGCGAACGTGCCCCGAGTGGGCTTTGAAGCGCCTTCTCCTGCCACAAGGGTGGGGTTTGCCTGGCCCCCTGCGGCACGGGGTGCCAGGCCCAGAACATACCGGAATGGCCCCCACCCCAGCAGTGGTCACTAAGGCTATTTAGGTGGTTTTGTCAGCCGAGTCACCTGGATTGAGTATAGGTCCTCCTCTTAGGCGAGGGCTCGCAGGCTGGGGAGGCCCTCACCCTGCCGCCCCTCACCTCGGCTTCTCCCCGCAGGCTGGCGCCCATGCGGCTGTACACGCTCTCCAAGCGCCACTTCGTCCTCGTGTTCGTCGTCTTCTTCGTCTGTTTCGGCCTGACCGTCTTCGTCGGGATCAGAGGTGAGCAGCAGTTTTCCATTTGTTTCTTTAATTGAAGTGAAATTGATGTACAATATTGTGTTAGTTTCCGCTGTACAGCAAAGTGATTCAGTTATACATATTATATATTCTTTTTCATATCCTTCTCCATTATGGTTTATTACAGGATACTGAATATAGTTCCCTGTGCTGTACAGTAGGACTTTGTTGTTTATCCATTTTATATGTAATAGTTTGCATCTGCTAATCCCAAACTCCCAATCCAACCCTCTCACGCCTCCTCTCCACCTTGGCAACCACAAGTCTGTTCTCTATGTCTGCGACCATTTCTGTTTTAAGTAAGTTCATTTGTTATATGTTAGATTCCACATATAAGTGATAGCATATGGTCGTTGTCTTTCTCTTTCTGGCTTCATTTAGTATGATAAGCTCTAGGTCCATCCATGTAGCTGCAAATGGCATTATTTCATTCTTTTTATGGCTGAGTAGTATTCCACTGTATGTATGTTCCACATCTTCTTTATCCATTCATCTGTCATTGGACATTTAGGTTGTTTCCATGTCCTGGCTATTGTAAATAGTGCTGCTATGAACATAGGGGTACATATATCTTTTTGAATTATAGTGTTGTCCAGACATAAGCATAGGAGTGGGATTGCTGGATCATAGGACAACTCTATTTTTAGTTTTTGAGAAACCTCAGTACTGTTCTCCATAGTGGCTGCACCAATTTACATTCCCACCAACAGTGTAGGTTCCCTTTTCTCCACACCCTCTCCAGCATTTGTTATTTGTAGATTTTTAAAATGATGGCCATTCTGACTGGTGTGAAGTGGTACATCACTGTAGTTTGTTTGTTTGTTTGTTTTTTATAAATTTATTTATTTATTTCTGGGTGTGTTGGGTCTTCGTTTCTGTGCGAGGGCTTTCTCTAGTTGTGGCAAGCAGGGGCCACTCTTCATCGCGGTGCGTGGGCCTCTCACTGTTGCGGCCTCTCTTGTTGCGGAGCACAGGCTCCAGACGCACAGGCTCAGTAGCTGTGGCTCACGGGCCTAGTTGCTCCATGGTATGTGGAATCTTCCCAGACCAGGGCTCGAACCCCTGTCCCCTGCATTGGCAGGCAGATTCTCAACCACTGCGCCACCAGGGAAGCCCCACATCACTGTAGTTTTGATATTCATTTCTCTAATAATTAGCAATGTTGAGCATCTTTTCATGTGCCTATTGGCCATCTCTATGTCTTCTTTGGAGAAATGTCTATTTAAGTCTTATGCCCATTTATTGATTGGGTTTTTTTGTTGTTGTTATTGAGTTGTATGAACTGTTTGTATATTTTGGAAATTAAAACCTTGTCAGTCACATCATTTGCAAATATTTTCTCCTAGTTCATAGGTTGTCTTTTCATTTTGTTTATGGTTTCCTTTGCTGTGCAAAAGCTTATAAGTTTAATTAGGTCTCATTTGTTTATATTTGATTTTATTTCTATTGCCTTGGGAGACTGACCTAAGAAAACATTGCTACGATTTATGTCAGAGAATGTTTTGCCTATATTCTCTCCTAGGAGTTTTATGGTGTCATGTCTTATATTTAAGTCTTTAAGGCATTTTGAGTTTATTTTTGTGTATCATTTGAGGGTGTGTTCTAACTTTATTGATTTACATGCAGCTGTCCAACTTTCCCAGCACCACTTGCTTGCTGAATAGTCTGTCTTTTCTCCATTGTATGTACTTGCCTCCCTTGTCAAAGATTAATTGACCATAGGTGTATGGGTTTATTTTGGGGCTCTTTATTCTGTCCCAGTGATCCATATGTCTGTTTTTGTGCCAATACCATGTTATTTTGATTACTGTAGCTTTATAGTATTGTCTGACGTCTGGGAGGGTTATGCCACCAGATTTCTTCTTTTTCCTCAGGATTGCTTTGGCAATTCTGGGTCTTTTATGGTTCCATGTAAATTTTAGGATTATTTGTCCTAGTTCTGTGAAGAATGTTATGGGTAATTTGATAGGGATAGCATTAAATCAGTAGATTGCTTTGAGTAGTATGGCCATGTTAACAATATTAATTCTCCTAATCCAAGAACATGGGATATTTTTCCATTTCTTTAAATCATCTTCAGTTTCCTTTATCAGTGTTTATAGCTCTCAGGGTACAAGTCTTTTACCTCCTTGGTCAGGTTTATTCCTGAGTATTTTTTAATTAATTAATTAATTAATTTTTATTTTATTTTTGGCTGCATCGGGTCTTCGTTGCTGCACGTGGGCTTTCTCTAGTTGTGACGAGCAGGGGCCACTCTTCGTTATGGTGTGCGGGCTTCTCATTGGGATGGCTTCTCTTGTTGCGGAGCACGGGCTCTAGGCGTGCGGACTTCAGTAGTTGTGGCACGCGGGCTCAGTAGTTGTGGCACGCGGGCTCAGTAGTTGTGGCTCGAGGGCTCTAGAGTGCTGGCTCTGTAGTTGAGGCACATGGGCTTAGTTGCTCCACGGCATGTTGGATCTTCCTGGAGCAGGGATCGAACTCGTGTCCCCTGTATTGGCAGGCAGATTCTTAACCACTGCGCCATCAGGGAAATCCTGTATTTTATTTTTTTTGATGTGATTTTAAGAGGGATTTTTTTTTTTACTTTCCCTTTCTGATATTTTTATTGTTAATGTAAATAAATGCAACCAATTTCTGTATGTTAATCTTGTATCCTGCTACCTTGCTGAATTCATTTATCAGTTCTAGTAGTTTTTGCGTGGATTCTTTGGGGTTTTCTATAAATAGCATTATGTTATCTGCATATAATGACAGTTTTACCTCTTCCCTTCCAATCTGGATACGCTTTATTTCTTTTTCTTGTCCAGTTGCTGTGGCTAGGACTTCCAGTACTCTGTTGAATAGAGGTGGTGAGAGTGGGCATCCTTGTCTTGCTCCAGATTTTAGTGGGAAGGCTTTCAGCTGTTCACTGTTGAGTATTATGTTGGCTGTGGGTTTGTCATAAATAACTTTTATTATGTTGAGTTAGGTTCCCCCTTTACCCACTTTGATAAGAGTTTTTGTCATGAATGGATGTTGAATTTTATCAAATGCTTTTTCTGCATCTGTTGAGATGATCATGTGGTTTTTGTCTTTTGTTGCTGTGGAGTATCACATTGATTGATTTGTGTATGTTGAACCGTCCTTGTTACCCTGGGATGAATCTCACTTGGTCATGGTGTATGATCTTTTTTATATGTTGTTGGATTTGGTTTGCTAATATTTTGTTGAGATTTTTTGCATCTATATTCATCAAAGATATTGGCCTGTAATTTTCGTTTTTGGTGGTGTCCTTGTCTGGTTTTGGTATCAGGGTGGTGGTGTCTTCATAGAATGACTTTGGGAGTGTTCCCTGAGGTGAGGAACAGTTTTTGACCATCTTATCATTTATGGTTACCTTGGTGCAGTGCCATTCAGCCCGGCCCAGCTGTACCCACTTGCTCTCATCCCCTGATGGCCCCATCATGGAGGGTGGCGCACGGAGGGGTGACCCTGGTCATGCGCTGCACAGCAGCCAGGGCCTGCACTCAGCTTGGCGGCGCCAGGCGGCCTTGACCACGTACCTTGTGTTGGCAGAGTCTGTTGGGTTCCAGGACCTGCCTGGGTGCTGGGGAATCCAGAACGTGCTGGCTGATTGGGGAGCCGGGCCATATAAATGGTTCCAGTGCAGCAGATTCTGGGGAGGGAGTGAGATAGTGGTGAGCAGGGGTGGGGAAGGCCCCTGAGGAGCCGAGAAGCTGCTGTGGCGACACCTGGAGCAGGAGGGAGCCTGCAGGTGCTGTGTGAGGGGAAGAGCCACCCATCACCATCTGAGCTTCGAAAATGCCTCTGAAATCATCCAGGCCAGCCCCCTTTCACAGAGATGGGAAACGGAGAACCTAAGTCAGAAACCCAGGTCTCTTCAGTCCAGGGGTAGGAGACCAGGAGCCTGCTGAGGCTGTTCCTCCTGTCCTCCTAAATACCTTTTTCAGTGAGGGTAGTTTATTTAACTACAGCACTTAACATTAAAGTGTGAATGACAGTTGGGCTTAACCTGTCCCAGAGGCAGTTGTGCCTCCAAAGGCTGGTTTCTTGACCTGAACTGAAGCTTAGGTAGTGAATGGGCTGAGGAAGCTGGGGGAGAGGGTGGTTATTTAGGTGCCATTTGCATCCTGCTGATGAAGATGAGGATGGTGACAACAGCAGTTGTGTCCAGCCTCTTCTTTTTCTCCCTGTGAATTCACCAAGGAATCCCAGTTACATGAGTCACCTCTGTTATCTTACTTGATTTTCACAACTGTCCTTCAAGATTGGTAGGGGAGGCGTTAGTATTCTCCTGGGTCTCCAGTCTCACAGCACTTCAGCCCACTCTTGTTTCCTTAAGCACCAACATCATGATTACATGAAACCTTCTCCACTCTTGCAGAAATGAACAGTGTTGCACCAAGGCTGAGATGAAAAAGACCATGTTAGGATTTCCATATCCGTTTCCTTCTGTAGAGCTCTAGCGTTAGCAGGTTCTCCAGAGAAACAGACCAATATGTATATATGGAACAGAACCAGATCTGTTTATATAGATTCAGGTGTATAGTTTTATTGTAAGGAATTGGCTCATGTGATTATGGACGCTGAGAAGTCCCCAGATGTGCATTAAGCAAGCTGGAGACCCAGGATTGCCAGTGGTGTAAGTTCCAGTCTGAGCCCAAGTCCATCCAAACGCAGAAGACTGATGTCCCAGCTTGAAGACAGTCAGGGAAGGAGAGCAAATTCTTCCTCACTCACTCAGCCTTTTTGCTGTATTCAGGCCTTCAGTGAATTGGCTGAGCCCTACCCACACGGGGGAGGGAAGCCTGCTTTACTCAGCTACCCATTCAAATGTTCATCTCATCCAGAAACCCTCAGTGCACAATTAGAATAATGTTTAACCAGATATCTGGGCACACCATGGCGCGTAAACCTCACAGATCCACCCCCTGTCAACTTGGCATCCATGCACATCTCCTTAAACCATACCTGATCTCCAAATAAAGACAATAACAAGGTCATTGTTCCTTCTGACATGATAACAACTACCCTGGATATAACCCCAAACTCGCTACCCCTTCCGCAGGAGAGCAGGTAGGGTCCTTGAGCGATGCTTACTCTTCTTCGTATCCTGTGACTTAAATACTGTGATATAAAGTCAATAATACAGCTTCTGTTACTTGATAAGGGAATAAGAGAGGGAAGAAAACAAAGGTGTTTTCTTAGTATATATATTTATGCACACAAACATACTCATGACAAAGTAAGGAGGAAATATTCATGACAGTTAAAGTCCTTGTGTCTGCAACTAGTCAGGTGGTCATAGCTGCTATTTCTAACTACCTTATTCCATGACCTGTTCCACATTTCATTTGCCTTCAGCAAGCACCTCAGTGGGTCGTGGTTCTTTACCTGGTGGGATGACCCAACCCTTCACTCCTGAAGAGTCTGGGCCATTAGTATTCCTGCCTGAATTAGGTTGTTGTAGTTCTCCATTGACCTTAATCCCAGGGCCTGGTAATACTGAGAGATGCCCTAGGCGATCTCCTTAGATGTACTCCTCCCTGCCTCCAGTGTGGAGTAGGGGTGCACTTCCCCCGTGGTGGTCAGGGTCAGTCACCCCGGCCCGCGCAGGAACTCCCTGCTTTGCCCGTCGATTCCGAGGCATGAGGAGCCCACGGTAGCCGGGTGGCAGTGTTAATTCCAGTTCAGTGTCTCCAGGTGGAAGCATTCCTCCCTGTGGAGCTAAGACCTCTAGGCCAGCAGAGCGTCGGGCTGTGGGAACAGCAAGCAAAAATTTTGCTAGTGGGTCCCCTGGGGTAACAGTAGTGCCATGCCCGTTTCCACCCCTTGCTTCCTGGACCTGTGCATACCGGCTATGGGAGAATTGGCTCCACGCAGCTGGACACCAAATCCCTACCGAGAGTGTCTGTTGAAGTCAGGGCAGGACACTGCCCCCTTCCACGATGGAAGTGGTCCGGTGTGATCCGCCTGCCGCCGGGTCGCTGGCTGATGGCCGCGGGGAAGGGTGTGATGTTGGGCTCAGTGCTGATCTCTGCTGCTGGCAGGTTGGGCACTCAGCGGTGGCCGTAGCCAGGTCGGCCTTGGTGAGTGACGTCCACATTGCCCAGCCCACGTGTCACCTCCATCCCTGCCGCCACGGCCCCTTTGTTCACGAGCCCACTGGGCGATGACGGGTGGATACCGATCCACAGAATGGATCTTCTCTCCACGTGTTGATTAGGATCCTCTTCTGCTGAGGTCACCCTTTGCTGAGGTCACCCTTTGGTGAGGTCACCCTTCGGCGAGCATTCACATGGGACACAAACATCTTCACTTTTTTTGCCCATTCATAGAGGTCAGGCCACATACCTCTTCCCCAGATTTCTTTGTCACCAGTTTTCCAATCATGTTCCTTCGGAGTATCTGACCATCCAGCAAACCAGTGGCCACAGCCCAAGAACCGGTAAACAGTTGCACATCAGGCCATTTCTCCTTCCAAGCAGCGTGAGCAGCCAGGCGCGTTGCTCCAGGTTCTGCCCACTGCGGGGATTTCCGTCACCTTGTCCTTCAGGGGTGTCCAGGGAGGGGCTGTGGCTCTGCAGCTGTCCACTGGGGGGCGGTGTCCGCACATCGGGCGTCTTCTCTTCCCCACGCTCATCGCGGGGAGCTCCCCGTGGGGCCGTAGGTGCGGGCTGGGAGGAGAAGGCAGTGTCCCGGGAGTGGGGGCCGCGGCATTTGGCCACTTCCTCATGTGACTTGAGCCATCCAAGGGCCTGCTCGGGCAGATCACGTATGTACCGCGTCCATTCGATGGTGCAGTGCTGCTGTGCCCGCCCGGCTTTGTGGCTGATGGATCAGGTAACACCCAGGCCCTGATGGGCAGCTCAGGTCACATGGTGACTTGTTGGTCCGTGGTTAAGCTTTCAGTCTGTTTCAGGCCAAGAGCTGTTTCTCAAAAGGAGAGTGGTTGTCTGTGGAGGACGGCGGGGCTTCGCTCCATAACCCTAAGGGCGTGCACTGAGATTCATCGACCAGAGGCTCCAAACAGCGTCCCTTTCTGCCGTCGGTGCTTCAGGCGCCACTGGAGCTGCTGGATCACGTGACCCGAGCGGAGAACAGCTCCCATGGTGGCCTGGCCCGTGAGGAGCCTCCTCTTGTCTGGGCCCCACTCAAAACCGTCAGCTTTTCGGGTCACGAGGTAGATAGGCCAGAGTGTCACACCCAGATTAGGAGCACGTTGCCTCCGAAATCCGAAAGGGGCCCACTAGGCGTTGTATCTCCGTTTGGGTTGTAGGAGGGACCAGATACAGCAACTTATCTCTCACCTCAGAAGGGATCTCTCGACATGGCTCTCACCACTGGACCCCTAGCAATTTCACTGAGGTAGAAGGCACATGCATCTTAATTGGGTTTATTTCCCACCCTCTGACGCCAAATGTTTTACCAGTAAGTGCAGAGTAGCTGCTACGTTTTGCTCAGTGGGTCCAGTCAGCATGAGCTCATCAATGTAATGGGCCAGTGCGATGGCGTGTGGAAGGGAAAGATGATCGAGATCTCTGTGAGCTAAATTGTGACATGGGGCTGGAGAGTTGATACAGCTTGAGGTAGCGCAGCGAAGTAGTGCTGGCCTCGACAGCGGAAAGCAAACTGCTTCTGGTGGGCCTTACTGTGAGGGATGGAGAGAGAGGCGTTTGCCTGATCAGTAGCTGCATCTCAGGCACCAGAGGACGTGTGGATTTGCTCAAGCAGTGGAACCCCATCTGGCACAGCAGCCTCAATTGGAATCACCACCTGGTTAAGCTTCTGCGCAGGCCAAATGGGTGAGTTGAATGGGGATTGGTGGACATCTTTCAAGCCCTTGATGGTAGCACTTATGTCTGCAATCCCTCCAGGAATGCGATCTTGTTTCGGTTTAGTATTTTCATAGGTAGAGGCAGTTCTAGTGCTTTTTCCACCATAATAGCCCTCACTCCACAAGTCAGGGAACCAATGTGGCAGTCTGACAGCTGCTGAGTATTTCAATTCAAATTATGCATCCTGGAACTGGGGAATTAACCATAGGACGGGTTTGCACCCATGGTGACACATACCTGAGCTAAAACCCCACTGATCATCTGGGCTCCATAGGTCCCTACTACGGTAGACCACAGTGATATTTCGGATCTCCTGAAATTAGTGTCAGTTCAGAGCCAGTGTCCAGTAGTTCCGAAAACATCTGATCTTTTTCCCTTGATGCATTTGTCCTGGTAAAAGGCTGTAGGTTTCCTTGGACAAATGATTAACAGTATAAATGCTCGACAGTGTACTGGCGTTCTTTCTTAAGGGGACCCAACCTTCCCTTTGTTCAAGGACCTTTGGGTCTGTAAACTGGCTCAAATCTGGAAAGTACTGACGAGTTGTCATTCTCTGTTTTTATGATACAGGTTAGGCTGTTGTTCACTTGACCTAGAACTCTCCTGCTTACACAGATCAAGTGATGATTTGGTAGGCTTCCTGTGTCTTTCACCTCTAGGGACCCCATGAGCAGCTAGCTAACGCTGTAGGTCTGCAGGGACTGGGCTCTTCTGACCGCTGCTGTGCCTCTGCCGCCCATTACGTGAGCTCACCCGCCTCATCTTACACGGCCCCGTCACTGCTGGGATCCACTTATTCCCACTGCATGCTGTTTTCCCAACTCAGGGACTGTAGTTCCCATGGTAAGGCCTGGCCTGCAGAAAAGGGCAGTCATAGAGCTCTTTAAGGATGCTTGGGTCTCCCCTCACAAATTTATTTCTCACAGTAGTGGTGAAAGGTATGTCTTCTGGAATCTCCCAGTAGGTCTGAAATGACAGAGCCACCCTAGCAATCCAGCTCCCTAAGCCCCTGATTCCCCTCCTCTGCGTTAAACCTGGGCAGATGCAGCGTTTCTAATTCACTCACTGGGAACCACCTTTTGGTCCACGTGTTAGCCAACCACCCAGTCAGACTGTTAAGAGTCCTTTCTGACTACCTGAGCTACAACTTTCAGTGCAGAGTCTCTTTTTAGAGAACCCACATCCGTACGTTTGGCCTGAGACCACTTTTTGTTCCTTCCACCATTATCCCGTACGTGTTCCCTGGGCTTCTGTCTGTATAACTCAGAAGACTCAAGTAGTTCTTTTGGAGTGTAGCACATGTCCTCATGGGTCACGGGCCTCACCTCTGGGCCTGCTGGGATGTGAGTCTAGTTATAGGTCTGGAGATGAAGAGGGGTGGGGGGCGGGTCCTGGGAGGATTAGCATCGTCCTGCACGGCAGCTGCCTCAGTGGAGGCCATTGGTGTTCCTTAGGCGAAGCGGGGCTAATCCCACAGAAGGAGGTGGGAAGCCCACTTCCACCAGGAATGGGGAGAACTTCTCCTGGGGAAGGACTCATGAGAATTTAGTAGCTCAGTGTCCCCAGCTTCATCAGGATCTTCCTGCGCGTCCCCGGAACAGGATCCCTTCTCTCCCAGTCAGTGCAGTCACGTTAGCATCGGGACACCCTGCGAGGCTGGGAGTTCAGGGGTGTAGTTCAGCCAGTTGCTGGATGAGATTCCGGTTTGGTTTTCCGCAGTCTCAGCACTGTGGCCATAGGAAATAAGGGTCTCCTTCAGGGCACACATAGAAGCTTTCAGGTCGTGGGTGTGGCACTTGAGGTGGGAATTCAAATCCCTGAGCTCATCCTTTTCTTTCACCACTTTGTCCAGTGACATTAGGAGCAACCAGCGAGCCTCATTGCATTTGTTAGTTTTCCAAGAATGTTCTAAAGTATAGTAAACAGAGTCCTTTACCTCCTTGCTTCTCATAGTAAGTGGTTGATCAGGAGTATCTAATGGAACTGTTTTGCATATGTTCATGAACTATCAGTGCTCTCTTTACTACTGAACATATAGTCATTAGCATCTTTAATCAGATCAGAGAACCAATTCCAGAAACCCCAGAACCAGTATAGAATACTCACCCTTAACATGCTGTTCCTCTAGAACCACTCTTGGTACCAAAATCTGTGTTAGTCTGGGTTCTCCAGAGAAACTGAACCGATAGGAGATACAGGGAGAGAGATGGGGGTGGGTGGATGAGAGAGAGATATTTTATTACAAAGAAGTGTGTCACATGATTATGGAGGCCGAGAAGCTGCACGGTTTGCAGTCGGCAAGCTGGAGACCCAGGAAAGCCGATGGTGTAAGTGTTCCTGCGTCTGAAGACAGGTGAAGACTCATGTACCAGCTTGAAGACCGAGAGCCCCGAGGAAGAGAGCAGATTCTCCCTTACTCAGCCTTTTGCTCTGTTCAAGCCTTCAGTGATTTGGATGAGGCCCACGCCACTGGGAGGGCAGTCTGCTTTACTTAGTCTCCTGATTCAAGAGGTAGTGTCACCCAGCAACACCCTCACAGACGCACCCAGAGTAATGTTTAGCCAGTTATCTGGGCACTGTGTGGCCCAGTCGAGTAGACACACAAGTCCTCTGCTCCTAGTTACTTTCTATAGTAAGGTTATTAGGATTTCAGAGTTCAGAGTGCCCAAGGGACCACTGGGTCAGTCACCTCGTTTTGCAGATGAGGAAATGAGGTCCAGGAAGCCTGTTAGCTGAGACTCGAGTCTAGACTTTCCTGACTCCCAGTTCTTAGTTCTTCCTGAGAAGCCAGGCTGCCTTACTTCCTGGAACTCCGATTGTGCACTCCGATTGTGAATCTGTTGGAAATAAGCCTTTCTGGGACTTCCCTGGTGGTGCAGTGGTTAAAATCCACCTGCCAATGCAGGGGACATGGGTTCGAGCCCCGTCCGGGAAGTTCCCACATGCCACAGAGCAACTAAGCCCGTGCGCCACAACTACTGAGCCTGTGCTCTAGAGCCTGTGAGCCACAACTACTGAGCCTGCGTGCCACAACTACTGAAGCCCATGTGCCTAGAGCCCGTGCTCCACAGCAAGAGAAGCCACCGCAATGAGAAGCCCGCACACCGCAGTGAGGAGTAGCCCCCTCTCGCCACAACTAGAGAAAGCCCGCGCGCAGCAACGAAGACCCAACGCAGCCAAAAGTAAATAAATAAATTTATTTTTTTAAAAAAAAGAAAGAAGCCTCTCTGTGGGTGCACGCCTCCTTCCTACGCAGTGACATCTCTGCTCAGCCTGCAAGAATGTGCCCCAGAGACGCGCTCCTGCACTGGTTGAGGTTTGTACTCAGGTGTCTCCTCCTCCAAGTGGAGGGTGCTTGGCAACAGGCTGGGCGTGGCCACGGAGGCAGCCGGAACACTGGCGTCAGAAGCTGCGAGGGTTTGCTTCGGGACAAACCCAGTCGTAAATGAAATCAGGTTCACAGTGTTTCCTTTGACTACTTCTTTTAAGGCCAAAGCTCTGAAATATTACAGTATAAGATTCTATGAAGCTTGTTTATGTTATTTTGGGAAAAGCCTTGGTATATTGTTAGTATATATACTTTTTTTTTAATATCCTCAACTTAATAATTTGGAAGATTGGATTAATTGGATGAATGGATAAATGTGTCTTAATTTTTTTAGGAGAAATCTTTATACAAAATATATATAGATAGCGTCTGTGTCGTTAATGTTTTCTTGGATCCACGCCCTCCAGAGAGCCTTCCCAGAGAGCAAGGGAGGGGGTCTGCACACATAGAGCCCCATGGACATCGTGTGCGTTGCATGGGGTCATGTTGTGTTCACCTGTGTTGGGCGGTCAGCACATGCAGCAGAGCGGGTACTGTGTGCTTGTGTTTGTATGTTTTACACGTATATGTGTGTGTGTTTATGTATGTGCGTGTGTATATATATATATATATACCTACCTTTAAAGATAGACCAGGGAAAAGACTGCCTCTGTATAATATATGAGTCTTTCTTGGCATTTGAAAAAAATCAGCATTAATTATCAATATAGTTATAACCTGCTTTTTTCTTTCCCTGTTACCCTTTAGGACCCAAAGTGATCCAGACTTCTGCAGCTAATTTTTCACTAAATAATAGCAAAGAGGTAAGACTGGGTCTAAGGGTCACTAAGAAATGGTCCTGCTTAAAGGGTCGTTAAGGTCAAACCTGTCCCCCTTGCCCAGCAGCTTGCTTCTTGGGCAGCACACATCTCTCACTCTACCGCCAGCTGCTGGCCTCTGGGTCCTTGTTTGCTAAAATTACCTTTTCTGCTGTAATAGTTCCCTCAGTGCTGAGAAAGGATGGTGATGTTACCTCTTAGGGAGGAGCAGTTCATTTCCAAAGGCTGGTTAAGTCCTCCTGATTCCTCCTGTGCGCAAGACTTACTAGAGTATAAATTCTAACGATGCTCACTTAGGTTTCTGCCTCTTTTTTTTATTATATTTGCCTAAGTTAAGAAGTGGTCTTTTTGTCAGGTTTCTAACGGTAACAGTTTTTTTTCTAATGATCGGTAATTCTTGCATGAACTCAGTTTAAATGAAAAATCCTGTTTCTTTTCTTTTTTAAAAAATAAAATGTGCCTTGATTCTTCACCATCTTTAGAGAAAAACAGAGGTCCTTCCAATTGGAAAACTTTGGTTTTCTTTAATAAATGCTAACGTTTGTGAGAGCCCAAACAACTAAGCCTTTTCTTTTTCTGATATCGAAGTATCTTCATCTATAAACTGAAAGCAGTCGTCCCACATTCTCACTGCCTTGTAAGGTGTGCGGCTTAAATCTGATTATTTGACCCAATACCCCACCCCACCCAACCCCCGTCTTCGTTCTCCCAGCTCCCTGCTAAGTTTCCACCGCCAATTCTCAAAAAAGCAAAAGGAGAAAAATGTCCGCAAACTTACGTTTTGGGCCCTTGTTTGGCCTATCATCCCCCCCTTTTTTTTTTTTTGGCATTTCTTTATTTTCCTTAACTCTCAGATGGAGGATCTGTTTGAAGAGGTGCTGCCATAGGGTTTCCTGACCATAGTTTGGTCTTTTCAAATTTCCGTTTCCGTCTCAGGAGGTAAGTCCTTTTTTGACACTGAAAATAGCAGCCGTCCCCCAGAACTGACTCACTTCCAAAAGGTGGTCCTCACTCCTGACAGGTTATAGATCATCCTCCAGTTGGTTGCATTGTCTTGGTGGCTTTGGGGCAAGTCTCCGGGCACAGGGAGTTTCACTGAGATCCGCCAGAAGCATTAAAACACAAAAACTACCCATTTACGTTCAAATGATGCTTGTCATTGGAGCTAGGATCGGGCTCCTCAGGCAGCTTCTTCTGTGTCCCTTGCTGTTAGGCACCGGTATTGTGTTTTTCAGCAGACACTGCAGAAACATCACTGGCAATGTGGTCCCCCTCTAATTTTTCTCTCTAGGGCCGTTAAAGCTGAAAATGACAGATGTCAGTGACATGTCTGGCATATTGTTACTAAAAAAAAAAGATTCTTGTGAATATGAAAATATTTGTTGGTGTCCTTTATTATCTTATTATATGTATCATCACATGCACTTTAATTTTTTTCTCCAAGATGGCCTTTTCTTGGTATTTAAGTAGGTATATTGTCCCAAGGCTAACTGCTTTAGAAGTTTTCATGAGAGACAAGTGAATTGCAGCAGAAAGTTAGTCCTTTATTTTTTTGAAAGGCAGAATTTTACTTATATTGACTAAAGGAAAACTACATGTTTCTGTTTCAGAGCTAACACTCCAACCTTTTGTGTAAATGTAGATTTTGTATGTTAAGGTGAGACATTGGGTAGACTCAACTGAAGAGATCACATGGATTTTTTAACTTCTTTTTCTTTTCGCCTCAGCTAAAGCCAGTTCAGATACTTTCAAACCCGCTGTCTACGTATAATCAGCAACTGTGGCTGACATGTGTTGTCGAGCTGGAGCATTCAAAAGGTATGAAGCCTGACATTTTAGAATGACCTTTATTTGTACAGAGCACCATATCTGAAAGGTTTAAAGAGCTTTAAAATCTTTCAACAAGTGCTCAAAGATGGGTTATAACGTGGTGATTATTCTTTTAATACCAGCAAGTTGGGAGCCCCTTAAATGTCCTTCAACGAAAGTCATGTTGCAGCGCTCGAGGAGTACCCGTCATGGCTCAGGGAGCTCCCGTCGGCCCTCAGGGATACTGGACATCCTTCGGGATACCGGTCATCCTTCGGGATACCCGTGAAGCCTAGCTCCGTGGCTGCACAGGGTGGGTGCTGCAGCAGCAGCCTTTTCCAGTGGGCTTCTGGGAGAGAATTAAGTCCTGGTGTCCTAAGGCAATGGTTCTGTCCCGCAGGGACACTTGGCAGTGTCTGGAGACCTTGTGACGTGGCTGTCACAACTGGGGAGCAGGGAGTGCTATCAGTGTCCAGTGGGTGGAGGCCAGGGATGCTGCTAAACACACTACAATGACAGGACAAATTCCAAACAGTAAAGGATTATCTGACCTCAAAATAGCCCTGGTGCTGAGGCTGAGAACCCCTGCCCAAAGCGCTCACAGTTATAATGACCTCGCTCTGTCCACCTAGGGCGACCCTGTCACGCACCCTCCCTGAGAACCGAGCAGATGCTCCACGTCGTTTTCTATATACTGTGATTTAGAGGAAGCACTTTGGTTGAAAGAATTTGAAAAGATAACCCAATGACTGCAGTAAATTAAGTGAAAAAAAAATGCATATTACAAAAAAATTAACCTCTTTTTATAACATCTTAGAAAGCATAAATAAATTTGATATCAGTATATATTTGTGTGTCTAGAAAACAGTCTGGAAGGATGGACACAAACATGAAATTATAGTTTCTCTGGTTGTGGGATTATACATGTTTAATACCATCTTTATATTTTTGGTCTTTGATATTTTTAAGCAATGAGCATATAATCAGAAAAGCAATGAATTATATAATCAGAAACAATAAGAAACCTGTTTTTATTTTGGTATGAAGTTCAATTAAATTTTATATGGGAAATTAAAAAATAAAACTTTATTAGCCATGAAATATTTGTCCTTTTGTGAAATGAAACTTGGGGGTGGGCGAGAAGCAAGTTCACGGAAGGGCTGGACTTGGCTGGCAAGTGTGAGTTTGGCAGATGTAGGGAGGCTGACGCATCACAGAACCTTCCCGGCCGACACACAGCCAGGCAGGCACTTCTGCAGGTGTGACGGCCTCTCGTGGTCTCTTAACACTGGATTTCTTTCTTTTGTAGAAACAGCTATTCAGACAAACTTCACCATGACTGTTAAGGTCGATGGTGTAGCTCAGGACGGGACCACCATGTTCATTCATAATAAAGTTCACAATCGGACGAGGACCCTCACATGTGCAGGGGTGAGTGCATTTGACTGGTCCGTGAAGTAGAAAGGTTCTAACGATTGTAGACCATGTATTATTTGTTTCTAGCTATGTCCATTTGGGTCTTGCTTTCTAAGAGCTGGTTTTGGCTGGCATCTGAAGTTTTCTGAGCTTCTGGCAAGTTCCCTGGAGATGATCTCTTGGATCATCTGTTGTTGGAATGTGTTACTTCGTGGGTCAGTTGGTTCAAGAGTGAGTCTTGCTGGCTTTAAGGACACAGATCTTCCTTGTGCATTTGCAGAAATGTGCAGAGATTATTGTGGCTCACCTCAGCTACTTGAATTACACTCAATATACAGTGACTGTGGGATTCAAACACCTGAAGGAACGCATCAAGGAAATGAACTTCACCGTAAGTATACCAGCTGACCGCGGCGTTTCCGTGGCTCATTTGTTTAGCTTCCATTCTTTGTGGAATGACTGAGATAAATCACAGCATCGAAATCATGTTATTTTGGACAGTGGAAGACATGTACAGTTCTAAAAACTGTAGAGAAACCACAGTTTCTTACGTGTATGGGACCACAGCTGCTTCAAGAAACAGCATGGAATTGGAAAACCATGGTGTTCTGAGGTTTAGGAGCGAGAGTAGCCTTCCAGCTGGGAGGTAATGGAGAAGTTGCCAGGTGTACCCTCCAAGGAAGGCAGGACCCCCTTCTCCAGGCCTGTGAGTGGTCTTCAGACCCTGCCAGACCTCTTGGTGAAGGGTCCCTGCTCTCACGTGCCTGTCTGCCCCCAGTCATGCAGCTCTGATGGTTAGACTTTCTTGTCTCGTGTCCGGCTGAAATCAGCCTCCTTGTTCCTGCCGCTTGTTGGGAGTCAGAATAATCATCAGGGTGACTAGGGACACGGGTGTTAGATCAGCCAGAAGAACTGGGTTCAGATCCCAGCACCACCATTTACAGTTTGACACTGTTGCGCCTCTGTTTCCTTATCATAAAATAGCCACCCACCTCGTACAGCTGTGACTATTAAAGGGAGGTGCTAGTGGGTTCCTTTTTTAAATTATGCTTTTTTGAGATGTAATTCACACGCCATAAAAGAAGTCTATTAGTAGTCGCCTCTCATTTCTCCCTCCCCCAGCCCCTGGCAATCACTAATCTGCCTTCTCTCTGTATGGATTTGCCTGTAGTGGACATTTCATATGAATGGAATCATATACTTTGTGCCCTTTTGTGAATGACTTCTTTCACTAAGCGGTGTTTTCACGGTTCCTCTGTGCTTTGCTGGTAACGGCACTTCATTCCTCTTTTGCCGAATAATATTTCATTGTACGCGTGTGCTGCCTTTTGTGTATCCATTCATCGGTGGATGGGCATTTGGGTTGTTTCCATTTTTGGGCTGTTGTGAATAACGCTGCTATGAACGTTTATACACAGGTTTTTATTTGGACAAAGGGGTCCCCTTTGCTGAGAGGTTGTGGTGTGTGGGAGCCCTCCTGCACCCTTACGGGCACTCCCACCTCTGCGATTTTCTGTGTTTCCTGGGAGGCCTCTGGAGGTCAGCTGGGCTTGGGGTCATGCCCAGCGCCTGCTCGTTGTGTGTGCTTGACAAATGGTAGCCGTTGCTACAGTCTTGCTACTTTTCTTCACGTGCTGTCTCTAGACTACCCAAAGCGAGTTTGTTTATTCTTTATCTGCCGGATCGCTCCGCAGGTGTTCGAAGATGGCTGTCTCTGAGGTCTTTCCTTTTCCTTCACAAAGCCCCGGGGGGGTGGCTTCTGGGCCCCTAAGACTCCAGGTTTCCTCCCCATGGCCCCGAGTCAGCCTGGCCGAGAGGCGTGCCCCCCTGGGGAGGGAGCAGGTGGGCCCCCAGGTGCCAGCTCCTCTAGAAGCTGCATCACCTGTCGGACCCCGCGGACTTCTTCTGCTGTTCAGCCTAGTCTCCTTCATTCCTGGCTCCCGTGGTGGGTTTCTCACAGTTCAGACGCTACTCAGACGTGACCCTCTGCTCCTGAGTTTCTTCTCAGTGCTTTTAGCTCCTCCCCAGACTCTCCGGATCTTTGAGTTTGAATCTGGATTCTGTTCCTTGTTGTGCAAATGATTTCCTCAAAGTTTGTCTTCAGACGATCTGATTAGCATTCTGCCCGTGTCCTCAGGTTCACGATGCAGAGGTTGAACCCAGATGGGGCCTCAGACGGATGCCGTGAGCTCAGGCACTCTTTGGACTCCTCTTGTGATAACATCTGTGCTTTAGACTTTGCTGTTTCGCATCCTTCTGATTGGAGAATGCGGAAAGAAAAGAGCACCACGTTTTCCCCGCGAGGGATCTTTCCTTTCTGTCGTCTTTATAGGAACGTCATCCCCTACAAGCCCTTTATCAAAGTGCTCAGCAGTTTTCCCCATGGGCCTTACCTCGCCCCAGCCCTATTAGGTGGGCTTGGGCCACTGTTTTGTTTGTTTTTGATTGTGGTTCTCTCCTTCCATCTTTTGTATCTGTTTACATTTCCTCTTAAACTTATTCCTAAATAATTCGATACATGTTTCAGATAAACCTGGTTCATGTCATGCTGCCCTTGCTGGTCGAAGGCAGGCCATGTGATCTCATCTTAGGGCTCAGTAAGGAAGTTGCTGTCAGAGCAGCTCTCCTTGAACGATGCCAACAGTCAGAGCTTCGTTTTGATAGCTCTCCTCAGCATCCACAAAGCTGAGACGTAGGACCCTCGGGGCTTGTGAGGGACGTCACCTGAGAATTTTCTCCATTTTTGGTACATTTCTGTATTCCCGGTAACAGCAGAGGGCCTGGCAACAGTTAGGTTTGTAATTGAAGAATAACAGCGTAGCACTTCACCAAATAAGAAATTCACATGGCCGACAAACCTTTGAAATGCAAACCAAAACATTAGAGAATACAAGAAGGAATGTCTTTTTTCTAAAGCCTATCAAACTGGCAAATAGTTCAAACACCAACAAGAAGAATCACATCTAGCGTTGGTGAAATGTAAGGACACAAGTTGTCATACGGGTTGACGGGGTGTAAATTGGTTGAACTTTGGGGGCCAGTTTGGCAATGTATCAAAGCCTATATGTGTATGTTCTTTTCGACCTAGTAGTTCTGCTTCTAGGAGTTTATTCTAAAGAAATAATTAAAAATGTCCACACAGATTTATGTTCAAACATGTTCCTCATAGCAGGAAGTTGGGAGAAATCTGCATTTCAGCAGGAATGTTCTGGTTAAATAAATAAATTAGTTCTTCTGTACCTGTTAAAATAATAAACTGGTCACAAAGTAGGATAGATAGCACAAACCACATACTGATTTTTTTTTAAAAAAAGAAAAGTACATGAATTAAAAGTGTTAATTAAAATTTTGTATTTTAGAAAACTGAAGACCATCTCTGGGTGGTGGGGTTAATGTTTATTTTCTTTTTTTCCCCTCTATTATTATTATTTTTTTTTTTTTGCGGTACGCGGGCCTCTCACCGCTGCGGCCTCTCCCCTTGCGGAGCACAGGCTCCGGACGCGCAGGCTCAGCGGCCATGGCTCACGGGCCCAACCGCTCCGCGGCATGTGGGATCTTCCTGGACCAGGGCACAAACCCGTGTCCCCTGCATCGGCAGGCGGACTCTCAACCACTGCGCCACCAGGGAAGCCCTCCCCTCTATTTTTAATAATGAGCTTTTATTAATTATATTTATAATCAGGAGGGAAGATTATTTGTTTTTAAAAAAAGCAACTGGTATTTGAAGAGGAAGTCTAAGATACAGTCCAGCCGTTCACTCCGAGAAGTTCAGAGCTACCTGAGAGAGTCCCGAGTTCACATAATGCCTACAGCTTGTCTAGAGATGCATTAAGCCACTAGAGAATCTTATGCAAAGTGTTTCTATATCTTATAAAATTGCTGTTGAAGGCAATATCCATTATGCTGTGAGCTGTCATCTAAACCTTCAAACAGAATTCCTTTGACCATTTGTTTTAACTCCTTTTATTAGAGAATGAAAGCTGTATAGCTCCTCACATTTCTTTTGGTATTAGCTGCTACAGATCTCTGAAAGATGTTTTATGCTGAATTGTAGTAATTACTAGCATCCTGGCATGGGTTGCTGATATAATTACCCTCTTTCTTTACTGTTTTACCTTTGAAAAATCCTTCAAAATGGTTTCTGTCTAGTCGGGATTTTTATTATAAACTACCTTCCTTCCTTTTTGGAAGCAAACGAAGTATAATGAGTACTCCTTTAGAGTATCTTAGTGACACTATTACACACCCACCAGAATGGCTAAAGTGAAAAAGGCAAAAAAATGTCAAAGTTGGCAAGGATGTGGAACTGCCAGAGTTCTCATACCCTGCTAGTGAAAGTGTAAATTGGTGCAACGGAAATGCATAATATATTGACTAAAAGACTTATATTTAAACCCATAGGCTTGGGTCCATTCAGTGACCGCTCTCCTGTTAGGGCGCAGGCACTGACCACTGCTTGACAGGATCCCTGTGGACCGTTGCCCTCCTGGCCCCAGCATCACTGGACCCACAGCTACTGGAGGGCCGCTGTCTATGCTATCTGTAGCGGAGGGGCTGGGGCCCCGTCCTCTGAGCTTCACGCCTTCTTCTTGGGCTCACTTTAGGGAAAAGAAGGACTTTTCAAACCCTTGGCACCAGTGAACGGCAGATGGAGCTGTGAGGCCGCTCTGGCCTCGGCGGGGCACAGGTGCTTCTGCTTAGCAGCTGCCGGCAAGGGCAGCCTCCTGGAGGGAGCTCCTGTGTGGCAGTGGTTTCCCTACAGCAGAAAGGGCAGGGGAAGGGCCACAGGAGCAAGTGAGACTGGCCCCAGCATCACAGTGTATTGAGCACCCACCGTGCGGCAGATCCCAGCCCAGGATCCAACTGGGGAAGCCGGGGTTTAACGTTGTCTTCCTTCTTCACCCCAACTCCTCATCTTTCTCCTCCTTTCCCCCTGTGAACTCACATTTTAGAACTATTGGGCTGGCCCAAAAGTTCGTTCGGGTTTTTCCGTAGGATGTTACGGAAAAACCCGAACAGACTCTTTGGCCAACCCTGTAAAATGCATGTTTTAGGTTTAGCTGTTTATTTATTGAGTAAAGCATTGTTTTCTAGTGCTAATTTTTGAAGTGAGCGAGTTGATTATTTTGTGCTCCTCTGACAGAATCCTAAGACTGAATCCCCCCTCCTTCTGGGGAGTCCATGGTTATTTTCTTTCTTAAGAGTTACAGTCCCTTGAGGGTAAAAAAATACGTACTTTCTTCACTGTTACTTTAAACATATTTTGTGAGTCTTTTCTTGATGGTAACACTTCTTTTTTCTCTTCTTGATCATGCCTTAAAATCTATAACTAAGATATGTATTATACTTTTTTCTTTTTGAATATTATGTTCACATCAACACTCCCCCCATCATTTGCTCATAATCACTACTGTGATCGTTTTGTAAATGATACTGTTGTAAAATGTAAACAGTATAGCAATAATCATAATAGCTGTAGTGTTTGGGATTTATAATAGCAGCTATTATTTACTGAATATTTGCTCTTTGCCAGGCACTGCACTAAACTTTTTATGTTCATCCTCTTATTTAAATGTTATGATTGTTATGATAATTCTTCAAAGTAGCTATTTTATGGAGGAGAAATCTGAGGTTTAATGAGATTAAGTAAATCCGAATCTCTGACTTTACAATTCGTATGATCTTTTTTTTTTTTTTGCGGTACGCAGGCCCCTCACTGCTGTGGCCTCTCCCGTTGGGGAGCACAGACTCCAGACACGCAGGCCCAGCAGCCATGGCCCACCGGCCCAGCCGCTCCGCGGCATGCGGGATCTTCCCGGACCGGGGCACAAACCCGTGTCCCCTGCGTCGGCAGGCGGACTCTCAACCACTGAGCCACCAGGGAAGCCCCATATGATCTTAATTACTATGATTTCCACTTTCCCATTAGCATCAATTGTTAATAGTTCTGCTTGCATTACAAATTCGTTTGTATTTTTTAGAATTTTATGTAAATGGAATCATACAGTATGTTTGGGTTCTTGCACTCAGTATAATTACTTTGAGCCTGATGAATGATGTTGGGTGTATCAGGAGTTCATTCCCTTGTGTTGCTGCAGGACACTCCCTGTGTGGATACAGCACAGTTAGTTTATCCACTCACCTGCTCATGGATATTTGGATTGTTTCCAGTTTGGGGCTGTTATAAATAAAACTGCTGTGAACTTCTGTGTACAAACCTTTATATGGACATGTGCTTTCACTTCCCTTGGGTAAATACCTAGGAATGGGATGCTGAGTCATGTGTCAGGGGTCTGTTTAACTGTTTGGGACGTTGACAGACTGGGTTCAAGGTGGCTGTATTGTCTCACATTCCCATCAGCGGTGTGTGAGGGTCCCAGCTGCTTCACATCCTCATCTCGTCAACACTCGGTGGGGCAGTCTTAGTTTTGGCTGTTCTAATAGGTATGTTAGTGGTGTTGCATTGTGGTTTTGATTTACAATACTTTGAAAACATTGGTCTTCTGGTTTGCATTTTTTGACAAGAAATCTATCATCCTGTCTTTGTCCTCTGTAACAGTTCTCCTCCTCTCCAGCCCCCTCCCGCCACTTTTAGGATTTTTCTCTTTTACCTATTTAAGCAGTTTGATCGTGGGGTTCCTTGGTATACTTTTCTTCGTATTTCTTGTACTTAGGGTACATTGAGCTTCCTGGATTTGTGAGTTTATAATTTTCAACAAATTTGGGAAAAATTTGGCCAATATTTCTACAAATATTTTCTCTATCCTCCTGCCTTCTTCCCGCCAGTAGAAATTTGAGGACTCCAAATATACATCCACTAGGCCACCTGAAGTTGTCCCACCGCTTACTGATGCCCTGTTCATTTTTCTCTCTGTTGCATTTTAAATGGATTCTTTCGCTGTCTTCATGTTTATACCGTCTGTGATGTCTAATCTGCTGTTGATCACCCTCCAGGTCTCTGCTTCACGTATGCAAACTCTCCTCTAGCTTCTTGATGTCCTTATCTACTAATGCTGTCGTCTGCGATTTCTGGGTCAGTTTTGATTGATTAGTTTTTTTCTTATCATGTTTCATATTTTCTTGCTTTCTTTACACGTCTGGTATTTTTGATTCAATGTCAGACATTATTGATTGCTAGAGTTTTGTGTTCTGATAAATATCCTTGAGCTCTGTTCTAGGATGTGGTAATGTTACTTGGAAACAGTTTGTGCTTTTCAGGCCTTGATTTTAAACTTTGCTGGGTGGGACCAAAGCAGCATTGAGTCGAAGGCTAAGTTTTCCCCACCACTGAGATAAAAGCGCTTGGAGTACGCTCTACAATATCCCTCTGATTGTGCATTTTTCTTACTGTTACTGGCCTTCGGTGAGTGCTAGTGATCCTTTTAGGGATTTTCCCCTGGCCTTGGGTGCTTTACTCACTGTCATGCGCAGATCAGTTATTCAGGTGAAGACGTGGGGAGGGCGACCTTTGGCACATGGCCGGAGCTTGCTCTGTACCTCTGTTAGTGCTCTGTCCTGTGAGTCACAGCCAGTGAGCTGTGTCCCTGCACTCACAGCGGTGTGTGTGCAACTCCGAGACCACTGGGCTCTGCTCGGGTTCCCCCAGGGCTTGGGGTGACCAGAGGGTGCACCTGTCCCCCATCAGCTAGAGATTATGGCCCTTCATTGCCTCGTGTCCAGGGTCTTTGTGTGTGTGTGTGTGTATACATTTAATGTTTGAGTCAAATAAGGTGAATCCGGTGTCTTTAACTCTATCTGTTGCTCTATCTGTTACAATTTTTAAATCGCTCAGATGATTTTAATTCAGTGCATTAAAATGATGGGACTCCCTAGCCCAGTGCAGCGCCGTGTCCTGGAGTCTGGTGATGAATCTGGCTGGTAACCGAGGTGGGAAGGGCTGCCTTCCACCTGCTGTCAGCACGTGGGGCCTCATCCTCGCTCTGTTAGCCATGCACTTGGTATGAGTGAGACTACTCAGCACAAGAACTGACAACCGTAATTCCACAGTATTTTTTTTTTGTCTCAGATTCATATCTATACGTTTCACTCAGTCTTTTTTAGAACATCATACTTACATTTTTGCGTTGTTTAAAAATCTGTTTCTTTTCATGGAAAGCATGGCTTTTTCTAATAAAGAGATTGACAGCATTGATCTTTGACATGAGATTTAAAAGCCAAATGCTATGACTGTTATTACAGAATAATTTATCTGCCAGATTCATCATTAGTATGCCACCATTTAAAGCTATTTTCAACTCTTGGTACAAGGTGTGTGTTCTTTAATATAAAAATAAAATGTACTAAGTGTTAAAGTTTTAGAACATGTAAGAAAGTGTAAGAGAACATTTTAAACTACCTGTAGTCTCACATTTAGAGATAACTATTTATTAGTAATGTGGTGGGGACTTCCTTGGTGGCGCAGTGGTTAAGAATCCGCCTGCCAATGCAGGGGACAGGGGTTCGAGCCCTGGTCCAGGAAGACCCACATGCCACGGAGCAACTAAGCCCATGCACCACAACTACTGAGCCTGCGCTCTAGAGCCCGCGAGCCACAGCTACTGAAGCCCATGCGCCTAGAGCCCGTGCTCCGCAACAAGAGAAGCCACTGCAATGAGAAGCCCACGCACCTCAACAAAGAGTAGCCCCCGCTCGCCGCAACTAGAGAAAGCCCGCATGCAGCAGTGAAGACCCAGCACAGCCAAAAATAAATAAATAAATAGAAGACATTTAAAAAAAAATAGTATTCCATTGTATGGGCACACCATATAAAAATAAATAAATAATGTGGTGTACTTCCTTTTAGACGAATTTTTTTCAAATTGTTTTCCTGCTTTCCATTTTAGTGGAAGACTTACGACCCTGCATTTTCCCACTTGGAAATTTGGTTCCGATTCGTCTTTGTGGTGCTTACCTTCATTGTCACCGTAAGTACCGTTCACCTAGCAGATTATGTCAGAATCCAAACACGGGCAAAGTTAGTTCGTAAATTATGGTTATTAGAGTGCGGGAGGTCTACCTGAACTCTGAGACACTCCATCCAGTGGGCCGACCTGATGGTACTGAATAGTCTGTATTTCTACTGGGGTGCTGTGCTGCAAGAACGCTGCGGTATCTTCAGTAAGTAAGCACTGCGTAGCGTCACAGTAATTACAGGTCACTGACTTGTAAGTGAATTCTCATCAGTGTGCGGTGAGAAGTACCATTTAACCTGTGTGGAGGGATTCTGCCTCGTTTGAATGACCTTCTCTGAGTGCAGATACAGCACGTTCTTGGCTTTTACATTTGGAAAAGTGGACCAGACCTTACAGGCTTTGGGCTCTTTCAGGAGAGTGCAGGTGAGGGACTTTGGACGTGCAGGCTTTCGGCTCGTTTGGGATCCGAGGTCTCTGTCCACTGGGGCACCGTGTGTTTGGGGGGAGATAACCCACAGAGTACAGGCAGTCCCCACGGAGGCCCAGCCAGTGAAGGTGGGAAGTTATAAATTGGAGGAAAAGGAAGTGTGCCTGGAGGGTGGTATCCTGCCCCCGTCAGCTGCCTGCCCTGTGCTGATGCAGAGGGAGTGACGTTTAGGACGTCCGTTCTTGGCAGTGGTGGTCGCTCCAGTTGCCACCCCAGGAACTTGTTGCTTCGCAGACTAACTGTATACACAGAAGGACAGGCTCACAGGGGGCGTGTGAGGGAAATGCCAGACGGTGGTGACCTGGGTGTGGCTGGAAGGCAGGACACGGCCACGGAGCACCCTGAGAGCTGGGATGGCCAGGGCCTCCCCCGGTGAACTCACTAAAGGAAAGTGGAAAACCGCTGTCTATATTTGGTCAGAAATGCTTGCTGTTCCTTGAAGGATTTCTGTTGCCTGGGATTCTGCTGCCGTACTCTGGGGCCCAGAGAACTGGTACCCAGGGCCCCATGCTCTCAAACAAGAGAAATGGGCCTGATTCTGACAGACAGACTGGGGGAAATGGTCCAGCAGCTCAGGAAGTCCAAATTGCTTAGGAAATTATTGGCGTATGTTAGACTGCAGAAAAAACAAAACGACTCCAGGCTTAAAAATCACAACTTGTGTGATGTTTTAGAGTTTAAAGAAACCTCTCCCATGGGCCACTGCCCCTTCAGGGAGGTGTTTGAAAGAAGCACATCGCTGACCGTGGTTGTGTATAAGCCTCATTCCTTGGCTTTTCCTCTGGGAGCCCTGGCGCCTCCCTAGAAGCTGGCGTCATCTGTGAAAGTCGCACCTCTGGGAGCCTGTGGCCTGTGCCCGGGGAGGTCCTTCCCTGCGGCTCAGTGGGAGCCGGCCTGGTAGAAGCAGCCTGCCCAGGAGGAGGCTGGGGGGCCAGGGGGGTTATGGCCATTGTATTCCTCGTCACCTCCTGCCCCTGTGGGAACAGCCATGACCGTCTTATCGAGGCTCCTTTGCAGCAATTCACCATCTTCTCCCAGTTGTCACTGGTGGTCTCAGGGTCGGTTCAGCAAGGGGTTGGCTCATCAGGTCTTGGCTGGCACTGAGACCTTTGATTTAGGAAGACAGACGTAAGGGGATGCTCGGCGGGGTGGACAAAGACGGTGACTGGGGGCCTGGTCTGGTTCACAGTGCCTGTTTGCTCACTCCCTCCGGAAGTTTTCCATGCGAGACTGGGGCATCGAGCAGAAGTGGATGTCCATTCTCCTGCCTCTGCTGCTGCTTTACAACGGTAGGTACCATTTTCACTTCGGCGCTTTCCCCTTGGACGTTGAAAGCTGAAAGGCGTCCTGGGGGTGGCCTGGGGGCCCCTGAAGGAACAGGTGGTAGCGCCGTGCGGCCCGAGGGACATTGCTCCAGGACGCGCGGTGCCTGCAGCTTTCCCCCTGCCTGGAGGTTAAAACCCAGAAGGGCTGCGATACCGTCTTGGGACTTGGCTGAGGGAGGCAGCAGTGCTGTCTGCTTCTCGTGCCCTGCTCCAGAAAGCATCTGCTTCCAGAGCTGCAGCGCCGGGACTCCCAGGCCCGCGGGGAGGAGCGGCTGGCGCGAGCAGACGGCACTCAGTACTCGTTCCTGGAGCAATCTGTTCTTTGGCTTTTCGGTGTTTTGAAAAACAAGACAGCCATTAGTTCGCTAGCTTCCCCATGGCTCTGGCCGGGGGGAAAGCGATCATGAGCTCTGCCCTCGCACGGGGCCGGGTGCCCTGCCGGGTGCTGGCAAGTCTGCCTTCCCAGGCCTGTCTGCCTTTTGCCTTGCAGACCCGTTCTTCCCCCTCTCCTTCCTGGTGAACAGCTGGTTCCCGGGGATGCTGGACGACCTCTTCCAGTCTGTGTTCCTGTGCGCCCTGCTGCTCTTCTGGCTGTGCGTGTACCATGGGATCCGGGTGCAGGTGAGCCGTCAGCGCTTCCGGAGGGAGTGGGGGACTCAGTCCTTCTGTTCCAGACTCTGGTGATAACCTTAGGGTGAACTTGTCCTTGGGAACCTGTCTTCAGCCTCATAGTCAACAGAAGAGTGTGTGCTGTGTGGAAATGATGGGAGTATCTATGATCCGTTGTGGTCTGTGAGGGGGTAATAGTTTGCTAGAATTACTAACTTCTCTATTTCTTTCTTTTTTTTTTTTTTAAGGGAGAAAGGAAGTGCTTGACTTTCTATTTGCCCAAATGCTTCATTGTTGGACTATTGTGGTTGGCCTGTGTTACCCTCGGAATATGGCAGACGTGAGTAATTTTATTTTGTGTGAAACTTCAGTCTTGGAAAGCATTTAACAAGGTGGACAGACCCAAAGTTGACTGTGTTTTGTGAACTCACCCAGAAAGGAATCTGTCACCCAGTGTTTCATGATTTGGTAGTGTGACTTAAACTGAGGGTTCATTTCTGCTTGAATGGCATGTAGAGATGGACACGATTCTTCCAGTCTAAGGTGGAAAACGAAAAAGACCACGTCTTTTCAGATTTCTCCTTCGGAGAGGCAGAGACTTCATTTGTAGGAATGACGCTCAGGTCGGCTCCTGGCTCGCCAGTGTCCCCAGATGTTTTAAGTTTCTCCTTTGGCGTGTGTCTTTAAACCTCCCCATCCTTATACCAGCTCCCAGCGTTGATCCTTAGTATTTTTGTCCATCTGTGAAATGGAACCACCGCAGAAGCCTAACGTAGTAACAACCTGATTCACCCAAGTAGGATCTTCTGCAGAAACTAGTCCCATCTCAGGGGTATGATATTGGCACCTGGCACAGTAATGATAGGACTCAGCACACGTCTCCGCTTCCCTCTTCCCACCCGCCTGTCGTCTCAGCAGCCCGGTGTCATTTTGAAATGCGCTTCATAGAAGTTTATGTTTACTTCTCTTGCTTTCTTTGTGTGCTCATCTATTTCCTGGTGCCCATATATGCCGTTGAAAAGGTGCCTGGAAAACAGCTCTTAAAATGGAAAGAGAACTAGTAAAGGGATTTTCTTAATGATAAACACTGTGCTTCACAATACTGTTGACTGTGGACAGTAAGTCTAGCAGTGTTGTATGCATTTTCAATGGGTAATTTGGGATTTCTCATAAATTGAGGATTACTTTTTAAGAATCTTTTACTGTCGGTCAGCAAGTAGTTTATGTTAGTAAGGTTTTTAAAAAGCCAAGTGAGAGCAAGTGTAAAATAAAAAGTAAACTAATTATTAACCTATTTTCTTTATAACATCATATTTCTAGAATTAATGAATTACATGATCCAATGTACCAGTATCGAGTTGACACAGGAAATTTTCAGGTAAGGATTGTGAATGAAGCCAGAGGAATTTTTTTTTAACTGCTGGCTTAGAAAGTCGCTGAATTTTGTAACTTAAGTTGTGCTGTTGATACAAGCTTGCCAGCTGGGTATGTGGCAAGGTCCATAGGAAGTTCATGTGTGGTTTAGACCCATGTCTTCTAGGTGATCTAGTTCAACCCCTCATTTCACAGAAAAGAAAACCAAGGTCCAGAAAAATTGAGATCCAGGCCTGGATGCTTTCTTGGACACATAGCACTGTCTTCCTAAGCAGGGCAGGGAGCCAGGCCCTCATCCCGGGGAGAGACAAGTAGGAGCCACTGCCGTTTATTGAGCACCTGCTACGTTCCAGGCCCCACGCTCGGAGCTTTCCGTGTGTCATGCAGGCGTTGGCGCGTCTGACGAGCAGGGGCCGGGGTGTCCTCCTGGGGTGAACTGGCCACCTGCGCTCGCAGAGAGGTTGAGCCGGGCTGAGGACAGCCAGAGCGGCAGCAGCGTGCTCTTGTGTTGCTCTAGGCTGTGGCCTTCAGGGCTCCGGGTCCCGCCTAGAAAGCTCTGGCTTTCCTGCTTATGCTATCGGAGGGAGAAGCAACACCGAGACCCTGTTGTCATTCAAGTGCCCGTCTGGTTTCGCTCCAGGGAATGAAGGTTTTCTTCATGGTGGTGGCCGCCATGTACATCTTATACCTTTTGTTCCTGATCGTGCGGGCCTGCTCCGAGCTGCGTCACATGCCTTATGTAGGTAAGCGCTGGTCTCAGACCCCCCTGGTGCAGGGCTGCCTGCGTTGGCATGGGCTGGGGGGAATGACGGCCTGACCCAGAGGGCAGACCCAGGGGCTGGAGCAGCGCCTTCAGCCCCAGGGAGCCCAGGGCTGCAGGGGTGGCTCTGGGCCATTTGGATAGTGCTTCGGGCCAACGCTGGAGGGAGGCCTGTGGAGTGGAAGCCAGCTGGGGCCCCAGGTGCCAGTGTGGCTGTTGGAGCTGCCTGGATCCTTCTGGAATCGCACCTTACAAAGTGGCAGGGGTGGTTTTCCTCATCCTTGAATCGAAACAAGTCACCTGATGTCATAGGATCCTTTCCCCCAATCTGTCACAAGCAAATAATAGTGGCCACGGCCTCGCTGGGAGACCCTCCTGGCCTCCGGGGAGGTGAGACAGCATTTCTCCTGGGCTTCAGGTATTAACAGGTTTAAAGTCCAGAGGGAAGAAGGGTTTTGTTCAGAAGGTCTGGCTTTATTTTTAAGATCTCTGGAATCAGTGGAATTTATTCCAATTTGGTGATTTAATGGGCGTATTTACTTCTTTTTCAGATCTCAGGTTGAAATTTTTGACAGCATTGACTTTTGTAGTGCTTGTCATTAGGTAAGAAGACTTTATTTCTTAAAAGAAGCAAAATGTGGGTTTTTATTTTACCGTCATGAATGTCTTTCTTCCGTTTTATGGGGTTAGTTTTAGGGTGCTTCTAGCCATCTGTGTCCACTGGTGTGAGGCCTCCTCCCCCGGCAGGGCCCTGAGCGTGTGGTGGCTGAGGGAGCACGTTCTGTTGTTCGCGCCAGGGGAGAGAAGAGCTTGGCGAAGCCCGCGGCCCAGCGCTGCTCGGGTTCCCCCCTTGCTCTGACACGTGCCCTGGAAGGCAGCAGACGCAGTAGAGACAAGTCAGAGAGTTAGAATCCTGGGTGACGTGCTTGGCCCCTGGGGTCCTTTTGCTGCCCCAAGGACAGGACTATAAGTGGGCATCGTTGAAGCACACACGCTGCTGCCCGAGGGAAGCGGGCAGGAGATGCCGTGCAGCAGAGCGGGTGCAGAGGACTCTGCCGGGTCCGCGGGCTGGCCCGAGGGAGCGCAGAAAGCCGGCTCTTTGATGAATTCCAGATGATTGCTTGCTTGTTTCTGGTGTGTCGCTTTCTCCTAAAATCAAAATCCCGACGGGGAATCACATCTAGTTACCTGCATTGCTTTCTCGGTTGTTTGGATGGCAAATAAGTGGCTCTCAAGCCCTTTCCCTGGTGGGAGCCAGTCCGGGCTCCGAGTGGCCGGCTTTCCACCACTGCGCTGGGGTCCCGGCCTTGTTGGATGGGGGATCCTGGAGGCATCTGGGTTCATTCACCCGGCCCTGGAGGAGTTGTGTGCGTCCCTCACCAGAGTATGTGAACTTGGCCTGGTCTTCAAAACGAGCTGGTTTTATTCAGCATCTAAATTCACCTGAGAACAGAGGTTCCCGTGTTGTCACTCAGTCTCTCTGCAGCCCTTGGTGCAGCCTCACGTGCACACCCTCACCTCCTTTTACACGTCAGCAGCCCTCACCTCCCCTCACACAGCCTCGCCCTCAGGCTGCCCCAGTCCACGGGCTGGGAGCTGCCGTCTCCTTGTGGTGACCTCTGTACGTCTGTCTAGAAGTTGTTATGCTTTGGGGATCTTCCTTCGTCTGCGTTTCAAGGGGATTCATTCGTGCAGCAGATACCCAGGAAGTACCTCCACTGGTAACTGGGCAGACAGGCTCCTCTCTGTCCGGCAGGGAGGGCAGTGATACAAAATTTAAAGACAGCCTAAATGCCGTAATGAAAGCAGAGGGATGGACGATGGCAGGAGGGCCACGGCTGCTGTACGGAGGCTCGTGGGGGACGGCTCTCTGAGCAGGGGGCCTGGGGCCTGAAGTAGGACCCTGAAGCCTGGGCTCAGGGACAGCAGTGTCGCAGGGCGTGAGGACGCGAGGGAGGGTGGCCACCGGGAGGTCAGGTCGCCTTGCAGGCCATGGTGAGGAGTCTCGGTTCCATTCTCAGTGGTGGGAACCCTTCGCAAGGTTTTAAGCCAGGAGGTGAAGGGACCTGGTTCACATTTTATTAAACTGTCTGGCTGGAGTGGAGACTGGACCCCAGGGAGGGGAAGTGGGCTCCCCAGTACCAGAACTGTCTGTCGGCACGTGCGTTGGTGGGCAGGTGTCGGACAGGTATGTGAACCACTGCCCGGTGGGGGGAAGAGGACAAGACGGGCAGACTGTCCCCCGGGGGCTGGTGGTCTGTTGGAGGAGATGGTCCAGACGGCACAAACTGGGTAAGAGCAGAGGGGGAGCACGTGCCCGGGGACCTGGACTCGAGGCTGCAACGAGGGCTGTGTCGGCCGCTGCTGACCTCGTCCCTAGATCTGAGACCAGGAGCCCAGTGGAGGGGCTGTGTGCACGTGTACGAGTCTCCACGCAGATAAAATCAGGACTAGACAGTAAATGTGGCAAGTTATGTGCAGCCAGTGCTGTATCTCGGTATGTTTTTATGTACTGTCCACCCCCCTTCTCTTTCAGCATCGTCATCCTTTATTTAAGGTTCGGAGCACAAGTATTACAAGACAACTTTGTAGCTGAACTGTCAACTCACTACCAGAATTATATCCTTTCGTGGGAAGATGTCGGGCGTCAGGCACACACCCCGGTGGGGTGGGTAGCGTTGCAGGCCTGTGAAAGTCAGGAAGAGGCATGCCCTGGGGGCCTCACCCCCGTCCGTGTGAATGAGAGGCCCAGGGGCCCCAGCGCCTGCCCCCACCCTCCATGCCCCCCTCTCCTCTCTGTGGGGCAGGGTCCGCAGCGGGTCCACTCACCATCCAAGCCTCGGGTCAGGCCAGGGCTGCCCACCTCTCCCTCTCCCCAGATGGCATCCCTTACCGAGTCCCAGATGTGTCCAGCTGCAGTTGACACCTGTGTCTCCGGGCAGGGCTTGTGAGCAGCGGGACCTCCTTCGAGTCCCTGAGGCCCCGCTGCCTTGGCAGTAGGCTCCTCTTTCGGGTGCATAATCGGTCAAGTGTGTGCCTCCCACTCCAGCCTTCAGTGACGGCATCCATCAGGGGAAACCCTGGGGTTCATCCTCACGTCTTGGCTTCCTTCCGTGGGGCCTCTTCTCTTACATCCTTAGAATCAGTGCATGATTTCTCACGTTTTTGTGACTGAATTTCACACAATGCTTTTATCAGATTCTCACAGGGGCGTGTAATTCAGAAAAGATTAAAAAGGACTAGTTTGAGAGTCTGGATCCAGTTCTTCCTTTTATTCTTGACTCTCCTTCCTGCCCTTTGCCGGCGACTTGCTCTCATCAGGTCATGCCACCTCCAGAGGCGTCCATGGAGAGGAGAGGGTGCGGCTCACCTGTGGTTTCCAGGTGCCCCTGGAAAGGCACTGTAACCTCCGGCGTGGGCCTGCCCCGTGGTGCCCGAGGTCTGGGTGTGGCCCCCCGGGGTCCTGCCTGCTGCTTAGCAGTCACTGACGGTTGGGGGAGGGGCCGGCTGACGTGTCCAAATAGACGGCTCCCAGCTCTGCTGCTTCCCTTGACCAGTGTCACCAGCTGAATTCTTATCTTTCTACGGCCTGCTGAACTTTTACCTCTACACTTTGGCCTTTGTGTATTCGCCCTCGAAGAATGCCCTGTACGGTAAGCCGCCGGCCAGGGTCGCTGACCAGGGAGCTTGGGCAGCAGCTCCGGCCCCGCCTCCCCAGCTCCCTCTTTAGCAGAGAGACCAGGCGGGCTCGGTTAGTGAGCCCTGAGCTGCAGGGGGAGCCCAGCAGGTGCTGTGTCCTTACAGCCCAAGATGCAGGAACGGAGTGTGTCCGTGGGTCCTGACACGAGCGTGTCCGTCAGCCCCGCAAAATAAAGTCTGTTGGAAATGAGTGCCGTGACCTTCAAAAGAAAGCCAGACGTACACCCCGCCTCACCTCCCAAAAGAACCAAACCAAAACAGCCCTCTTGCCCCGGGGTGAGGAGAGTGAGAACTCCCTGGGGCCGGAACGGCAGGGCCACCTGGCTGCCCATGGATGGGCTCTCAGCACGTGCACAGAGGGTCCGGGCGGAGGTGACGGCTGACGGGCTGTGGACCAGCAGCTGTGCGCAGGCCCGGGGCGGGCGGGCGCGGCAGGCAGACCAGGTCTCCCGGCCCTGCTCCCAGTGAGGACCTGCGGGACCCTGGGGTGTGGGGAGCTCGCCCGCTGGCTGCTCTGGGCGGCCCTTCCCCCCAGGCTCCCGCTCAGTCTTCCCGCGGCGCCCCCCAGGGGACAGAACGACCTGTCTGGCTCACGCAGGCGGTGAACGGGGAAGCGGGGATTGGAATCCAGCCCTTTCTGACTCCCACCCTTCTTCTAGAACAGCATCCTGCCTCTCTGGGCTAGTGACGTTCAAATGCTTGTTTGTTTTCAGAGTCCCAGCTGAAGGACAATCCCGCCTTCTCCATGCTCAACGACTCCGACGACGACGTGATATATGGGTAAGTCCCCACCTCTGCCGAAGGCTGCCCCAGGGCGAGCGCTCAGCCTGCTTTCGCGTGTTTACCGGAGAGGCTGGTGACCATTCTCAGACGATTTCAGAGGTATCATCGGTCTCTTTCACCTGGGAGAGTCATGTGATCCCCTGGTTTTGTGTTGTCACGTCACTCAGGCTTAGGTGGGTAGTGGCCCTTCCTGCTGGACACCTGAGTGAGTGGTGACCACAGGAAGAGCAGTTCTTTTCTGGAAGAACAGACACACTGGTGATGGGTGGGGCCGGAGGGGTGGGAGAAATCAGCTGGTGACAGAAGTGGAGAGAGCAAGGCTAGGAAACGGGCTCTTGTTAGGACGGCGGGTCAGTGTGAAGAGGAGAATAAACCCAGTGCTGTCGAAAGCCGAATGGTATCAGAGGCCTTTCTTGTAACAGGAGCGACTATGAAGAGATGCCCCTGCAGAACGGCCAGGCCATCCGGGCCCAGTACAAGGAGGGGTCTGAGAGTGACTGAGCCCCCGTGCCTGCTTCCTGGCCTGCCCTGTACCTGCCTGAACGCAGACCTCTCTTACAAGCAGAGATTTCCTGATCCTTATTTGTTTACATATTTTTGAAAGGGAAACCAAAACTGAGGACAAATTTAAACATTGGGCCAAATTTACTGTTAGACTGACTGCATTGATTTGGGAAGAGAGCTCTGACAAAGTTTCAGCCGCCAGATCATGTTTCAAAGATTTCATATGGGAGGTGGCTGTTTCCAGTGAGCAAGAAGTTACTGCTGTTTTTAGTAGAGAGAATTATGTACTTAAAAAGAAAATTTACTCATTCCAAGTTCCTGGAAAGCCCTTAGGAATAAGGTCCACAGCATGGGGGTGTTCCTCTGCTCCCTTCCTTTCTTCCCTGCCCCGTGGTACCAACTTTTGACCCTTTAAACCCAAAAGGAGGCCTATTTCTGTGGCTGCCCCACGAGGGCAGTCCTTCCCCACCGAGTGGCCTGTGCTCTGGAAGATCACGCATCTCAAGCGCTGGGTAGCTTGTGTCGGTTGCTGTGTGAAATGTGTACATGTGTAATGGCTCTTTGGGGAAAGGGAGGAGGGTGGGCAGGTCCTAGCCCTTCACTGCCACCAAAGCAGAGCTGCTGTCTTGGGAGTTCTGAGGAGCGTTCGATAAGGCTCGTAAGGAAAGGGTAAGATGATTGACAGGTTGTCAGCTCCCATGGGAAGGGTCTTGTTGCCAGAGTTTTCTAAGGGCCTGTGTGCACACGTGAGTAATGCGTGTGAGCGTTACATCATGAATATGAATGATGTCCCTGTGCATAGAGACATTATGCATATTCATGGGGAGGAGGGTATCCATTACAATTCCAGTAAGCAGGAGCTTCTGCAGCTCTGTCAAAGATGATACCTTGTAGCGCTCTATTTGTTTTGTTTTGTTTTTTTAATAAAAGTTAAACAAGTGATTGGTATACTCTACTACAGATTCGTTATTGCCAAAAAGTTCTTCAGCTTCACATCTGGAAACTAGACGAAAGAAGGTAAAACATTTTAGGTGGCTTACGGAGGAACATCTCTGGGGAGAAGGTAACTTGTTGGGAATCATTCCGGCCCTGTGTGTCTCGCATGGTCGTCAGGTAAACAGATGAATTGCTCTGTGTAAGAGCCGTCTGGAGCTGCTGTATCTGTGGCATCGTAGAAGGCCCTGGAGATTTCCAGTTCCTTTTTGTCAAAGACTAATTATAGGAGGTAGAGCTATCTCCGCTGCTTTTCGTTTGGCATGCATAGTAATCTCTCTCTTGAATGGGTTACCTGTGATCATTGCAGACATCCTGATTGATGCCATCTCGGCAGACACAGAGGTATGGGACGTGATTGTTCTGCTCTGCAAACAGCTCCCGCACTTTCTTCACGTATACATTAACTCTCCAGTTACCATTCAGAGCTAAAGGTTATATTCCACTTTAGGTAGTGCTGGGACCTTAGAGAGGTTCATGAGAGACTATTCATCATGACTTCATCTCTTTCTTTTTAATTTAAACTTTAACGATAATGCACCTTTAACATGGACTCCATTTATATTTGTTTTTAAAACCTTGTAAATAAGAAAGTCTGAATTCAAACAGTTGTATTATTGCAAGGGTAATTCAAGTTCACATGGTTTTTACATTTGCGGCAAGGATGTGATTAATTTTTTTTGATTCTGTGTATTCAGAGGTATTGAAGAAATTTTCTGTTACCAAATTTTACAACTTCTATTAAGACTAAGTAATTTTATGTAAATTGATGAAAACTTACTTGTGCTGATTAATGTATCCTAGTATGATATAGTTTCCAAGTTTTAATCATTATAAAGTAATTGTCCATAATTTGGAATGCTGTTATTTATCAGTAAATGTATAGTATTTGAGGCATTTAGCTGTACACATTAGGTACATTTGAAAACTTATCCTCATCCTATAGTGTAATTGTTAACTGATGACTGAATCGTCATCCTTTGATTCTTATTGGCATCAAATCAGTGAAATGAAAAATATGGGAGTATTTATTTACTTTTTGTAACTAAGTTGGAAACGAGGAAAAGTTACAAAAGAAAGTACTTAAGTGGGAAATGGTTCTTTATTAAGTCATGCATTTTCAGTTTCTCTTCTCTGGTATCATATGTCAACATATTACATCTTACATGTAAAAATTTGCTTAAAATATATAGCATTTAGTGTGTATTATATGTGCCATAGGTATTAGGTTAAAACACTAAAGTTTGCCAGAAACTTTAGACAGTAGCAAGAAAATTACTATGATTATTTTTTGGTCTTGGAGGGTATCAAAGTTTTGCAAACTTAAATTATAAAGGGCTGACTTTAGTTCTTCCATGGTAATGGCTTGAATAACATCATCTTTGGGATAATTTTTTTACTGGTCCAGTCTAGGGAACCTGGAAGATGACCATAGGCATTTCACGGTTTCCCTAGGGAGAGCTTCATTATCCATGTGGATAAAGGTCTGCTTGATTTATTATTAAATCATTGAAGCAGTGCAGTGATGCAGTTTTCTCTCTCTTAAGCCCCATTTGAAAGGCTAAAGAGGAGGATATATAAAATATATTCAAGGTTTGTAAGATTGTTCCTGTACATAATTACAGATTGCAATAAAAGTTTAGATACATTATGTAAACCCAACCCATTAAATGGTCAGGTTACAATACAGACATCACCAGCCTCAAGAATTCCATGAGCTATTTACTGAAGGTACAGTTACGTTCAGTAGATTATAACGTGGTCAGTAACTTATTTCCTGGAATCCTTTTCACAGGGAAAAACACAGAGGCTCATAGAAGGGATGATTAAAAGGGACATCTAGTGAAGACTAGACTTAGAACACTTAAGTACATTTATTTATTTTTGAGGGTTTTAAAAACCAGTTGCCTTAGAGGTTAGACTTTTGAAAAACAAAGGTACAAATCCTTTCCACAGGCCAAAGGGAAGTTGCTTTAGTCTGTGACATCTTGTTACCCTGTTCATCTTGATTTGACATGTTTTAGGTATACTGGGAACTGTAATACCAGACTGTGAAACACAGGATTTTCTGCTACTGAAAACTGCCTTTTTACAAAGAGACTGTAAATATCTGTAAAATAAAACAACTCTAAACCTTAAGCTCAAAAGGAAAGATAGAGCTATGTATTAGACCTTGGAACTGTGTCAGTGAGTACAGTAGTACTTGATCACAGAATGATCATTTTAGTCAATCAAAGTGAATAAATGTTTATTTATGGCAAATTTACACTTCGGGAATGGCTTCATTAAGAGACTACCTTTCTATACTCTGGTTTCTCTTCAGATCGTATAAATCTTTCACCTTTTACTAAGAGACTACCTTTCTGGTAGATGTTAATAAATTTTTAATATTTGATCCTTATTTATGTACATTGATTTGTTTGCTCTTTGCATGTGGAGTTAACTTGATCATTCAGGCATTGGTGCTTTAGGGACAAGAGCAGGGTTTTTTCATTTCAGCAGGTGGACGCGGAGGTGTGTCTGTCTTTATTGCCATGTTAACGTGGCCCAGGCACGAGCCCCGAAGGTGAGCTTCACCGGTTTTGGGGCCCACCTCCCCACTTACTTGGATATGACTTTAAATCAGTCAGAAAACCTCCAGACACCTTTTCTGGTTCATAAATAACGGTCTAACTGTTGTGGACACAAAATGAATAATTGTGAAAGCATTGTGTAAGCCGTAAGGTACTAAAACATTTCTGTTGTGATTGCTACTGAAAAAGAAAACACAGGAGTAGAGGCTGTAGTGTTGCAGATTTGGGCCGACAGTGTGAGTCAGAGCTCTCCAGCTATCAGAAAAGACCAGCTTGCCCACTTGCCACCCCTTAAGCTCCAGGAGAGAAGCCCTTGAGGGAAGGATGTGATGCCCAAGGGTAGAATTCCAACCAGAACACAGCAAAGCGGTCAGGATCTTGGTCCCACGGGTGGATCAGCAAATCGCTGTACTGGCGAGGACCAGAGCTGAACTGCAACTTCTTCTGTTTTTTACAGTTTTATAGATTCTAAAGCCACTAACTAAATATGGAGAATTCATTTGTGATACTATTTAGACTATGCAGAAAACACACACTTTAAATTGGAATAATTTATTATTCTAACGAAAGTACAAAGTATGGAAAATTAGTGTATTTGAATCATTTCAGAGAGTAGAGAAAGTTTCACACTAGCAGATTTCGGCTTTTAGCACCTTTGAAAAGAAACATTCAAAGTTAAGACAAGTGGCAGGACAGGCTCCTGACTACCTTCAGTGATGACTCCTCTGACTTAGGGTGTGCAGGTCACAGAACAGTGTGGTCATTTGGTTTTTTTCTCTACATTTTGAGAGCGCCACAAAAACACTAAGAGAGTGAGACAGGTGATCACTGACTAGATGGCTGGTGGTTAGAAGATGGAAGAGAAATGCTGGGACAAAAGGAGAAAGATCACAGGCTGGACAGGGCGGTCAAATGGACAGTCCAAAGGCGCTGACAATGCAGTACATGGTCTTGTTCTCCCATCGCACAGTGCAGCTCCCTGCGGGAGGAAGGAGGCGGGTTAGGACAGAAAACTGGGAAGAACGGGGGCCTTCCGAGTTCTCACGATCGTGTACTTAACTCTTTGTGGCCAAAAAAGAAGGCTGGCCAGTCTCTCTTCTATCAAATGTTTTAAAAGGTGACTCTAATAGACATGCATTCAAAGACAGGAAACATCCAAGCACATACTTCGTAAAACAACGCGCTGAATAATCTAGATCTCAGCAGGGCCCAGGCACCGCAGAGCCTTCAGGGAAATGCCCATGACAAGCCTTCACGAACGGAGTGAAAACCGTACGTACCATCAGTAGAGCTGTCCCAGAAGCAGGAACTTGCCGTGTGCAGGCCCGCTCCGTTCTTCTGCATGATTACACAGGTCACTTCGATAAAAGCAGACTTTTATTAGAGAAATATACTTGGCGACACAAATTCCCTTTTGTCCACTTTCATTATATAGAGAGAGATCACGTGGCTGATGTTCATGATAAAAATTCTAGGGGTAGAGTGCCAGGTCCTAGGACATCAACAGATCACCACAGGCTTGTTCTAAAAGCATCAGATCGGAAATGCTGGTACGTCCCTGCGTTCCTGCAGCCCCACAGGCCGGGTGGGTGGTTACGTGCACAAGCCGAGTGACCTGCTCCTACCAGGAACCTCCTCTGAGCTCAGGCCACGCTGCTCTCCTGACACAGACTCGCCTCTGATCCGTATTTAAAGAACCACCACCAATATAAACAAGAGGCGAAGATTCATTACCAATGTATTTAAACGGTTTCCCCAGCTTGGTGAGTTGGCTTAAGGTTTGCTCCACTACGTTTGTGGTCCACTGATTCACTTTGCTGTGCTGATAGGCGTTGCCACCGATGGCACGTTCTATGGCCTGGAAGACAGAGCACAGCTGGTCACTGTTAGCAGAACACGCCAAATACCTCCCAGCCACTCCTGAGGTTAGCACAGTTAGTACTGCACCCTAAGAAGTGCTGAAATACCATTTGCATAAAGTGTAAATAAGCTTATTTGTAAACACGAGGACTCCTTTGCAAATGTACCTTTTGTTCTAACAGTGTTGTATTTCATTTGAATGCTTTATATTCAGTTTTAAAAATATGTAATTATATGGGACTTCCCTGGTGGTCCAGTGGCTAACACTGTGCGTTTCCAATGCAGGGGGCCTGGGTTCGATCCCTGCTCGGGGAACTAGATCCCACATGCCGCCAACTAAACAGTCCGCATGCCACAACGAGGATCCTGCATGCTGGAACTAAGACCCAGTGCAGGGCTTCCCTGGTGGCGCAGTGGTTGAGAGTCTGCCTGCCGTTGCAGGGGACGCGGGTTTGTGCCCCGGTCTGGGAAGATCCCACATGCCGCGGAGCGGCTGGGCCCGTGGCCATGGCCGCTGAGCCTGCGCGTCCGGAGCCTGTGCTCCGCAAAGAGAGAGGCCACAACAGTGAGAGGCCTGCGTACCGCAAAAAAAAAAAAAAAAAGACCCAGTGCAGCCGAACAAATAAAAAAAAAAAAAGAATTATATAGCATCTGATCTGTCAAGTTTTTTAAACATTTTGACTGAATTTAATGTTTGCTGTTGTAGTTACTGTCTGGAGATAAGGAACACGTTTTCTCCCTGGTGAGGCTAGAAAATATCTTCCTTTGCCTATTTCTTTCTTAAAAGTACACCAGAGATAGAGGAATCTTTTGTCAGTTGTACAACTGACAATGTACAAACCTATCCAAATAATCACGTATTGATATTTACAAATACTTCCTTTACCCAGCATCTTCTGGGAATGTTACCACAAAAGTACATTTTTCAGAAAACTAAAGAACTCCTCTATCTATTCCAAAACTTAGTTTGTGATGAATTTTTTCTTTATTATGAAATTCCTTGTTTCCTTTTCTGTGCTGTATTCTGGGTGGGTTCACCCTGTGTGCTTCAGAGGGTATTCAGGAATACACACAGTCCCTGGCCCCAACTCTTGGTCCAGCTGGTAATAAGGATAGTCCCATTTTACGGTTCTCTGGGCCTTTTATGCTGGTGCCTGTGTGCCTGCTTCTAAGCAGCTTTCTTTTCTACTCCTTTTCTAACTTGTGCTGGAAACCAGAAAACTGAGTTTTTATGACACTTATGACCTAAAATAATAACATTCAGTGAGGGCTAAGTTCTGTCCTCAGACGTGGAGAGAAAAAGTCCCTGAGTTGTATACAATGGTGACAGACTGGGGTCTACGGCCTGGGGCCTAGCCCAGAGACCTTGGTTTTGAGGAACAAAAGCGACTCACGCCATATTCTAGCGCTGGAAATTCCTAGTCATCCTGGGACCTGAGCGGGCTGCTGCCCCCACAAACTGGCACAGCTCTTCCGCACCCTCTGCCGTGTCCTGCTCCCTCCCCAGCTCAGAGCTGAACCTGGGACCAGGGTGGTGATAGCTCTGGGTGTCCCCAAAGAAGTAGGGGCTGCACTCGAGCTAAACCTCTCACTCTGGCAAGTCTCCCCACACATGCTTCGGAATTCACTGTTTTTCAGGGAGGGAGGAAAACCCTCTGCTAATTTTGTACCCATCCAAATTTACTACTACCCAATCCTTAAAATAGCCGAGTACAGAATTAACCTTTTGCCTAGAGGCAAAAAAAAGCTGAAAGTAACACCACACTGTAACTTTATGCTTCCAGGGAGACTGGGAAGGTCTACTTGCAATGGTACTTGCTGCCTGGGAACCAAGTCAAAGACAGTGAAGAAAACAAGCAAGGCCCAAGGAGGCTTCACGATGAGCCAACTCCATGTCTGAGTTCTAGTGAAATTCACCCATCTTCCTGCTCCCTACCATGCTCCTAAGAAACACTTTTATTTTTTTTTTCAAAAAACTACAAGGACTTCCCTGGTGGCACAGTGGTTAAGAATTTGCCTGCCAATGCAGGGGACACGGGTTCGAGCCCCAGTCTGAGAAGATCCCACATGCCGTGGAGCAACAAATCCCGTGCGCCACATCTACTGAGCCTGCGGCTCTAGAGCTGGCGAGCCACAACTACTGAAGCCTGCACGCCTAGAGCCTGTGCTCCGCAACAAGAGAAGCCACCACAACGAGAAGCCCGTGCACTGCAACAAAGAGTAGCCCCCGCTCGCTGCAACTAGAGAAAGCCCGCACGCAGTAATGAAGACCCAACGCAGCCAAACATAAAAAAATTTTTTAAATGACTAAATTTTTAAAAAAGAAAGAAAAACAATGACAAGCAAACTGTTATAGATCCTGAAAGCAAGTAGAAAATCCATGCCTGATGTGGAATAATACATACAGCAGAACAAAGTCATTTTGCTTTTTAATGGTGTTCACAAAACTAGGCTGTGGTTCTTCATCACTCTGCCATTAGTCAATAACTTGCATTAATAATAATTTGCATTGGAGTCAATTCCAAATCACATATATAACCTCAAATGGTATTGGCAAACTTAGATCATCTAATAACCGTCTTTTAGCCACTGGCTTCATTATGTGCTCAGTGTACCCAGGGAGGGAAACTGACTAGGAAAACGTTTCTGGCCTCCTTCCTGCCCCAGGCTGCCCCCATGCTCAGCACTAGTCCAGCCACACCCACCTCCCCTCCAATCCCTCAAACACCACGAACACTCCTTACCACAGGGCCTTTGCACTTGTCCACTGCCTGGAGTATCTGTCCCCCTCTTTTCACTGAGTTAACACTCCTCCCATTTTCTCAGATTCCAGCTCTGAACTCACTAGGTGGGTTAATCCCTCAAAGCACCACATACCGTGGCAGTTACCACACAGGGAATGCACGTTTACATTTTCCAATGTGAATATTACCATGAGTCTTTGATGCTAAAAGGTTACAGAATCAAGCCTTAGTAACATTCAGTAATAATGCTAGTATATAAAATGTCCTGTCTCATTTAAAATATATAATTTACATAATATGGGAGAATTCTTTTTTGTTTTGTTTGGTTTTGGTTTTGGTTTGGTTTTTTGCGGTACTCGGGCCTCTCACTGTTGCGGCCTCTCCCGTTGCGGAGCACAGGCTCCGGACGCGCAGGCTCAGCGGCCATGGCTCACGGGCCCAGCCGCTCCGTGGCATGTGGGATCTTCCCGGACCGGGGCACGAACCCGTGTCCCCTGCATCGGCAGGCGGACTCTCAACCACTGTGCCACTAGGGAAGCCCCAAGGGAGAGTTCTTATCTAGATATTCATTGAAGTAAAAACTGTTATTTGAAATGCCAAAACACACAGGCTCAGTTGAAACAATTCCAAGACAGTATTTAAAACACATTATTTTCACTCATATAAGCCATTAATCAAACATTGAAAAAGGGAGCATTTCTCCTCTTACCTCTTTTACAATGTTGCTCACTTCATCAACAACAAAAGCAGTCTGTAAGGAAGAAAATTAGTTAAGTTTGATTGATTTAAAAGATCCTTTTCCACTGCACTGATTAATGCAAATTTAGGTAATGAACATGATTTAGAAATGAAGACCTTAGGAATAATCTAACCAGGCTGTTCATTTTACTGAGGAAAACGTTAAGTAGCTGAGGATCACAGAGCTAATGAGAGGCAGTCAGGAGACACAGGATACATGTATACGATTTAAAGGTTTTTTGGTTTGTTTTTGTTTTAATCATGCCATGACCCAAAAGACTGACTTCACCTTAAACTAAAATTCAATCTCTCCATCCATTTCAGCTGGCCGCTAGGATGATTACTATAGAAGTTTAATGAGTTACTTGACTTTTATATAAATTAACTGACTCTTTCCCTGATGTAAACTTGTTAGGAGGCTTGAAACTTAGGACGTTTTTTTGGGGGGGTTTGTTTTTAGCCACTGTTTGTGGTAAGATACACCATGATTTTACTATTTTCTGTTGGTATTTTCTTTCTCAATGCTGTCCTACTTCAGGACTGTACAGCTAGCTGCTGGCACAGCCATTCCCCGCCAGTGTGTCGAGGTGAGCTGGGAGGTGGGCTCTCAGCAGGAATCTAGTGCCAGGAGTTTATATAAATGGCTTTCTTTTTTCTTTCTTTTTACATATGGTACATCTGAATGGGTACAAGATTCCCTCTGAATCCTGGGAACCTTATTTCCGGAGCTTTGCAGATGCTTTCCAGAGGGCAGCCCCAGGCCCTCAGTCCATGTACATCCTGGTGAAATAAAGGCAGAGAGTTCAGCAGGGCGTTTTCCTCCCTGCCGGGCTGCTGACCACTGTGGCCCTGTGCTAGCAATGCCCCTTTCTTCCCAGGAGGATCAAGAGCTGACTGCCTGAAGCCCACCTGCTGTACTCAGAAGTCATACTGGGAGACAAAGCCAACTCACCCAGTTAATGAAAATCTGCAGTATCCTAGATTAAATTATTTCTCGAAGTTTAAAGGATCTTTCCAAGAGACTTCAGTGATCCTAAACCATACAGGAAAGTCCCTGTATAACTTTCCATGTGGTTGAAATATGAAAAAGGGTGAGGGGCATTTCAATGGACTTTTCATGGAAAATACAGCAGTTGTACAGAATCCACTGGGCAGTTTCAGTTTCTACAGGAAAGTCGAACAATGAACGGAGAGTAGAGTTATTAATACAAAGATCCAGGTATCTACATGAAGTTAGAGGATATGCAGAGGCTGTTAGGAGGAGTGGGGTGGATTAGTAAACGCCCAAAGCGGGCCTACTAGAAAGAAGGGAGTCATGGTCTCAGCCTCCCAGGGCTTTATCTTGTGTAAAACACAGATCACTCTGTTGGGCCCTTTCATTTCTCAGATATGCAGTTGAGATCTGAAATAATGAAGTCACTTAGCCACCTCATTGGTGAGAGCCAGAATTAGAGTGCAGAGTATTAAAATGCCAGTATTAAGGACTTCCTCTATATTGCCATTTCCTTTCTTAAAAGTTACTCATATTCCTATAATACAAGCCATTTTGCAACATTATATCAGTGCACAGTTTACAGGCGTCTTTCCTTGACTCCCTGCTCCTGAACTATGACTTCTCCTAATTATTCACTTGATTGCTGCCAGCATTCAGACACTGATGATGACACTACCACAGACAGTTTGTGCTAGTTCGGAAATTAGATAAAATCTGAAACTCTTAAGGTCAGTCCTTAAGCCATATATATATATATGTATTTCCCTCAAAACATTCCTGCTTAGACTAAATTTCAAAAATGGTAAGATAACCTGTTATTTTTGACAGGCTGCATAATAAATAGGACTCCATTTATTTGTATTTCAACAAGAATTATTTAGTGAGAAGAAAAATGGGCAGCTATTCTATAAGAGGAGCACCCATCAGCTTTATTCCCTGAATGCTCGTAAGCTTGAAGGAAAGCCATGAAACGGCGCACGTCATTACAGCGAATGTCGTCTGCTTGGTAAATAACTGTATGCGCTACCCTGCTTCTTCGTTGGGGCAGTAAGAGATGACTCTTCTCCCCCCACAGATAGGAGCTATCTTACTGTTGTCTCAAACTCAAATGAAATGGGAGTGACGGTGGCCTCGGTGGGCGCTGCGCGCAGCACCGAAGAACAGGTGTGGAAACGAAGACAGGCAGCTTCTCCTACTGAGCACGTCTGCTTTTTGCGCACAGCCAGAGGATCCAATCCTTGACTGAAGGGACTTGAGAGATGTGACTGTACATGCGGGTCACTCTGGAGTCTCGCGTGCATCAGCGACACACAAGGGGCGGCCTTCAGTCTTCCCCACCCGCGGGCGGGGGTCTGAATCACGGAATAAACAGAGCGAGCGGCGGCGCTCTCTCGGGGTCGGGGGCGTGGCGGGCCGGGGTCGCCGGGGAGGCGAGCGGCGCGGCGGGGGGTCTCCCGGGAGTGCGGCCGGCACAAGGCGTCCCAGGGCTGCGGAGCCCCCTCCACGCCCCGCCCCCCGAGCCCCGCCCCGGGCAGGGCGACGACGCCCTGAGCCGGCCCGGCGGCGGGTCACCGCGAAGCGCTCGGCAGGGCGTCGGTGCCGTCAGCCTGCGCTGGGGACGGCCGCTGCCCACGTCTAGACGCAGCCCGGGTGCCCGCACAAGCCCCTGGCTGCCGCCGCCCACCTGCACCCGGAACTCCCGGCCTCCACCCGTCCCGTCGCCAACCCAGCCGTTACCTCCTCGGCAGCCTGGTAGTCTTCCATCTTCCCTTCGGCGCCTCGCCTCCGCCTCCCTGAGTGGAGCGCACTGCGCAGGCGCACTCAGGCCCCGCCCCTCGCTTCTGGCCCCGCCCTCCTTTAGGGCCCCCGCCCACTCCCGCCCTGACCCAGTTGCCAGTACAGCCCCGACCAGCCCGGCGGCCGTTGGGGGTTCGCCTCTTCTCCCGTGCTGCCGGAAACGACGGTTTCCGCGGGAACCCGCCAGGGAATCCCGGCAGCTCCCTACACCTCAGCAACGAAAACAAAACAAATGGACAAAGCCAGTCCGGGAGGGGAAGAGTCGTCCTGGCCCCTCTCTCCGGTTCGTACTGTGTGGGTTAATTTGAACGTTCAAGCGAGTTTGTACACCTAGTAACAAACTGTAAAGTGATTTATGAACATGATGGGCTGTCTGAGATATTGTTTGCAGTCCCCTTAAGGATCCAAGGTTAGGAAACTTTAGCTGTGAACGAAACCTTCCTTTGGGGAGGTAAGTTTTCCATATAAATGAGATTTTTTTTTTTTCCTACAGTCACCATTAAAAAAAAAAATTGGGGGGTGGAAAACATTGTAAAATGCTGCACACTTCCTGACTGCCTTAACCAGAATGACCTAGACATACACTTAACTTGTCTACAAAGGTCTTTATAAAAATTAGTAATGGGGGCTTCCCTGGTGGTGCAGTGGTTGAGAGTCCGCCTGCCGATGCAGGAGACACGGGTTCGTGCCCCGGTCCAGGAAGATCCCACATGCCGCGGAGAGGCTGGGCCCGTGAGCCATGGCCGCTGAGCCTGCACGTCCGGAGCCTGTGCCCCGCAACGGGAGAGGCCACAACAGTGAGAGGCCCACGTACTGCAAAAAAAAGAATTAGTAATGGCGCTGGGCACTGGTATGGCGCTCTCCAGGAAGGGCTGGGATATATGTACCTGCTTGCTTGCATGTGATCTGAGGCTAAAACCTTTGACTTTGGGGGCTACTTTTTCTGTTGTTTTTACCACAACCTCAAAGTCAATCCGTCACTTCTTACCTCTCTAAAGACCAGTAGCTAAAACCCACTTCCCATCCTTCCAGGAAGGGCTGACCACAGGACCCTGAGACTTGGTAGAATTAAGCTGCAGAGCCCACACTCAGTTCATCTGCAACACTTGTTTCTGTGCTACAGAATCTGAGTTCCATGCTGGCAGAATCCGTTTTATTCACTAATGCGTCCCCTGCCCCTTCCATTGTACCTGGCACATGGTAGGTGCACAATTAAAATTTATTGAATGAATGATTTCCCTACACATTAGTTCTGCCTCATACCCAGTTGCAGAGAACTGGGAGTGGAGGAAGAGGCAATCGCCTGCCTCCTGGGAAAGGGGGAGGGGGAGAGGGTGAAAGACACAAGACTGCCCTGCCCTGGACACCTGGCTTGAGCAAGGGGACCTGCTGGGTGGGAACCGGCTGCCCTCTCACACCTGGTTTCTGCTTCTCAGATTCTGAACTCTACCTTTTGAGCTTTGTTCCCTTCCTGTTAATCTGGCTTCGATTCACCTGTTCCAGTGTTTCAGCCTCAAGCCTCAGTCTACATGGGATTCTAAGTCTGGCATTTCTTTGTTTTGTCTTCCTCACATTCCCAGCTTCACCTAAGATCCCAAGATCCCTTATCAGGTGTCCTTCTCCATCACTTGACCCCAGTTCCAGCCCCTCAGCAGCACCACACTCCTGAGCCAATCAGGGGCCTTTTCACCCTCTTCTAATTTTCTTCTGCTCTCCTAGGGTGGCCCCGCAGGCCCACTAGCTAAGTGTGTTAGCATTATGTGCAAAGCAAGAGGGAACAATCCTGAGTGAGGTTTGGGACATCTTTTCTAAATTGTTCCATAACCTTTTAAGAATTTCCTAATTCAAATGAGTGTCCTGAATGGCTGCTGGGATAGTGCATTAGTAATGCTTAGATCTTAAGTTACACTGTGACTGAAAATCACCAGCATGGGCATAAATCAACAGAAAACATGTAAATGTGAATTTTTAAAAATTTTACATGACTTTAGCTTATCTGCATTGGGTACCACTCTCCAATTTTAACTGTCAAAGAACATTCATTAAATGATCATAATACATGCCATAGTTATATTGAGTCTGCCCCAGAAATAGGTAAGTTGGTCTGTTTATCTTCAGAGCTATTTGTTAACTTATTCAACACACATGACAGTAAGCACTCACTTTGCTGCAGCCTCTGAGCTGGAGTGGAAGCTACAGAGTTGACTAGGATACGGCCTTGATGGAAAAACTTGAAAAACTTACTTCTGTCCGTGGGAGGATTTGAACTCTCTAGGCTCAGTGATGTTGTAGTGCTTGGAAAAATGCAGTGCAGGGGTTGTCTTCTGCCCGATCGATGTACACTCTGCAGGGCTAAGGAATTTACAATCACTATGGCATTTGGCCGTTGACTAGCTGCCGTTCCAGCACCCCGACTCTGCCGAGAATGAATGTCCATTAGAAGTCCTGGAGTATAAACACGCTGACCCAGGGCTGCTCATGAATCTCCCGTATTTAGCCATATTTTAGGATAACGTTTAGGTTTCTGTGCAGCGAGTAAGTGAAGTGGATCTTGGATTTGCTTTTCAATTTGGGGCTTAGCCGTAAGTTGGCAGATGTTGTGTGCTTTCTTTCTTCGAGGCGAGTCTCTTAAATACACTCTTTAGAAATAAGGATTGTTGTTGTCAATGCCTTATTTAGCGAGTGTGGGCCAAATAACCATAGCCCCGTCACCTCAACAAGTAATATCCACGGCCACAGTTGGGTCTCCCAGTGCTGTCTATGCTCTGCAGCCGTTTGCCGTCCAAATCCAATCCTGGGGATGGATGTTCGAGTTTTCCTTCCTCTCCCTGTGCCTAGGAGTGTTACTGAGATGTACCGTGGAGTCAGGCTGAGTCACTAATGATGATGATGAGGAAGATGCCGATGGTGATAATGGCGATTGCAAAACACTCCAGTGTGAGGAATGTAACGTTGTAATGGGGAAGAAAATAAACTTGTGACTGACACAGATCTAAAGTGAGAATCCTGTGCTGAGAAGTTACATGCTAACAAGATTGGCTAAGAAATGCCTATATTTAGGTCTGCTGTCAGCTGGGAAGCACGGGCACAGTGGGACTGAAATACCTCTGTACCAACTGGGAATGGCTGTTGCTCTGAACCCCTAGGCTCCCTCTTCCTTCCAGTCCTGCCCACCCCTGCCCCTTCCCTGGGACCTCATCCCAAGATCCAACAACTAAAGGATAATTCGGGGCATAGCAGGGCCGCCAGCGGGCGTTTCTTCTGCCCAATCATTTCATGCTGTGGTGGTTATTAACTAGTTTATCAGTTCTGTGTATACGAAAAAAACACACACACTACATCAGTCAGCATAGGCTAGGTTAGCTGAAGAAACCAACGACCCTAGACTCTCGGTGGTCGGCAACAACAAATGTGTATTTGTCGCTCGAGCTACATGACCGTCAAGGGTCTGCTGTGGCTCTGCCCGGCGTGCTCTCCACGCATCGGCTGGGACCAGGCTGATGGAGCAGGCTTACTGCGAAGTCGGTGAGGGCGAGGGAAGGGGGAGGGGACAGCGGCCCCAGTGCTGGCTGGAGGGTGCCGCTCGTGAATGGGCACGCTTCGTCGTCCAGAGCAAGTCCCTCGGCTGACCTGGGTTCATAGGGCAGGCGCGCTTACGGGAGAAGAATGCTACAACCTGCCGCACAGCATGCTGAAGGCTTCCCTTGCTGACTTATTGATATCACGTTCACGCGCTCTTTGCCTGACTCCCGCCCATTCATCAGCCTGACCACTCTCCCCTTCCACGGCTACTCTGGTCTAATCCCCAGGCCAGCCCTGTGTCACCTCACTTCAGTGTCAGATGTGACCTGTTTCTACCCATTCAGTTTCAACACCCAGGTAGATCCGATCTTTGCCAGCTCTCCCCTGCTGTCCACTGTAGCCTGAAGCCATAGGTCAGTGGTCTCCAAACTTCTGTAATCGTGCCCATCTAGCATGAATAATTTTTGAGTGGGTAACTCAAAAGTGTGTTTATCTCAACTGTGATATGTTAAACTACAAATCCATTTATTTAATATTAATAAAGTTTAAGTTTTATCTTTTTGAAAATAAATATAAAAAGAAGTTCTAATGTTTTCTTAGTATATCCTACTGTTATGGGCTGAATCGTGTCTCTCCCCAGATTCATATGTTGAAGCCCTAACCCCAAGTGCTTCGAATGTGACCTTCTATATTTGGAAATAGGTGTATTTAGAGACCTATTTAGGGTCTTAAAATAGGTAATTAGGTTAAAATGGGGTCCTTAGGGTGGACCTAATCCAATACGACTGATGTCCTTATAAGAAGGGAATAGGACACAGAAAGGCACAGAGAAATCAAGTGAAGACATAGAGATAAGATAGCCATCAACAGGCCAAGGAGCAAGGCCTCCAGAGAAAACCAATCTGGGAAATACCTTGATCTTGAACTTCTAGACTCCAGAACTGTGAGAAAATAAATTTCCGTTGTTTAAGCCACACAGTCTGTGGTAGTTGTTGCAGCAGCCTTAGCAAAGTAATACACCTACTTTGGAAATAATTAGTCTAGGATACCCTCATTCTAAAAACATTTTCTTCCAAATACTCCTAAATGGATTCACTTACTATCTTATGCTGCAAAATAGTAATACTACTACTAAAGAAACAGCAGTTATTATTTATTAAGGATCTTCTTAGGCCATGGGTCCTAGACCACGATCACAGTGATCAGTGCCTGACGTAGTAGGTGCACAATAAATATCTGTGAATGCGTTGAATGAGCTGTAATCTAAGAGAGAAGCCTGTGACCCTCCCCAGGAAACAAGCTCAGAGAGGCCAAGTGGTTTGCTCAAGGTGACTCAGGTCTGTCCCACCCCAAAGCCGGCCCTCTTATTTGGTTTTTTTTCGTGATACGCGGGCCTCTCACTGTTGTGGCCTACTCCCGTTGCAGAGCACAGGCTGCGGACGCGCAGGCTCAGCGGCCATGGCTCACGGGCCCAGCCACTCTGCAGCATGTGGGACCTTCCTGGACTGGGGCACGAACCCGTGTCCCTTGCATCAGCAGGCAGACTCCCAACCACTACGCCACCAGGGAAGCCCTTAAAAGCCGGCCCTCTTAATTCACTCTTCTTCCCTCCTGTCATGTTAATCCTCCTACCCCACCCCTGCTCCTCACCTGATGGAATTTCCCCATCTCAGGTGGGCATCCTTAGGCCACAGAAGAATGAGATCTCAGAACCGAAGAGCCGAAGGGATGATCAAAGTGAATCTCACTTACAGCTGAGGAAGCCGAGGCCCAGGAGTATTTGGAGAGATCTAGTGATTCCCAAGGCCACACAGCATACCTTAATCTTGGTCATCAACTGACTCGCCTGAATCATAGTCTCTCAATTAGAGTTTATACTAGTTCACCCTCGAGAGTGAGTCTGAGATCCTCAAAAGAGACCGTTAAGGGGGAAAAAAAGACAAGTCCACAGAGAGGGAGAAGATATCTGTGATATAAATATCTGACAAAGGACTCATATCCTGAATATATAAAGAACTTGTACAAATCAATAACAGAAAGATAACCCAATAGCAAAACAGGCAAAAGACATGAACAGGTCCTACACCAAAGCAGATATCCAAATGATCAATAAACGTATAAAAAGATACCAAATTGCTCAGCTACTCTATACATCAGGGAAATGAAAATTGAAACCATAATGTGATACCACTATACACCCACCAGAATGGATAAAATAAGAAAGGCAGACAGTATCAAGTGTGTGGGAGGATGTGGAGCCCCCGGAACTTGTTGCCAGTAGAGGATATAAATTAGTTCGACAGCTTTGGAAGACTGTGTGGCAGCATTTGCTAAGGTTGAACGTACACCTAACCTGTGACTAGCAATTCCACTCCCGGACACATAACCAGCAGACACGTATACAAATATTCACCCAAGTGTTGGTAGCAACGCTATTCATAACAGCCCAAAATTATAAATAGCACAAACGTCCATCAACAGTACCATAAACAAATGTTTTAATCTGTTCATACAATGAAATACAACACCGCGATGAGAATGAACAAACTATAACTACATGCAATAGTATGAATCTCATAAACACGCTGAACAACGGAAGCCAGGCCAAAAAATTGTTAATATCGTATGATTCCATTTACACAAAGTGCAAAATCGGGAGGACTAATGAATGATGTTAAAGGTCAGGCTAGTCGTTACCTTTCGGGGGGAAAGGTGTAACTGGAAGGCCTATGAGGGGCTCCCGAGATGCTGTTTAAGTTTTGTTTCTTCATGGGGTGCGTTCACTTTGGGAGAATTTATCAAGCTGTGCTTATGATTTGTGTCATATTCCATACGTACGCTATACTTCAGTGAAATTTACCCCCCAAAAGCCCATGCCCGTCTTGTTATAAATCAACTCTTGAGTTAACAGCTGTCTTTGAGATGTCATTACATTAGTCATTTACACTTGAGGTCAATGGAGAAACCCCTTGCAAACGTGGAAACGTTTGACTAATTGAAGCCTCTAGTCTCTTTGGGGGTTTCTTTGGTCTGGGTGAAACATTGCAGTAGCATCAGTGTGGTCTTTCCTCCACCAAAAAACATACACTGTTGACGTACAAGAGCGCCTGGGTGTGGTTTCAGGTGGCTTTGCCCCGGGGTCCTTGGCGAATGGGGGTTAGTAGCCACAGAGGCACTCAGGGCCCGCCTGCCCGACAGGAAGGAAAGAGAAATACGTCAATTGTTCTAGCATGAAGAAAAATTGACTTCTTTCTCCAGAACGAGCTCCCCTGGTCTCCTCTCTTGAAGCTGAGGCAAAGGTAGGCTGAACACCTGCGTCCAGCCCTTCGGGCAGCTTGTTTTAAGGGTGGGGTGGATAGAGATTACAGTTTATATAACTTCTCTTAAACTAATGGCTTTGAAAATGTAGGAAATAAAAGCAATGATATATCAGACAAAGGATAACTTGTAATTTTATTGAATAGCATACATTTTAAATGTAGGATAAGAATGATTTGAATGGAAAGGAGGAATACTTTAGAGTTAGTTAAAAAACTAAACCAAACTAAAGCAAAGAACACTACCCGAAAGCTATACGGTGTGAATTTTTTCTGTGGGGGTAGAGAGTATTGTTTGATTTCCTTTTTGGTTTGTAAATTCTTATACATACAGTTTATTATTGTTTGGCTCTGAATCTACTTCACAGATTCCAATTTTTCGATCCCCCATAATCTTTAGTTTGGAGGTGGAACATAAATGTAATTTTAAAATTAAGAAAATTAAGTTAGCGGGGTCTAATTTAAATGTCTTGCAATTCAGCCTCCTTAACCCCCAAACAGAATTTCCTGACAAGAGGAGAGATTATGAGAAGAAAATGCATGTTAGATATTAAGTATCTACTGAGACGTTAGAATTGGTATAGAAAAAGATTATTTAGCCAAGATAGTAGAAGATTCTATGTTCTTAACTTTCCTGTCTAAACAAAGCATAAGACTTTGGAGTTAAACAGACCCAGATTAGAGTGTGACTTTAGGTAAATTACTTAATTGCTGCAAGCCTCACTCTCCTCGTCTGTAAAATGGGTATCCTTTCATCATAAGGTTGCAACGAAGACTGAGATTGTGTGTGTAGAGAACTTGTCAAACTGTCTGGTCCAGAGTAAGTGCCACATGTCAATAAACAGTAGCGGTTGGTACAAAAAAAGTGTAGCAATAATTATGAGTAGTACCTCCTGTATATAACAATATGATAATATTAATTCTCATCTTTTTACTTTTCCATGAGAAAAGGTCAAGTTTAAGCCTGAAATATCATGGATTTCTATTTCAGTGTTTAACTTTGATTCTAAAAAGGCATTTGGGGGTTTTTTTTGGTGGCAAGATGTCTGTGTGAATGAGAAAGAATAGACTCCACAGTGAATGCAGGAACCTTCCAGAAGGGGCACCCTTTCCACCTTCTCCTGTCTCTTGTAGGTGTCAAGTTTTCTAGGCTTAAACCCACGAACACAAAACGTCATATATTAAGGACAGAGTTTTGAGGGACCTGAAGCTTATATGATGTCTGGAGACTTTAAGAAAACAAATACAAGATCAGGAATTGCAAATGAAGGGGGGAGAAGCCCAAGGTCACTGGCTTCCTGGAAAATCCACCTCTGGTTCAGTGACCAGAGAGACAAAGAATTTGCAAAGGCTTGTCTCTCTTTCCATGTCACACTTCCTGAGGGACACACAGGTGAGTTGTCTCACCTTTGCAAAAAGGAGCCCATCAAGCCTGTGAGTACGAGGCCAGCTTGAGCTGGAACCACAGACACAAGAGCCGCCTTGCGTTCAGCTCCTTCCTTAGGAGGACGGACTGGTGGTCCCTGCGGCTGTTCCAGGCGTCCATAAGGAAAGTCTATGTGCAAAAAAGAGATGACATTTTCAGGTGAAGCTGCAAGGTCTGCGTAGTCACTCAACTTTTCCCCTGCATTCGAGGCAGAAAGTATTGTGGCTGCCTTCGGAGAAAACTGCAGCTTCTCAAGGAAACAGCTGTGGTGAAACACGGCAGCGGAGGGTGCGGTCTCTGAAGCGACGGGGGGCTGTGAGCCTCGCTGGGCTGTGACTTTCAGCCTTGGGCACGGTCTCTAGTTTGCCTTGAAAGTCTGGGTGGCGATGACCGTCGTGTTCACACGCAGGCATGTCAGGCATGTCGCCTGATCTGCCGCATTTCCCTCCATCACAGGCAGGGGGTGGTGCTTTCGTTCCTTTGATGTGATGACCAGCTGCTCAGAGGTGATAGATATTTAGATGAAAGGACGTGGGGACGGCCTGCAGATAAAGAGCGTTTCCTTTCCTGTCCTCCTTTTCTCTTCTTGCCCTCAGTTTCACGTTTCTTGTACTTTTCCCCCTCATCAGATCTAAAAAGCCGAAGTCAATTGGCTGTTAGGCTGAGGAAAGCAAGCAAGCGTGGTTTCAAAACTCACACGTGTTTAGCGACTTCCCTGGAGGTCCAGGGGTTAAGACTCCGCGCTTCCACTTCAGGGGACGCGGGTTCGATCCCTGGTCGGGGAACTGAGATCCCGCAAGCCGCTCGGCCAAAAAAATTTTAAAAACAGACACGTTTGGATGTTCCTTTCCCCTGGCAAAAGGGGTCCCACACGTTTCTCCCCTGGGACTCTTTCCGTGCCCCCTCCCCTGCCCCCCATCCATTTCTGCTCTCTCCGTATGCAGTGAATCACGCCTTCCTCTGAGCGGCCTCCTCTGTAGATCCTTATGTGTTTATACTCATCCTACATGTCGTAACTTATTCGTTCGCATGTCCATTTTCTGGCTGGAGTGTGAGCTTTTTGAACGCAGAGACTGGCTCCTACTTATTTTATATCCTCAATCCCTGGCACATGCCTGGCACACACAAGGACCAATGAAATCAGCGCTATGGATCAATGCACTAATCACCAAACCGCGTTGGTCTGGATGCAAAGTTCCACTGGGACACGGCACGACCGGCTACCGGCGAGACGGAAATACGCGGACTGAAGCACTGTGCTGGGTTTAGGAGGGGCCCCTGCTGTCTCAGTCCCTATCGGTCCCAGAGAAATGGCTTGAGTCCTGCTTTGGGGCCTTCCTGTAGGGGCAGAGGGGGAGCAGAGAGGACGAGTTCTGAGTGCTGCTTGCTTTGTTCCAGCTGTTGCTCTAGAGCTGTACCCAGATGATTCCAGAATTGGGGTTTGATCCCAGGTTGTCTGACACCCAAACCTATGCTGAGATGGGATGGATTGCTGTGAAGTGCTTCTCCAGGTGGCTCTGGGAGACTTTTTCCTTCAAAGTGGTGCTTTGGTGTAGGTTTTATTTATTTTTAAATTGTTAGATAAAATTAGACTGGTAGATGGGATACTGTAAGACAAAGGGCAGTCACCGTTTCAAATGTACAAAAATGCAATTGAGAAAGGAGATTGGGGGCTAGACTCAGCTCCATGTGGGTGAGGACAGAGCCTGATTCCAGTTCTTGGGACAAAAACACAATTTAAGAATTTGTTGGGTGCATGAGCGAGTGACTAAATATCATCATAGAAAAACCGGATCTGGGAGATTTCATTATTCAAGATATGAGATTGTAAATTTCTGCATGAGATCATTAAACTAAAATACCTTTTTGTGTGCTTCTCAGATTTGAAATGACTCAGATTTCCCGATGCTTTCCAGATGTCTGAAGCCTGGAGCTTTCTGAGATGAGTGTTGTTTGCTCACCTGACTGTCCTTCCTTCCTGCTCTACTCGAATTCATGCTTCCTGCTTTGGCAAGTAAACCCGCATGTTACAGTATTCACTGGGTTTCTCAACCCCAGCGAAACATTAAGGACCTATTTGCTGGGTGATGAGGGGTCACTAAAAACCAATGGGACCACTAGAAGGACCCTTGAATCAGACAGAAAGAAGTCCGAGTCATGATAGAGAAATACACAAAGGAAAACGGGGTCATAATGAAGAAGCAATTTACTGTGCTTGTAAATAAGGAGAAAGTTCCTGAATTAGTTAGCAATTAATCTGGACCTTGAAAGATTAATAATAATAGTGACGATGATGGTACTATTACTACTACTATTAACTACAGTTAACATTTGTCAACGGCTTATTATATGCTCACCACTGTGATCTAAGTACTTTACGGGTAACAACACACTTAATCCTCAGAGCAACTCTAGGAAGTGGGTGTTGTCATTCTCTCTACTTTATGGGCAAGGAAATTAAATCCCAAGGGGCTTAGGTAACTTGCCCAGCATCTCAGCAGTCAGTAAGGGGCAGAGCAGAGCTACTCACCCAGTGAGGCTCCAAACCCTGCTTTGCGGACTGTTCCCCTCACTGCCTCCAAGGAAATTAGATTTTGGTAGGGAGAGGCAAGAGCAGGAGTGAATGCACGGAAAAAGAAAAGTGCATGATGTGTTCAGGGAGCAGTCTCGGATGTGTCTAATTTGGGAGCATTGCAGCATTCTGTGGGAATTAAGGATGGAGGAGTAGGGAGGAGGCCAGATCAGCCAGGGTGAGAAAGGCCGTTTTGTAGTTTAGAACTCACGTGTAGGCGGTGGAGACCCTGGGCCCCTTTCCTGGGGGAGGAGTGACATATTGCTCAGTGGACTGTCCCTCACCCTAGAGATGTTCCTCTCCTTCCTCAGACCAGCTCCTTTTCTTCTCCCGGGCTCAGCCATGAAGATTTTCCTGTCCCCTCCGGTCACCAGTCTCCCTCTTACTCACCATCCATTCAGTGTTGTCACTCCTGTTCCCACTGGTCGGCTGCAGGCTAATGGACACAGCCAGTTCCGGACCCCATCAGTTGCTCCTGTTACCCACTTTGTGTTACAGATGCCATGCTCACACCTCGCTCCCTCATCCCAGCATAGGGCAAGGGACACGCCAACTGATTTTAATAGATTTCATAGAATTCTTTTACAGTCTCCACTTTTTGACTCAAAAACATCAGAGAGATCAAAGCATCCAACAGAGAAGTCTATTTGTTTTATCCATGTTTTGAAGAATATGAAAAATAATCCAGGGTGGCTTCTAGTTTCCTGCTAGCGTCGGTGACCAGAAATGGAATCTGTAAAGATGGACCTTAGCTTGCTAAGGCCGCCAGGTGGATGGAATGCTCTCTTACTTTCTTGGTATTTACCATGGGCGCATGCTGCTGGCTAATTAGCTCCATCTGCCACCCTAGAAACCTCTCTTGACTAGGAAAAAGTTCACTAAAAATAAATAAATAAATAGTTTTAAAAAAATAAGTAAATCATTGCCATAAGTCTGGGGCACCTTGTCTTGGATAAATAGACTATAGGCGAAGATTAGTTTTAGTGAATTGGGTTTGAGTGATTTGACAGGTGGATTACAGAGTCAAATCTCCAATTTGGCTGTTGATGTAAAACATAGAGGAATTCAAATGCCAGCCTACCAGGGATAAAGTGCAGAAAGAACTCCAGATTCTGTTCGAGAGGATTGAAAAGATGCCGTTGAAATAACTTGGATGATTGCTGTTGAAAGAGAAACTCTGAGCTCTCAGTTAGAACCTGGAAATCAGACCTGGAATTGCATAAGCAAATTTACACTCAAACGAAAACCCCAACACAGCTTAAAACAATAAAAACAACTGACCAGTCCTCTAATTTCCCCACCCCATTCTCCTAAAACCCAATAATATGTTGAAAAATGAACAAGAGAATGATATACACAGTTTAATTTGTAAGTGACCTGAGAAATCATTGGAGTCTCTAGTTCAGTGGTTCTTAAACCCCAAGGACCCAATGCTCACCCTTTATAGGAAATATTTTGTAGTTCACCTTTTGCTATCTGGAATTGGAATTCATGTATAATATAATTTACCTACACCAATAACAACAACAACAATAATACGTCATTACTGTAATAAAAGAAGAAATAAAGGGGCAGTAAATTATAAGAATATAATATGTACTCATATATGTAAACTACATTAGAAGACACAGTGAAGTTGTCAAATGTTCGCATACATAGAATCACATTGACTAGAACATCTACAAATGCAGACCATTACCAGTATTGTGGCATTAGTGATTCAAATACTACAAGCCATGCTGCCCTCGGTGATGCAACTCTCTGAAATGATAAACAATTTTTGTTAAAGTTCTAAATGAAACCAAGTACAGTCTTTCTTCAATTTACATAATAGTTGCATTCTGGAAAACTCAGAGTATGTGAAAACCCTGCAAAATATACTTTGTGTTTCTATGAGTTAAATTCTATTATCAGAAAATTATACTTTTTTCCTAGTTGAATTATCTGGTAAGATAGCCAACATTTGTATGGGAATGCAAGGTAACTCTTTGTCACTGTGACAACCAAAAGCACCCCACAAATATCTAGAGGGAAGCGTGGTACTGCCCCTACTGAAAAAGCCTGAACAAATCCAAATAAGATGCAGCACCTGTTCTTTCGATTTATCAGAACTATATACACCCCTTTGATTTGGGGTTTTGTTTCGTTCTGTTTTGTTTTGCCTTGGTTACTAGGAAGGTCAGAGATACAGCTAATGCTCAAGTACAGTGACTGTTTCACTGCAGGTTCCTGGTAGAAATCGTCGGCCCCTTTTCGCTCTGGTTGCTGTTTCTCTGACTTTAATCGTCCTCTCTGTGCTTTTATTGTGAGCTACATCATATTCTTGTGAGAAGTAGGATAGAGTGTAAATTACCAGTCATTAAGTCCTGTATCCTAAGCACCTGAACAGTGCCTGGCACTTGGGTGCTTTATCGACATTTACTGAATGAATGGGTGATGGATGGATGCTGGAAACGAGCTCAATTTCACTTTTCTGTAAATAGCAGTGGATGGCCACTAGGGGGAGGAAGAGCGCCCACTCCTCCCTGCAGACGGCTCTCTGAAGCCACAGGCATGCGTTTGGTAGAGAACAGTAGTGTTTTTCAGTAACCGAATCCTGCATTTCTGGAATGGGTAGGGCCTTTCCCCCTGAAGGGGTGAACACTGAGTACTGCAGGAGCACTCTCTTCCAGCCCAGGGCCGCGTTGCTTCTGCTGGACAGCAGAGTCCAAAGGCCACAGGGAGAGAAAGCTCAGTGCATAGATCACATGTTTTGAGCCAACTACAAAAATCTTCATTTAAAACACTTGAGAATCAGACAAACAGGATAGTACTTGGCCTAGTAGTATGGTTAATAGGTTAAAATAAGAAAAAAGCAGGAAGAACCGAGGGCGTGATTAGAAGAAATAGGCTCATGACGTTGGTGACACGGTGGCTAGTTTGCACTTTACCACTTAGCACTTGATTACACGCTGTTTCCCAGCACTCTTCTCTTTTTTTGGTGGTACGCGGGCCTCTCACTGTTGTGGCCTCTCCCATTGTGGAGCACAGGCTCCGGACGCGCAGGCTCAGCGGCCATGGCCCACGGGCCCAGCCGCTCCGCGGCATGTGGGATCTTCCCGGACCGGGGCACGAACCCGTGTCCCCTGCATCGGCAGGTGGACTCGCAACCACTGCGCCACCAGGGAAGCCCCAGCACTTTCCTCTTTCCCAGAGACTCAGAGCCTTGGGGAGCTCCGTCTATTCATCTGGAAACACGGGCCCAAGGAGGGATGTGGCTTTGACTCTGGTGGGGCTGGAGCCCCAAGTCCTTGTCCCTGTCTGTCCCTGTCATTTTCCCACCGTCTACATAGGACACCTTTTGGGAGCAGGCACTTGGGACTGCTTGGCTGGAGACCAGAGGCCGGGAGTGTCTCCTGGCAGCCCTGGGCTTTCCTACTTCTCATGCAACCTCTGCAATTTGGGTGGGCCACATATTTTAACTTTATCCTACAATAGAGAAACTGACAGATAGAGAATCCCTTAAGCCAGGGGTCCTTAGCCTGTAGGTCCATGACCTTGGACATGAAAAAATTTTACATCATTGTTTTCATTAACCCGTAACTAAAATTTAGCATTTCCTGCAATTATGAGTATAGGCACTGAACCACAGTAGAACTAGCAGGACTGGTGACTGCCACAAATAGAAATCACAGATATTTTTATGCCACATTGTGTGTTGCAGATATCTGAAAACGTTGTTTGCAATCATCACTACTCTGAAATTAGTTGTTAGATCACTGCTAGATTTCATGCATCAATGGACGCATCTATTACTATGTTATAATCTTTAAAAATTTCAGTATCATCGATTTCCTTTGTAATAATGTATTTTATTTTATGCACTTAAATACAGAAGCTTCACCAGATGACCAAAGATTAAGAATCTCTGCTTAAAGAAATGATTCCTTAGGGTTCTATTAACTTCTCATTCATTGATTTGCTATGAATCATAAATTAATATAATGTGCATTTCTGTTGCAGCCGAACAAAGGGAGTTTAGCTTCTAAAGAATTGAAAGGAAGTCTTATTACTAAGGAATCCATGTAGATTTGATAACAAAATGGCATTCTAGAAAGTGCATCAATGAGAGCTGCATTTTCTGCTTTTCACTGACGTGCATCTATCCAGTGCTTTATCAATTCAATGCCATCCTCTTGGTTGGGGGGAAGAACAGATTGAAGGTGATGTGTGTCCAACGTCACTGATGGCAGAAGAAAGTAGGAGGAACGTATGCAGAACCTGGCAACTAGCATTAACCAGAAACAAGACCCCGGGCATAAGGCAGCCACTGAAAACCATTAAAGACCATAGATAATGGGTAGATTGAGGTTGTGGTGATATCCCTTTATACATCCTTAATTGATTAAACAGTTTATTTTTGAGTCTTGAAGTTAACTGCAAAAATTACAGTTAGCAGTTGAGAACATGGTTGTTCTAATGTACTTTCAATTAGGATGATGTACGTTAAAGATAGACCTATATGCCTCTAATCACTCAAGATACAGAATTCATACTAGAAAAATTCAAGTGTGTAAGTTTGAGGCTTTTAGAAACACGAGAAGGCCAATTTAATAAAATTTAAAATCTTACGTTATCATCATGGCAGAAAATGCAAAGATCTGTCTGTGTAGAGCATTTTGTCTCTTCTGGACTCATGCTGCAGTATAGGTACATCAGCCAGGAAAAATGATGCCATTTTTATTGTCTTTTCTACAGGTATTGAACTGGCTGGGCTTTTAACCATCATTACTGCTACCTGTAAACATATGAAGGGGAAGGTTGACTTCTATAAGTCGTTGATACGCTTCTCACTGCTCTTCGTAAATTCCCTCAGATTGGGGATTACTTCTGCTTTGCAGAAATTATCTGCAGGGGGCTCTGCATAATTTATAACAATCTCTGGCAAAACCTCAGAAAAAAAGATATGCTTTTGACTTAGCCGGATGTCAGAGGCTGCGGCAGGACCCAGGGAAAAGGCTCCCCAGGTGGCATGAGGCTCTGGGAGCGACCATCCCAACCGAGGGACGGCCTCTTGGAACTTCCTTCTCCTGAGGAGTGTGACACAGTTAAAACGAAAGAAAAAAAAGAGCCACAAGCAACACAGCTGCCAATGAAATAGGAGAGGGATTGCTTTCAAAAGCACGTGGGACTCTCACTGGACTCTCTGAGCTCATCCACGGGACAGGAGCGGCCATGGAGTAGAACCTCAGCGTGGGTCTAAGAAGAGACAGAAATGGCCCAAGAAGTCAGCCTGAAGTCCCTCCGGGAATCAGAACGCGAGGTGATCCTCCAGGTCCTGCACCGGGACCGGGAGGTTCGAAACATAGAGGAGGAAAGGATACGGTATGCTGTCATTTAGTGGGTGGGATTCTTCCGTTTTTTTGGCTTTTTCTGCTTGCAAGCTGCTTCTACCTGGCGTATTGCTGCTTGTTGCCTACTCAGCTTCCTGTCTGACAAGAGTCGGAATGAAGGGCTATGGGGGAGGTGACCTTTGCTGTGTCACTAAGCTTCGGGGATGGTAAGGGAAAGAATGCCTTTTGTTTTTCCTTTAAAATAATGCCTTTTTTTGTGATGAGTTTGCTGTCTGTCAGCTTGTCCATTTGCCTACTTGGCAGGAATAATTCAAGGGAAGCTTTCAGGCTTCTCATACGCCCTTCAAGGGAAAGACCTCCAGCTAAGGGTTTTCCTAAATTATTTTTGGTGGTAACCGAAGGCACAAAGAAAGCGTCATAGAAACAGCAAAGCTGCTGGCATCCATTCCTGTCCTTTTCTTTGCTCTCTTTTGCTTCCCAGCCGGCTTTGAGGGAAGGGGAAACCTGCCCAGCCTGCTCTCCGACTGATCTGTCAACAGAGAGCCTCTTTCCTCTCTCTGAGCTCCGCGGGCTGTTGGACATGAGTTTAACACTTAACAAAGCAGGGCTGGGCGGGGTCCGTGGTTAGCTGTCATGCTGATGCTTTGTTTATCGATCGATGTTTATGGAGAGCGTGAGGTCTAGAGGGTAAGTAATTGGAATAGGCGTTTTGGTTTTGCTTTGTTTTTAATGGCAGAACTCCTTCAGAGTCTGCCAAGAAAAATAAACATATAAAATAAAACTTTGGACCACCAAATGCTTGGAAGGAGCGAAAATTTCTGGTTAACTAGAAGGTACAATGTTCTTTTTCTACCCTCCTCTGTTATCCCAAAGCTCTCTAAGTGTACTGATACTTTATTCCACTAAAAAAATACACTGAACAAAATGGAGTTTTCTTTGATGATTCAAGATCTTACGGTGATTTAGAAGCACCGTTTTGAATATCAACAAAGTAACATGGATACTGTGGTAAAAGTTTTGTTACAAAGGGTACTGATTCTAGAGCAAATCCTGAAAGTTGGATGTAAGCTTGTTTCTTGGGGTTAGCTTCTCTTTTCTAAAAGTAAGTAACAGTAGGGCTTCCCTGGTGGCGCAGTTAAGAATCCGTCTGCCAACGCAGGGGACACGGGTTCAATCCCTGGTCTGGGAAGATCCCACATGCCGCGGAGCAACTAAGCCCGTGCACCACAACTACTGAGCCTGTGCTCTAGAGCCCACGAGCCACAACTACTGAAGCCCATGTGCCTAGAGCCTGTGCTCCACAACAAGAGAAGCCACCGCAATGAGAAGCCTGCGCACTGCAAAGAGTAGGCCCCGCTCGCCACAACTAGAGAAAGCCCGCGCACAGCAACGAAGACCCAACGCAGCCAAAAAATAAACAAATAGATTTTAAAAAAAAGAAAGGACATGAGAGCAAGCATTAAAAAAAAAAAGTAAGTAAATCAACTATACTCCAATAAAAATTAAAAAAATAATAATAGTAGGGCTTCCCTGGTGGCGCAGTGGTTGAGAGTCCGCCTGCCGATGCAGGGGACACGGGTTCGTGCCCCGGTCCGGGAAGATCCCATATGCCGCGGAGCGGCTGGGCCCGTGAGCCATGGCCGCTGAGCCTGCGCGTCTGGAGCCTGTGCTCCGCAACGGGAGGGACTGCAACGGTGAGAGGCCCGCGTACCGCCAAAAAAAAATAAAAAATAAAAATTAAAAAATAATAATAAAAGTAAGTAACAGAGACATTTCATAGAGTATTCTGGCTAATGATACCTCCTGGGGTCCAATGTAATGTCCCTTTGTACTAGGGCTATTGTCCTGGGGAAATAGGGACTGAAAGTAACTGACCACCCATAAAAAACAGTAGCAAAAGCATAGCATCGAGGGAGCTCAGCTTGGTGCTCTGTGATGACCTAGATGCGGGAGAAAGGCGGGGCGGGAGGTTCAAGAGGGAGGGGGATATAGGTACACATATAGCTTATTCACTTCATTGTACAGCAGAAACTAAACAACATTGTAAAGGAATTTTACTCCAATAAAAACATTTTTAAAAAAATTTATTCCATTAAAAAAAGCACAGCATCAGCTAAATAACTTTATTGGGGAACTTAAGACAATAGCAGGCATGTATACTGTATGTTTACAGGTCATTCCCTGCCTTGCATTTTAGAATTGATGCCATTTTCTGCATTTTTCCTCTTCTTTCACTGTCCTTGCTTGCTGTTATAATGCCCTTTGGGCACAGAGGGATGAACCTAGCCAGCCATAGTGTTTATGCTTTGCCATTTAATCCTCACAGCAACCCTGGGAGGTAAGGCTTGCACAGCCGAGAAAACCTCTGAGCCTCTGCTCCGAGACGTCGCAAGAGATCCTGGTTCACACAGCCGTGTTGGAACCTGGGGGTGCTGGATGCCAAAGCCCCTTCTTTCTCGCCATGGGTGGTGCTGTTGGGGCCCTTGCCATGTAGGAATTTGGCTGGCATCTGTCCTTCCACTCAATCGCTTCTTATCATTTAACTCTCTGGGCCACAGGAAACTGAAGACACACTTGCAGCATCTCAGGTGGAAAGGCTCGAAGAGCGGGAGCCAGGAGTACAAAGAGAAGTCCTGTGCCCGCTGCCGGCAGGCCCTGGGGCTCCTGCTGAACCGGGGGGCCGTGTGCCAGGGCTGCAGCCACCGCGTGTGCGCCAAGTGCCGAGTGTTCCTGAGGATGACCCGCGCCTGGAAGTGCACCGTGTGCTTTGAGGACAGGTGAGGATGGGCCAGGGAGCCTCAGAGATGGTCCAGGACAAACTGTTGACAAAGACGGCTGTCACTCCTCAAACTTAATCGGGAAATGTTTGCCGAGTGCTTAATATGGAGCTGCCTTTCTAGAAGTGGAAGTTATTGTAATTCAAAAATGCGTTCTGAGGGCTTCCCTGGTGGCGCAGTGGTTGAGAGTCTGCCTGCCGATGCAGGGGACACGGGTTTGGAAGACCCAGTCCGGGAAGATCCCACATGCCGCGGAGCGGCTGGGCCCGTGAGCCATGGCCGCTGAGCCTGTGCGCCCGGAGCCTGTGCTCCGCAGCGGGAGAGTCCACAACAGTGAGAGGCCCACGTACCGAAAAAAAAAAAAAAAATGCGTTTTGTTATATGAAAAAAGTTTTGTTGTTTTTTTTAATTTACAAAAGTTTGTTTGTAATGGCTGGGGATCAGTTAGCGTAGGAATTAAGATTCCTTTCAATTTCTTAACTGGTTCATTTTGTTAGTTTTCTTAGAGCTTAATTTATCTCTTTGAGGAAAAGTGGAGTGAACTGTAACACAGAGAATGTTAGCGTGTCCCGTGCAGCTTTATCAAGGCCTTTTGAAGGAGGCACGCTGACCTGCACTGGACGCTCTCCTCAAGAAATGGGCGTGCTTTCTGTTAGTGATAGCGGGAGTCTACATTCATTCTAATCTTTTGATGTTGTGAGGTTTTAAAATATTTTAAACATGGAATTGGCATTTTTGAAAATGATAAAGCATATTTGTGGCTTGATCTCACACCGTCCGAAGCACGAACAGGCTGGTTGCCAATCCCTTGGAAACACGGGGAGTGTTTCTGCCTCTTGTGGGGTAGCGTGCACAAGGACATCACAGAACTTATGAGAGGTAGATATGTTCGTCTGGTGTGAACCTAGGAGAGAAATCAGAGACTGAGATTTGAAAACAACTTGTAAATATTGCTGCAGATGCGTGAGTGCCCCGGGGGCTGAGACTGTGAGAGGTGCTTACACAGTGTGGGCACAGCAGCTGGGTTTTCTCTCCCCCTAAATCGGGAGGATTGTGTCTGTGGGCATATCCTGATATTCATCTCCTTAAATTTCCCATCCCTTTGCAAGGCTTAATGTATTTCAGTCAGTCATTCGAAGGCAGGTTGTTCAACCAGATTTCCTTGTTCCTAAGCTCCCCCTCTCTGAAGCAGCACGCCAGGTCACTCCCACGTGGTCAGAGTTATCTCCGCACATCTCGCGTTTCCTCAGTTTGTGAAGCCGATGCCCTGCAGGCTTTTCTCAGCTTGAGAGGGAAAGACCAAGATTTACTGTGAGCCGCCTGGCCCGCACTTGTGCTCAAGCAGGCCTGGGCTCTTGAGAGAGGAGGAAAGGTCCTAAGATCTCCAGTCAACCATATATATTTGGTCGATAAACACTAAGGATAAACACTGCGTCGTAAGGTATTAAATTCTTCAGCACTTTTTCTTCATCTAGTGGTTAGCTATAAGCCACAGGGTTATAGGACAGGGGCTGAGGCAACCTCCCAGGAAGCTGGCCCCGCTGAAGGCTCTGCCCTGGAGGGCACCATGCCCGGGGCATTGTAACTTCACCGCTCTAAGCTCACGAAGCGTGATTTCTGAAACCCCAGCCTCCTTATGTTGAAATAAGGATGCTTTCCAAAATATCCAAGATGACTGCGTTGCTCTGAGTGAACTGACATAGGAAATCGCTTGGGGAGAGAGCTAAGTAATTTATAACCCAACTCCCCCCCTCCCCGCCTACTTTCTTCGAAGCTCTCTGCTCTCTCTTTCTCTAGTTTTGTCCACGCTGGGCTGCCTTCCAATCCTGGGGCCAAACCAAAGAAAAGGCTTGGGAAAACTTGAGGGTAGACGATAGTCACAACTGAACTGGGTCCTGGACAGGTTTTTGACCCTATCATTTTCCTCTCCCTGCTTCTTCCTCAGCCTGAGACTCATTCCTCGAGAAGTGGATCTGCTGTGGGAACAGGAGAGAAAATAGGTTTTCAAGTCACGAAAGAAGAAGCTCTAGGGCAGCGATTTAAAAAAGCAAAACCAATGTACACATTGCTGTGGTCAGGGCCAAAGTCCTGTGACCAGCACTGGCCTCGGGCTTGTGTTGAGGGTCCAGGAGACACCTGAGGTTTCTGCCTTCTGAGCAGGTTTTCTGCTGAGGACCCCAGGAGCTCAGAGGAGGGAGAGGCGAGGGAGGGCTGAACTGGCTCAAGGTGACTTCCCAGAGCACCCAGGTGGGAGCATTTCTGCAAGCGGGTCGGGATTAGAGAGGGAGACAGACATTGTCCGGGAGAGGGAATGTCGTGGGCATGAGAGTGGACCACTCACCGTGTGGGAGGCTGTGTTAAGCATTTCTTGACACCAAATGTTTTATTTAAATCTTCAAACAATCTTACGTGACAGCTACCACCGTTATCCCAATTTTATAGGGGAAGAAACGGAGACTTAGAGACACAAGGGAGCCCAAGGCCGTGAGGTCAGTAAGCCTAGAACCAGGTCTCCAGAGTCCCGTCTCTTCTTTTTGTTTTAAATCACTGTGAGTGATCCAAAATTATTTTTAATGGTAAAAATGAACACATACAATCAAGTAGAATATTACAGAGTCATTAACAATGTGATGCTCTGTTAACAGATGCATACCAGCTGTTGTGAATTTCAAGAGCAGCTTATCAAACCTTGTGGTACACTTTTCTTTCATTTTAAAAAAGATACATAAACAAAATTATCTGGAAGGATATATATCAAAGAAATGATTCTTTCTCTCTCTTTTTAAATTTCTAAGGTCCTTGTTGTTTTATCTCTTTGATATATCGTAGTGTATATCTGTTAATCCCAAACTCCTAATCTATCCCATCCCTTCTTGATCTCCTCTCTCTCCTGCCTTCTGGGAGACTCGCCCGGAGGGACGGGGTCTTAAAAGCCACTCGGAAGAGTTTGGATTGGAGGCTGCAGGAAATGGGGTGTGAGCATACGCACTTTGCCAGAGGAAAGCCAGGTGAAAGTCTGCCTGCATTCTGCAGGACAGACTCAGGAGGGGAAGAGGAAGGTGAATGAAGCAGGTGAAAGTCTTTTCAGTGAACGAGGTGTGAAGGGATGAGGCGGGCGGCAACAGAGATGGGGAATGTGAGGGAGAGTTCAACAAAGGGGTGATTGAACTTGGTCATAGGGGATGAAAGAGGGAAAAGTGAAAAACAGTTCTGTGGACTAGCAAAACTGATAGCTCTTCATGCTTAACTGGAAGAACCAAAGGAAATAGAGAGTAAAAGAGAAGCAACAGAAAGAACTAGGTAAACAAAGGCAAGTCGGAAAGGACTTAGAAGGGAAGGTTGGTTGAAAGTTGCTTCCAGTGATGGGGGCCGTGTGTTATCCTTAGCAGGAGCCATCAAAAGAGGCGTGATTTGGGAGAAGGAAAGAAGAGAGAGTCAGATTCCTAGAATTTGGAAAATGTCATCTTTCAAATTTCAGACTGATACTCCCAGTATTTTCATAATCTCATGTTTCGGTAAAACACCGAATCACCACTTTATATCCACAAGGCAAATAACTAATGTATGAGAATAGAATAATTCCAAATCATGATTGTAAATCCTTCTGCCCTTCAAGTGAGGAAAAGGTATAACTCTATAAAAGATTGAAAAGAAATTGAATGCCAGGTACGGTTTAACAGATTTGGCCAAGGAAGGATTTTAGCTTGGTGCCAAGGCTAAAGGGACATTCTTCTACTGCTTCTCTTTGTTTCAAGACTTGATTTCTTCTTTTTTCTAATCTGATTTTTAGCACTGTCGATAGGAACTATGTTAATTTGTTTCACATGAAAGAGTACATAGACAAGTTAAATATACTGAGTAAAATATTTCACATAGCTGTACATTACTAAATTTTCAAAAGGTTAGCCATAAATTTTCAAAAGGTTAGCCACTAAGATTAATTTCCCAGAGAAAAAGCCTTTTGTTCTTTGAAATACAGCTTTTTCTTCTTAGCTCTGATTTGGAGATAGCATCTGTTTTAGTTCTCACGAGAAAGCTTGGTTGTTTCACGTGGTGTAGGTACACTGCTTTCTGTGGGAACAGGACAGATGATGATTACATAAAGGATCGTGATATTCTTTTTATCCGTTGGCCAAATGAGAGTAAGGATTACCTAACAGCCTTTGAAGCCTTATGTTACCAAACATCTAGTTAAAAATGGAAATGTATGGGATACTTTTTTTTTTTTTTTTTTGCGGTACACGGGCCTCTCACTGTTGTGGCCTCTCCCGTTGCGGAGCACAGGCTCCAGACACGCAGGCCCAGCGGCCATGGCTTATAGGCCCAGCCGCTCCACGGCATGTGGGATCTTCCCGGACCGGGGCACGAACCCGCGTCCCCTGCATCGGCAGGCGGACTGTCAACCACTGCGCCACCAGGGAAGCCCTGTGGGATACTTTTTGGAAAAGTTTATTTTTGAAAAGCTTATTTTGTGCTTACTGAAGGGAATGTTTACACAGTAGTTTGAGTATCATTTTTATTGTTGGTGTTGAAGTTGAAATTTCTTCTGTGGTCAGCACTTGATTAGTCATGGCAGGTCTTGCTTTTAAAGCCTTTTTGAGATGAGTAAGCTTTCCATACCCTTGAGTTCATGTTCAAAGTAGTCAGCTCACTCAGTTCAGCTGAAACTTTTCGCCCTGCAGGAAGGTCAGTGCCAGGAGGCCATTTTCCCAGTCTGGCACTCAGCATGGTGGTGAAGTGCTGCCTTGGTTAAAACTCTGGGCTGAAATGTCCGTGAGAGTTAAGGATACTGGGGACGTAGGGATACCAGACAGGCTTGTACGTCCTTTCCAGTCACGTGTTCACAGGAATTTCTACAATAACAGACCCACGTCCATAGATCAGACCAAGAGCGCATCCTAGTGCCGAATAGAAGTCATGGGTGGATTTACCGATTTTAGATGATTCCACTGCTGCACTGTTTCATGGATGCAGGTATCTTTGAGACCATGATTTCCCAATTTGCAGGTCCTTTATTCTGATTCATTTTCAGTGAACTGAAGTGTCTCTTCAAAGATTTTTCTTCCTAGAAGAGCACGTGGGTGGCATGTGTCCTAAGCCATTGCCTATCTGAGGATGCCTTCGGTAGCCTTTTCTCATGAGTAAGGACCTCACTGGCTTTTAAAGCTCAAGTCCCAACTTTTCATCTCAAAGTTCAGTTAATGTGTTATCGTTGTCTTTTGGAATTTAATGTGACAGACGTTGGAGACTAGCTTTATTTTTCTTTCTTTCTTGATCACCTGGATTTTATGTACTAGAAGCATATTGGTTTTTTGCTGGATCCTTGTAATTGAAAACAGTTTCCAGTACATGCCTGGGTCCGAGTCTCTCCACACTGATTTTTATGGAAGAAGGAAAGTTCCTTTGAGCTGCCTGTCTCTTGGATTTGCTTGTTTTGTTTTTTTAAAAATTACCTTTTACTGTGGCAAAATACACATAACCTAAAATTCAGCATCTTAGCCGTTGCATGTGTGCAGTTTAGTGGCATTAAATACATTCGAAACCATGGGTAATCGTTAGTCAAATCCATTTCACCGGTCTCCACTAATTCATTAGGGTCATCTAGAAGATTCACATGCCCTCCGTTATTGTCCTCAACAGTGAGATGTTTGCCACAGTTGTTTTCCAGGAACTTGGAGTCAGCTGCGTCTCGTTTGAGCTGAACTGGTTAAGACTGGCCCAACCCTCCAACTGGGCATGCGCAAGCGTCCGGGCAGTGACCTTTTGAAGGCAGAGGGCAGAAAACTCCACCCTCAGGTCGTGCTGAGCTCCTCCATCTTCCCATGTGCATAGACCTGTAGCCTAGTTACTGCGCAGAAGGGCGATGACCCACCTTATTCCAATCACCTTTCCCCACGCTCCCCACGCTCAGACCGCCCTGCTTCTTAATTACTTCATCCCATAAATGCCTCGAGCCCCTTGCCCTCCAGGAGGTGGATCTGAGGTCTGTTCCCTGTCTCTGCGCTGTTTGCTGCTAACCTCAGCGTCCCGGCGTTTCGGCTTGCTGCGCGACGGGCAAACCAACTCGGCTAGGTAACACGCCATCCGTTTCCAGGCTTTTTCATCTTGCAAAACTGAACCTGTAACCGTTAAACATTTCTACCTATTTCTCCCTCCCCCACCCCAAGGCCCTGCAGCCCCTGTCCTACTTTCTGTCTCTGTGAATTTGGCTACTCTAGGTCCCCCACATAGGTGGAATCATACAGTGTTTGTCTTTCTGTGAGTGGCTCATTTCACTAAGTATCCTGCTTTCCAGGTTCATTCGTGCTGTAGCGTCTTGTAGAATTCCTCCCTTTTTAAGGCTGCATCACATTCCTTAGCGTGTATGTAATCACATTTTGTTGGCCCATTTCATCTGCTGATGGGTGCTTGGGTTGCTTCTACCCTTTGGCTCTGTGAATAATGCTGCTGTGAACATGGGTGTACAAACATCTCTTTGAGACCTTGCTTTCAGTTCTTTCAGATACATACCCAGAAGTGGAATTGCTGGGTCCATAGTATTTCTATGTTTAATTTTCTCAGATCCGCCATGCTGTTTCCCACAGCAGCTGTGCCATTTTACATTCTCACCAACAGTGCACAAGGGGCACAAGGGTTCCAGTTTCTTCACGTCCTTGTCAACACTTGTTATTTTCTGTTTGTTTGTTTTAATGGTAGCCGCTAATGGGTGTGAGGTCGGAGTTTGCTTATTTTTTGATTCAGTAACGTTTTCTTCAGTCCGGTCTAATTATTCTTCTATGCCACTTGCCCTGGCTTCTTCGGGAATAACTTAGGTTGGCCTTGTTCTCTATCCTACGTTTGTATTATTTTCTCCTTCAATATTTAATATCTTTTTCTCTCATGTTCTGTGAAAGCATAACTGATTCAACTTTCCAGACTCTCCGTTCTGCTCTTTCCTGTTGGTAAAACAGCTTGTTCTGCGTTTGCATTGTTTGTTTTGTAAATCTTCCTTTATTCTAGTCTATTGTCTCTTCACTTCAGCCTGTCTTTTCCTTATGTCTTTCTTTCCTTTTCATGGAGGCGGATTTGTGTGTGTGTGTGTGTTACGTGGGCCTCTCACTGTTGTGGCCTCTCCCGTTGCGGAGCGCAGGCTCAGCAGCCATGGCTCACGGGCCCAGCCACTCCACGGCATGTGGGATCTTCCCGGACCGGGGCACGAACCTGCGTCCCCTGCATCGGCAGGTGGACTGTCAACCACTGCGCCACCAGGGAAGCCCTGTGGGATACTTTTTGGAAAAGTTTATTTTTGAAAAGCTTATTTTGTGCTTACTGAAGGGAATGTTTACACAGTAGTTTGAGTATCATTTTTATTGTTGGTGTTGAAGTTGAAATTTCTTCTGTGGTCAGCACTTGATTAGTCATGGCAGGTCTTGCTTTTAAAGCCTTTTTGAGATGAGTAAGCTTTCCATACCCTTGAGTTCATGTTCAAAGTAGTCAGCTCACTCAGTTCAGCTGAAACTTTTCGCCCTGCAGGAAGGTCAGTGCCAGGAGGCCATTTTCCCAGTCTGGCACTCAGCATGGTGGTGAAGTGCTGCCTTGGTTAAAACTCTGGGCTGAAATGTCCGTGAGAGTTAAGGATACTGGGGACGTAGGGATACCAGACAGGCTTGTACGTCCTTTCCAGTCACGTGTTCACAGGAATTTCTACAATAACAGACCCACGTCCATAGATCAGACCAAGAGCGCATCCTAGTGCCGAATAGAAGTCATGGGTGGATTTACCGATTTTAGATGATTCCACTGCTGCACTGTTTCATGGATGCAGGTATCTTTGAGACCATGATTTCCCAATTTGCAGGTCCTTTATTCTGATTCATTTTCAGTGAACTGAAGTGTCTCTTCAAAGATTTTTCTTCCTAGAAGAGCACGTGGGTGGCATGTGTCCTAAGCCATTGCCTATCTGAGGATGCCTTCGGTAGCCTTTTCTCATGAGTAAGGACCTCACTGGCTTTTAAAGCTCAAGTCCCAACTTTTCATCTCAAAGTTCAGTTAATGTGTTATCGTTGTCTTTTGGAATTTAATGTGACAGACGTTGGAGACTAGCTTTATTTTTCTTTCTTTCTTGATCACCTGGATTTTATGTACTAGAAGCATATTGGTTTTTTGCTGGATCCTTGTAATTGAAAACAGTTTCCAGTACATGCCTGGGTCCGAGTCTCTCCACACTGATTTTTATGGAAGAAGGAAAGTTCCTTTGAGCTGCCTGTCTCTTGGATTTGCTTGTTTTGTTTTTTTAAAAATTACCTTTTACTGTGGCAAAATACACATAACCTAAAATTCAGCATCTTAGCCGTTGCATGTGTGCAGTTTAGTGGCATTAAATACATTCGAAACCATGGGTAATCGTTAGTCAAATCCATTTCACCGGTCTCCACTAATTCATTAGGGTCATCTAGAAGATTCACATGCCCTCCGTTATTGTCCTCAACAGTGAGATGTTTGCCACAGTTGTTTTCCAGGAACTTGGAGTCAGCTGCGTCTCGTTTGAGCTGAACTGGTTAAGACTGGCCCAACCCTCCAACTGGGCATGCGCAAGCGTCCGGGCAGTGACCTTTTGAAGGCAGAGGGCAGAAAACTCCACCCTCAGGTCGTGCTGAGCTCCTCCATCTTCCCATGTGCATAGACCTGTAGCCTAGTTACTGCGCAGAAGGGCGATGACCCACCTTATTCCAATCACCTTTCCCCACGCTCCCCACGCTCAGACCGCCCTGCTTCTTAATTACTTCATCCCATAAATGCCTCGAGCCCCTTGCCCTCCAGGAGGTGGATCTGAGGTCTGTTCCCTGTCTCTGCGCTGTTTGCTGCTAACCTCAGCGTCCCGGCGTTTCGGCTTGCTGCGCGACGGGCAAACCAACTCGGCTAGGTAACACGCCATCCGTTTCCAGGCTTTTTCATCTTGCAAAACTGAACCTGTAACCGTTAAACATTTCTACCTATTTCTCCCTCCCCCACCCCAAGGCCCTGCAGCCCCCGTCCTACTTTCTGTCTCTGTGAATTTGGCTACTCTAGGTCCCCCACATAGGTGGAATCATACAGTGTTTGTCTTTCTGTGAGTGGCTCATTTCACTAAGTATCCTGCTTTCCAGGTTCATTCGTGCTGTAGCGTCTTGTAGAATTCCTCCCTTTTTAAGGCTGCATCACATTCCTTAGCGTGTATGTAATCACATTTTGTTGGCCCATTTCATCTGCTGATGGGTGCTTGGGTTGCTTCTACCCTTTGGCTCTGTGAATAATGCTGCTGTGAACATGGGTGTACAAACATCTCTTTGAGACCTTGCTTTCAGTTCTTTCAGATACATACCCAGAAGTGGAATTGCTGGGTCCATAGTATTTCTATGTTTAATTTTCTCAGATCCGCCATGCTGTTTCCCACAGCAGCTGTGCCATTTTACATTCTCACCAACAGTGCACAAGGGGCACAAGGGTTCCAGTTTCTTCACGTCCTTGTCAACACTTGTTATTTTCTGTTTGTTTGTTTTAATGGTAGCCGCTAATGGGTGTGAGGTCGGAGTTTGCTTATTTTTTGATTCAGTAACGTTTTCTTCAGTCCGGTCTAATTATTCTTCTATGCCACTTGCCCTGGCTTCTTTGGGAATAACTTAGGTTGGCCTTGTTCTCTATCCTACATTTGTATTATTTTCTCCTTCAATATTTAATATCTTTTTCTCTCATGTTCTGTGAAAGCATAACTGATTCAACTTTCCAGACTCTCCATTCTGCTCTTTCCTGTTGGTAAAGCAGCTTGTTCTGCGTTTGCATTGTTCGTTTTGTAAATTTTCCTTTAGTCTGTTGTCTCTTCACGTCAGCCTGGCTTTTACTTATGTCTATTTCCTTTTCATGGAGGCGGGTTTTTTTTTTTTTTTTTGCGGTATGCTGGCCTCTCACTATTGTGGCCTCTCCCATTGTGGAGTACAGGCTCTGGATGCGCAGGCTCAGCAGCCATGGCTCACGGGCCCAGCCGCTCCGTGGCATATGGGATCCTCCCGGACCGGGGCACGAACCCATGTCCCCTGCATCGGCAGGCGGACTCTCAACCACTGCGCCATCAGGGAAGCCCTTCGTGGAGGCGGTTTTTAAATGCTTTTGAAGACAACTGCTTTCTGAAACTTTCCCTGGCTCCCGCAGTGATGCACCTTGGGTAGTCGCTCCTGGTCTGCAGGACTGTTTCTCCTGCCCGTGGCCTTTTGTCAGAGGCTCTGCGTTGTCTTCAGACATCCAGGTTCAGGGTTTGCCAGCAGAGTACACGCTTCTTTGGTCTCGTGACCTGTCGGTGGTGGTGGAGTCCCTTCTTAGATCTGTGGGGAGGACAGAGAGATGCACAACGTCTAACTCGATTTCTGTTTGAGGCTTTAACAAGTGCAGCTCCGTCCAGCTGCAGTAGAATTGGTATTTCTTTCATTGACTAATTATCTGATGTAACAAACCAGGAATCACAAACTCATGGCCAACAGGCTGCAGACAGCCCACGGGCCTTGTTGTGTTGGCCTGCCCCATGTCTGTATTTATCATTGTAATGCTTTAAAACGGGGCACGGGTTCTGCAGCCCACGACAGTGCCCACCCCTCTTTCTCGTTTCATCCCTTAGCCACGCTCTTCGTTTAGAGCGTCTGCTTGGTGCCCGAGTTTGTGATTCCTGCCCCTACACGTTTAGAGGGCATGATGCACGTCATGCCTCGGTACCACCAGGACTCCACCTATGTCGGTCCCACCTTATCCCTTCAATTCTCAGGGTGCTCCCTGCAGAGGTGGGGATATTCATTCGTCAACCCACATGTAGTCACCAGCCCCACCGTGTCCCTCGGCTGTGCTCGTGGCTGTGGATACAGCGCTGAATATGACGCGGGGGTGGGGAACCTGCCTTCTCTCTGCAGTTAAGTAGAGTTATTCATGTTTTGCAAGAAGTGATGGTAGCTGCTTGGTTAAAATCGTTTCTTTATCTTGATTCTGACTCCTGGTTACCTAGGGTTTAATCACAATGATCAGTCTTTTTCCCCATAAGAACATTGAAATCAGATCAACTGAGCTAGCTGATGGAGGGAAAAAACCTCAGTATTTTGCTTTGTAACTAAAAACTGCCTTAGGTATAAGATTATCTGAAGTAAAAAAAATTTTCTTCAACTGTATGGGTGCAAAGGACCACTTTAGCTGGGAATTACCAAGCGGTTGGACAAGCCGGTGCAAAGAAATTAGGTTGATCTTAGTTTTACAATATTTGGCTGCTTTTGGTGTTTTTATAGCTTGTCTGGTAAGCCCCCAAGGCTTTTCTTGGGGCTTCCTTGCCATCAGGGCACTGGTTAGAGCACAGATCTGCCTGGGAGATGTGTGTCTTTAAGGCATTCAGAGAATCCTGACATGCAGATAAATTTGTTACCTCTTGTTCATTGAATGGTAGAAATACATTAAGCAATTCTAGGGACATGATGCTGGTTCTTCTTGGAGCATAAAGCAGGTGCTTTGGACGTGACAGCTTACCCACCTGCAGATGCTGGTAATTTGAATGCAGAGTAAAAGTGCATTCCAGCAGGCCTCTTCGGCTCACTGCTTGCGATAGAAATGGGGTCAGACTATTGAAGATCTTTCTATTAGGGTCCTCCGTTCATCGTATTATTGAACGTTTGCGTGCTAGAATTTGCGAAGTGCTTTTCAACAGTTATTTCCCTTTTGCTAATGAAATGACAGCGTTAACCGAGTTCAAGGCTATGAAAATGGATGCTGGAGCCCCCAGCAGTTTCTCAGGAGCTGTCGGTGTTCCGTGTGCTTGGCGTTTCTAGTTACCGTTTTCCTCACGCAGAGTTCATGGAAAGTCAGACATGGAACTCTAGATCTCTTGCTCCCTTCACCATCCTTGGATTTTGCCTTCTGAGATGGATTTATCAATTGATTGAAAAAGTTTTGAAGAAACAAGTCATGATTCTGTGGGAGAAATTTAAAACCATTAATCTATTGCTGGGTTCAGAAAATGTTCCAAGAAGCTTTCATAGCCAAATTCTGCTTGAGTCATCGGTGAGGGGGGGAGAGAAATAATCGATGTTTCCTTTGGTTACTGTGAGTCATGCTACCCTGTGCTGGCCCTAATGAGGACAGAGACACTGCAAGATCTGCTCACCTCTGTCTTAGACAGTAACAGCCATAAATGGTCCTTATAACACTTGGGATGTGTGTGGACTGGGAGCCCTTATGAAAACCACTAGGGAATAAATGCTTATGAAACAGCTGATTCTGCAGAAGTGTTTATGAGATCCAGCTTCATCTAGTTCTCAAAGGAAACAGCCTCAAATGCAAGAAGTACTTGCCGTCGTGTGGTTTAGGCCTGTGGTACTTTTATCCTTCCATTCTGTAGTCACAGGTAAGCCTAAAGAGACCTGTGGGTTTGTGTTCAAATCTGTCCCTGCCAAGGAAGGTCCTGCTTGAATTTCGCAAGTAATCCGTTGAGATTCAGTTAGATGATTAGACGGTAACGTTAGATGACTAGCCCTAGGAGATACTAATATTCTACGTTATCTGCTTCTCATATAGGTTCTGAGACCAGGGCTAGAAGAGGACTTTGTAATAAAATGTTGTAAAATGTAATAAAAATAAAATGTTTATTCGGGCGTTCTCACCTTCCTCTCCTCCGTCCCCTTAGCTGCTCTTCCTTTTTCGTGATTGTGCATCTCCAGGTGTGATTACTCCTCAGTGGTGGCCTGTGTCTGGCTATAGCTCAGCTGACTGTAAGTTCATGGTTTGATTTGCTGCTTAATTCTTAGCTCTGATCTCTCTCAGGTCCAGTCTGAGGCCATGCCCTGCCCCCAGCACCTGTCTCATATATAAATGCTTTTGATCACAGGTAATTACGGGCTGGAGAGTGTGAGAGAGTAGATGAGCTGGAAGGGTCACCACCCCCAGGAAAATAAACATCAGGAAGTGACGTTTGTTATCAGATGGCGGCCTCCTTCTTTCCACATTTGATTTTCCTTTCCTACTCTCCCCTTAGACTTCGTCCCGCTGTATAAGGATGGAGGAAGCATCTTCAGAAATAGAGCAGTTGTGGGTATGGCAATGCAAAGGGGCGTGAACGCACCCCCCGCCCCCCGTTAATCTCTGCGAACTTTCCCTGGGTTTTGATCCTCTGCTTGTCTTCAAGTACCAGAGGGGAAAACTTCCATTGAGATGCTGCGTTCTCCTTCATGGGTTTGTGTCGTTTTAGTACATTAGATATCTGAGTTTCTGATTTTACGGATGAGAAGTTTCCCCTGTCTCTCTAGTGATATATAAAACATGCAACTGTGATATATCTTTGGCTCTTAATGATAGTGACTGATTATCAAAATTCTGCTGCCAAAATTCATAAATGCTCTGCGTATGTTTTCCTTCTTCTGGTCACTAAGCATTGGGAATAATCATTTGCATACTAATCAGAGAATATAATAGTTGTTAACAAGATGAAGGGGAGGGAGTTGGTTGATGTCTTCTGACAACTACTAAAGCTCCAGAGAGAAAGATAGGATACTTAAAAAAAAAAAAAAAAAAAAAGATTGCAACGTATTTGTGAATTTACTGCATTTGTAAGCATTAACTTAAAATCCATTTGAGATCGTATATAGCCTGAAAGAACCTAATGGAGAGTGTATTTCAGTAAGTACTTACAGAAGAGAATTTGAAGTTTTCCTTTTTCTTAAATTTGCATGACTTAGGAATTGACAAGTTTTATGGCATATTATTTTAATGGTGTGAACAATTTATAGTATCTGTGTGCTTAACTTTTTATGTCCTGAAAGGCTATTGACAATTCTACCTTTCTGAGGCTCTTTGAGGTTGAGGGTGGTTTCTTTAGAAATTTGGAAACTTGGAAACCGTCAAGAGTAAAACAGGCTTTGGGACTTGAGTTTGAACCAGTGACCGTACAAAGTGCTCCCATGCTGCTGTGCCTGTGAGTAGGATGGGAGGGGATGTAGAGATGCCCAGGGAGCTGCTGTCAGACCGGCTTCCCAACGAGAGGTCACGGCCCCTGTCTCTCAAGTGGTCCCCAAATCTCCAGTTGAAGCCCTTTGATCCCATATCCCAGATTTCAGGTGCTCCCAGGAAACTTCTCAGGTGAATCTGCGCTGTTGGTTCTTGGTAAATGTTGTAGTTAGCTCAAACTAACCTCAGCCTAACCTAAGGGTGATCTCTTTCCCAGCTAAATAGACAGCACTGAATTTCTTTGTTGATTTTCCTTCATGCCATGGCTGCTCGCCATGAACATGATAAATTGATCATTTTGATGGTAACTTTGTTTCTCCTTGTATGTTTATTGTTACATTACATTGACATGCAGGGTAAAATCTACCCAAGTAGAAACTCCAGCTTTGCTGCTTTTTAAAAAAATTTCTTTTTTATTTTGCTTTTATTTTTTATTGAAGTATGGTTGATTTACAATGTTGTATTCATTTCAGGTGTACAGCAACGTGATTCAGTTTACATATATATGTATAATGTATTATATATATTCTTTTTCAGATTTGCAGCTTTCTAGTCAGATCACTTAATCTCTATGGGAAATCTGTATAGTTAGGGATTTGGGCCAGGAATTTGAACTCAGGTCCTTTGCCAGACTAGTGTTCTGATGATGTCTCCCTACCTTGTATGAGCCAAATACGGCACCACCCACATCTCCCTCTGAGGCTTCCTTTCTGCTTGCCTTTCAGAAACGTGAAAATAAAAACTGGAGAATGGTTCTTTGAGGAACGAGCCAAGAAATTTCCAACTGAAGGTAAATGCTCTCAAAACGTTTACTAAAGTAAGATGACATATTCCCAGTTTAAAAACATTTGCTATTAAGATTTTGAACATGAAAAACTTAACAAGGCATGATATATGGGCTTCTGTCCGGTCAGCCCTCCTGTTCCTTTTGTCTAAACTTTCCTGCCTCTGCCCCTCAGTGCATGTGGTTTACCACCTTCGCTTGTGGGGCTTCCCTCTGTCCCCGCACTTACCCCACCCCTAACCCTGCTGAAATCCACCTGTTTTCCATGAAGTTTCCCTGACTTCTGCTTCTGGGGGTGATGTCTCCCTCTTCCGAAACACCGGTTTGTAGATACGTCTCTTCCATCATTGTTGAAATGCCTCATATTATATCATCATTTGTGCGCTTCTCTTTCTCTCCACAAGCAGAAACTGTGCTTTTAAAATCTTATTAGCCCCAAACCTTGATCAAAATGATTGAATGAATAACTGAAGGCCACAGTGAGTGGACTGCGTTAGAATTAGCAGATACTGGCGACCATGAAGTGAGCACGTGTGATGATGTGAGTGGAGGTGTGTATTTGGTTCGTGGACCCCGGATGTCTTATAAAGTACTTGCAAAGTTGACATAACGGTGTGATTAGTAACTGGGACTCAAGGCCATGGAGAAAACGGGTCATGCTTTGGTTACAGAAGTGTCACGTCACAGCATGTGAGCTGTGCAGGTAAGAGGATAACTTATCAGGCAAAGGCGCACACACGTGTCATCAGAATAGAGCAGAGGCAGCGTGCTCTGTACACCCCATCTGTCCACGGTGGTAACATGGGGGGCACCCGTCTCTGATGTGTCACCGTGGGGACTGCACACAGGGGAGCCTGGACTGACCTAGCGGGGATGTGGGTGGCTGGAAACGCTTTTTTTTTTCTGGTGGGGGGGAATAGTAACAGTTTGAGGTGGAAAAATAAGCCGTTTAGCCTCAACCAAAGTGTGTGTTGGCACATAAAGGAAGCCATTCGTCTGAGTGTTGACAGTCAGCTTTCATAAAAGCACTGTGCACCGAGATTTAGTCGGCGGTAAATTCTCCCCTGGATTACATTCCTGACTCTTCTTACTCAAGAAAAAGTGATGATTCTGCAGTTTATTAGAAATCTGGAGGAATATATAATACTGATGGGAGTGCTCAAGCCAAAAAAAAAACTGCAGCGTGTATGATTTTTATCTAGACCTGTGTTTCTCAATCCTTTTTTCTCTAGTGTCCTCTCTCTAGTTCCCAAACAGCCTTGTTAACACTTTTTTTTCCCTAAATATTACCAGTCCATGAAAGTTTCATATCCCAGATATACTGCATAGCTACAGCTATATATTTATGTATGGAGGCCTTTTGGAGCAGAGCACAAACCATTGAGATAGCTAAGATTTTTTTCATCTTCCGCGCACTGTTTGCTCCCTTGGGGCCATCAGCCTATATCCATTGCATCATCTAAGCGAGCAGTGGCAGTCTGGAGTCTTCCTATACATTTTATTGTTTTGTTTCTTGAAAATACTTTTCGGTTGGGAGGCTAGGGTTTTCTTCAGGCGGTAGGTAGATTCTCATTTTTTTTTTCACATCTAGTCCTAGTTCATAAAAAGTCTGTAGGAAGTGAAGTTTCTGTTACTTCTGAAACCACCTCACTGAAGACATCCCAGACTTTTTTTTAATACATTGTAAGTTTCGGTATCATTACTTCTGATAGGGAAAGTGATTTGCAGGCCAGAATACGTGTGTGCACGTGTCCAGCACTCTTCCTCTTCTGAGAGGAGGAAGTAGGTTATCCTGGTGATAGGAAGGGGAGGAGGAAAGAAATGAGACTGATTTCCCGGGCTTCTGGTTCTTGTCCAGTGACTTTCCACCAGAGTGAAAACATCAGTGAGGAAAAAAATTAGAGGAATGAAAGTCAGCCTAAGCACAAATCATCCTTTTCAGTTTTTGTTGTCTATTCCCAAGGTATAAAACCAACCAAAGAAAAACGACTCCTTCCTTCTCTTCAGTGCTTCCTCAGATGCTGAGGTGCCTCGTTTTCCTACTGTCCGATTTTAGTAGAGTTGGGCTCGGAAGGCGTGGCGAGGTGAAGAAGAGTGCCGTGTTGGGGGTCACGAGTAGGACTGTGCGCCTGACCACAGGTGGGGGGAGGTGGGGAGGAGATGATCAGCAGAGGTGGTCCAGGCTAGGATGCGGCAGGTTTACCTGGACAGGCGGGAACTCTGCCACACTTATCTCTGTCCCCAAAAGAGATTGAACTGAGTTTGGGTGCTCTATCAAGTTGAGGGCCAGGTAGGAAAACAGAAACCACACAGATTTGAAGAAACAATTTAGTTTAGGGAATAGGTTCAACAGGTATTGTTGGAGGACTGGGAAGACAAAAGGAGACCAGCGAGGGAGCACAGAGATGGTGACTGCAGGCAGTACACACTGCCAGGGCCGCTGGTGAAGAGGAAGGGTTGGGCCCCTCCCCGCTCCCTGACTCCCGGCTCCCTTTCCCACTCCCTGCTGGGCCCTAATAGGCAGCCAGCTGCCCCCTCGTGCTCCGATGTGTTTGAGAAAAAGTGTGATTCTGCGTATTCCCTAGTGTGTTTGTCGTAATGGTGTGAACACGGCTCTTTCCAGCCTTCTGCCTCCTAAGCGGAAGCTAGGAAAGTGCGATGGTGGCTTAAACCAGGAAAGGGGACGAGACAGCTCAGATTTGGGCCTCTTTCTAGGCGTTAGTTACCTATTGCTGGTTAAAAATTCCTCCCCAACTTAGTGGCTTAAAACAATTAACATTATCATTTTACATGGTTTCTATCCCCAGCTGAAGGCTTGCCTGGGGTTGGGGGATCTGCCTTCTGGGGGCTCAGGACGCACGTACCTGGCTCGTTAGTGCTGCTGTTAGCAGGGGGCTTCGTTTCCTCCACGCCTAGACCTCTCCACGGAGCAGTTTGAGGGCCCTCACGACATGGCGACTGGCTTCCCGCAGGGCAAGTGACCCAAGACAGACCAAGGCAGAGCTCTTGCGATCCATCTTCATATTAAAAAATTTTTTATTGTGGTGAAATTTATACATGATATGAAGTTCACGATTTTAACCGTTTTTAACTACACAGTTCAATGGCGTTAAGTACATGCACTTGTTCTGCAACCATCACTACTGTCCATCTTCAGAATTTATCATCCCACGGTCTCCCCTTGCAAAGCCCCTTGTAACCACGATCCTACTTTCTATTTTCTGTCTCCATCAATATCCTTATGGCCTAGTATCAGAAGTCACACCCTGTCACTTCTGCTGTATCCTATAAGTCAGCTCTATTCACAAGGGTGTGGATATCAGGAGGGAGGATTCACTGGGGCCCTTGAGGAGGCTGGCTACCGCATCCTGTATTCCCTATCCCAAGCCTGGGACCTTGGAATCCTCCTTCACTCCTCCCTCTTCCTCCCCAGGCCACATCCAGTGAGTCAGCAAATGCTGCTACTTCTCCTGCCCCCATCTCTTCAATCTTCCTCTGGCCCTTCATTCCCACTTCAGTGCTGTAGCCCCTGGCTCATCTCCATGACTCCACCTGCTTCCCCATACTCCATCCTCTGTGAGGGGGGAGATTTCTTTTCTCTTTTAAAATAAGTTATTTTCTGATTATAGAAGTAATGCCTATTCATTGCAGAATATTTGGGAAATGTAGAACAATAGACAGAAGGCAATAAAAATCCCACCGCTGGTTAAAACTACTGTTAATTAGGGACCTCCCTGGAGGTCCAGTAGTTACAACTCCATAATTCCACTGCAGGGGACGTGGGTTTGATCCCTGGTGGGGGAGCTAGGATCCCACACGTCACGTGCACAGACAAAAACCCCCAAAACAAAAAACCCACTGTTAATTGCACACACGTGCACCACACACACACACACACACATGCACACACTCTCCTGGCCCTCTTTCTAGGTGATCCTGTGCATGTGGGTGCACATACAGACTTAGCAATTTAAAAAAATTATTTTTGGCTGTGTTGGTTCTTCGTTGCTGCACACGGGCTGTCTCTAGTGGCGGCTAGTGGGGGCTACTCTGTTGCGGTGTGCAGGCTTCTCATTGCGGTGGCTTCTCGTTGCAGAGCACGGGCTGTAGGTGCACGGGCTTCAGTAGTTGCGGCTCGTGGGCTCTAGAGCGCAGGCTCAGTAGTTGTGGTGCACGGGCTTAGTTGCTCCGCGGCACGTGGGATCTTCCCGGACCAGGGATTGAACCCGTGTTCCCTGCATTGGCAGGCAGATTCTTAACCACTGCGCCACCAGGGAAGTCCCCAGACTTAGCAATTTTTAAAGTGTGTTTGTGGTCAGAGTATATATAGGTTTTTGTCTTGCTTTTAAAATTCAGCTTAGCATGAACATGTACTCATGCTATTAAGACCTTCCAACATACATTCATGACTGCATGACATGTATCAGATGGATGTACTACCATTTATTAACTTGTTCCCTCTTGTCTGTGAGTGTATCACTGTATTCAAATTATCATATTGTAGATAATTCTGCGATGAACAGCCTGTACAGGTATCTTGGCATCTCTGTTCATTTCCTTTGGACAGATTCTTAGGAGAATGATTGGTCAGACGTGTGAACACTTGAGAGGCTTGACGTGTTTTGCCAGACTCCCTTTGGGGAAGCGTGTGCTCATTCTCCCGACCCTGGCAGGTTCGGGTCCGAGAGCGGCCCCCTCATCACACTCTGGCCTCCATTACATCCTGTTTTCTTGAACATGATTTCAAGTTATATTTGTGATTTTGTTCTGAATGTAAACCTAATATACATTCATTTAAAAAAAAAGCATAAGCGTATTGAAAATATGGTGACGTCACCCTGAGAACTGTTTATAGTTGGGGCGTGTCATTTCTGTTATTTGGTGAATATATGTATCCATATATGTATATGGATAACTCTACACACACATTTTAAAAAGCATTTAGACTAAGCCATAAGGAATTGATATTATTAGGTAAAAAAATTGAATAGAGGCAATTTTATGAGTTGAGCTAATGTGTTTACAAAATTGGGATCAAATGGTATATAGACTTATATTTCTTCACCTAATAATTTACAAAGAACATTTTTTTCATATCCTTAAATGTCATTTAATATATGATTTCTGGTGACTGCATCTCATTCCATCATTGGAATGTGACAGCATTTATGTAACCAAATTGCTATTGTTGTAAAGTTAGGGAATTTCAAGTTTTGTTGTTACATTTTTGGGAGCTTATAATATTATTAAAACAATAAATAAAAGTGCAGTGAACACGCTGGTAGATAAATCCTTGTCATGTCTCTGAATATTTCCAGAAGCAGAAGGACAAGATGAAAGGTTTGAACATTGCCTCCAGGAGGGGTGTACCCTTCTTCTCACCAGTAGGAACTATCCTTAAAAATAAACAACAGCAACTTTGTCATCTGGTAAAACCACATTTGTCATCCAGAATAGTTGCTCGCTGTTTAAATTCTTGTCATGACTAATGGGGTTGAATATTTTCCACCTTCTTGACCTTCTGTAGTTGTTCTTCATGTGAAGGGTGTTTTGCCCTCTTCGGTCTTGTAAGCTGAATGTGTATCTTTGTTTTCTGACATAGAGTTTTTTTTTCCTTGTTGATAGTCACATCTACCTTTTCCTGTATAATTTCTTTCTTTAATGCTTAAAGACTCCTTCCTTATCCTGCTATCGGTTGGATATCCATATTTACTTCTAATTTTTATGTTTTATTTACGTTCAGCTCTTCACAATGCATCAGGAGGCCGGATCTAATTTTACTTTATTCTCCCAAGCATCAGTTTTCTCAGTAGAATTTGTTCTATAATCAGTCCCTTCCCCATTGGCTTGTAACCCGGGGCCGTTGATTTGCATAGCTTCGGGGCACCGCTCACCTTGTACCCCAGCCCTGAGCCCTGGCGGGGTGGCAGGGTTGACCACATGGATGACACACCCAGGTTTTGAATCCTTTGAGGGTGTGCGCTGTGAGCAAATGAGTAAGTGAATGAATGAAGCAAGGATAGAGCTGTTCGGAGATAAAAGTGTTGCCATGTGTAGTAGTGCCCACTGCCACTGGTGGCATCGACTAGGCACCTAAGGACGAAAACTTAGGGTTCTTTTCCTTTTGGGCATCCAGAAACCTACAGCTAAATTTACTGTCCAGTTGAAGTAATTCCAGGAATCAGTATGCCCTCTGTCACCCAATTTCCTTCTTTTATGCTTCTACTTATCTCTTTTAATGGTCCTATTGGATATGTGCCGTTTAAGATAAATGCTCCCCAAATTTCCCTCGAAAATAGATAAGGTGTAAGTAATAATCCAATGAAGAAGAATAGGTATTAATTGTGGTAGGTAGTTTTGCTAATTTTCCAACCATTAAAAAGATTTAAAACCAAACAATGAGCCCCAGATCTCCATTTTTGCAGGGAGATGATATGAAAGATCTTGTAATTTAATGTTTAGTTTTGCTGTCTTGATTCCTTATATGCCATAGTTGCATTTCATCTGTGGTATATCAGAGGGCAGCTCCCTGCCCTTCTGGTACTGTTACCTCCCCCTCCACTCTCAGGCATTTGGGAGTCTCCCTGCAGAGGGTTTTACTGCCGCTTCTGAGGCCCCTGCTCGAGGATCAGCTGAGGGCTCTTCCATATTAAATTCAAAGTTGTGATTCAGTGGGACCAGGTGGGACCCAAGAGTATGTACAGACATCCCTTGATATCCACGTGGTTTGGGTCCAGTACCCCTTGGGTACCAAAATCTGAGGATGCTCAAGTCCCTTATATGCAATGGTGTAGTATTTTCATAGAACCTGTCCACATCCTCCCGTATACTTTAAAGCATCTTTAGATTCCTTATAATACCTAATACGATGTAAATACGATGTAAATAGTTGTAAATACAATGTAAACACTATGTAAATAGTCTCCAGTGTGCCACAAATTCAAGTTTTGCTTTTTGGAGGTTTCTGGAATTTTTGTTTTTTGAAAGTTTTCCACCGAGGTTGGTTGAATACAGATGTAGATCCCGTGGACACAGGGTCCAACTATATTTAACAAGTCCCCAGGTAATTCTTCTTACGCACTTTAAGTTTGAGAGGCGCTGGTAAAGTAGCAAATTTAATGAACGATTGTGATGGAACTTTTCGATATCACTAATAACTAGAAAGCAAACTGAAACCCATCTTTACTTCCTCTTTTGGCATCTGCTACCATATAAAGATAGTGCCCTCTTCTGGCTCCTTGCTGTACAGGTACATGTTTTTACTTTATTCTTTAAAAAGAGATATTTTTACAACCGTGACATCTTATGACTTGATATTTGAGTTTAAAAGCAGAAAGATCATGGCACTAATACTTTTAATACTAGTACTTTTCAAGTTTAAAAATGATCAAATGTGATATATAAACAATATATTGTGGGTTTTGCTCTTGTCGATAACTGGGGAAATCGTGTAGGAAGGCTTCACTTTAGACAGAGCCTCTGTTAATGGTCTTGGGGACCTACTGTATAACTAACCAGGATGATACTATGCCTAATAATTATGAAGGGAAATAACTTTTCTCTCCCCTTGTCAGTGGTGAATGTGATTCAGTTCTTCATGTGACTTTTCAGAGTTTTATTCTTGGATGTAGTCCATCTGATCGCAGGGCCATCATGACGGCATCTGACTGGCTGTGTGTGCCTGAAACACTCAGGTTTGTGAATTAAAAGAAGTGGGTACCAGTGTGTATGTAGTGACTCTATCACAACACCCTGCCTTTATCGCCTCTCTACTTATTGGCTCTGAAAAGCCCTTCCCCCGCAATTTAGAGGATTCCACAAAAATGATTCAGGCACAAGCGTTCTGTAGGTTACAAATGCAGTGTTTAGTGCTTACGTGCATGAGAGGGTGTCTTTATGAAATCATGTTTATTTCCAGGTATAAAATTTTGCATATGCTTTTGTCTTATTTTAAAGAAAATGTGGCATCTTACTCGGTTGAATATTTTCTTCTCACTACTCTCTTTAGGAGGAAAAGACAAAATAGGTACCCAGAAAAGAGCGTGGTGAAATGATTTTCAGAAGTGATTTTCCCAGCTGATTGGATTGCTTGTCACGTCCCTGACAGATGTTTAGACTGGACCATTTAAACTGGTTAGAACAGAAACTATCAAGTCAGATTATGGTTAATGCAGTGAAGTAAGATCTTGACCTTCGAACTTTGTTTTCAACCAGTGTTTCTAGGTGATAATCTTCTGGAGGCAGGTTCTTGAGTTTGATCGTCTTTGGTTTCGTGATGCCTTTGACTTTGTCCATAGCAGCAACTCAAAAATTGAATTGTTTAGACTGTCCAAGTTTCTTGGAAACTATCAATTCACCCCAGATACATATTTTTTGTATCTCAAATATTTGCCAGGAGACTAGGGCTTCCCTGCTGCCTTCTGAGCCACAGTGCTCCTACCAGGACCATATCTCTGTCTCTGCCCCTCCCGCCATCCCCCATGCTCTGTCCACTACTCCTTGATAATGAGACTGTCTAGGCAGCCCACGTCTTTGGTCTTGAATTGTCAAGACCAACTTGCTCTCCGTCATCACTTTTCCTAGTTAAATGAACAGAATGGGAAACCAAGGTGAAATAGTTGAATACGATTTCTGAATTCAGAATTCATATGTTTACATGTTTAGACTAAAATACTGACTAGGGTAGTTTCCAGGGAGTATCTTGACAATTGGACAGTAAACTATTTATATGAATACATTTTTTAAAAGACCAGACACACATACACTTAAACAAGAAATCATTTTATTTTATTTTATTTTTTTAGGTATTTAGTCTTTATTCTGAAGCTGATAGACAACAGTTTTTTTTATTTCTTTATACAGCAGGTTCTTATTAGTCATCAATTTTATACACATCAGTGTATACATGTCAATCCCAATCGCCCAATTCATCACACCACCACCACCACCCCGCCGTGGCTTTACCTCCTTGTTGTCCATACGTTTCTTCTCTACATCTGTATCTCAATTTCTGCCCTGCAGACTGGTTCATCTGTACCATTTTTCTAGGTTCCACATATGTGCGTTAATATATGATATTTGTTTTTCTCTTTCTGACTTACTTCACTCTGTATGACAGTCTCTAGATACATCCACGTCTCAACAAATGACCCAATTTCGTTCCTTTTTATGGCTGAGTACTATTCCATTGTATATATGTACCACATCTTCTTTATCCATTTCGTCTGTCGATGGGCATTTAGGTTGCTTCCATGACCTGGCTATTGTAAATAGTGCTGCAGTGAACATTGGGGTGCATGTGTCTTTTTGAATTATGGTTTTCTCTGGGTATATGCCTAGTAGTGGGATTGCTGGGTCATATGGTAATTCTATTTTTAGTTTTTGAAGGAACCTCCATACTGTTCTCCATAGTAGCTGTATCAATTTACATTCCCACCAACAGTGCAAGAGGGTTCCGTTTTCTCCACACCCTCTCCATTTGTTGTCTGTAGATTTTCTGATGATGCCCATTCTAACTGGTGTGAGGTGATACCTCATTGTAGTTTTGATTTGCATTTCTCTAATAATTAGTGATGTTGAGCAGCTTTTCATGTGCTTCTTGGCCATCGGTATGTCTTCTTTGGAGAAATGTCTGTTTAGATATTCTGCCCAGTTTTAGATTGGGTTATTTGTTTTCTTAATATTGAGCTACATGAGCTGTTTAAATATTTTGGAGGTTAATCCTTTGTCCACTGGTTGATTTGCAAATATTTTCTCCCATTCTGAGGGTTGTCTTTTCGTCTTGTTTATGGTTTCCTTTGCTGTGCAAAAGCTTTGAAGTTTCATTAGGTCCCATTTGTTTATTTTTGTTTTTATTTCCATTATTCTAGGAGGTGGGTCAAAAAAGATCTTGCTGTGATTTATGTCAAAGCGTGTTCTTCCTATATTTTCCTCTAAGGGTTTTATAGTGTCTGGTCTTATGTTGAGGTCTCGAATCCATTTTGAGTTTATTTTTGTGTATGATGTTAGGGAGTGTTCTAATTTCATTCCTTTACATGTAGCTGTCCAGTTTTCCCAGCACCACTTATTGAAGAGACTGTCTTTTATCCATTGTATATCCTTGCCTCCTTTGTCATAGATTAGTTGACCATAGGTGTGTGGGTTTATCTCTGGGGTTTCTATCTTACTCCATTGATCTATGTTTCTGTTTTTGTGCCAGTACCATATTGTCTTGATTACTGTAGCTTTGTCGTATAGCCTGAAGTCAGGGAGTCTGATTCCTCCAGCTCTGTTTTTTTCCTTCAAGACTGCTTTGGCTATTCAGGGTCTTTTGTGTCTCCAGACAAATTTTAAGATTTTTTGTTCTAGTTCTGTAAAAAAAAAAATGCCATTGGTAATTTGATAGAGATTGCATTGAATGTGTAGATTGCTTTGGGTAGTATGGTCATTTTCACAATATTGATTCTTCCAATCCAAGAACATGGTATCTCTCTCCATCTGTTTATATCATCTTTAATTTCTTTCATCAGTGTCTTATAGTTTTCTGCATACAGGTCTTTTGTCTCCCTAGGTAGGTTTATTCCTAGGTATTTTATTCTTTTTGTTACAATGGTAAATGGGAGTGTTTCCTTAATTTCTCTTTCAGATTTTTCATCATTAGTGTATAGGAATGCAAGAGATTTCTGTGCACTAATTTTGTGTCCTGCTACTTTACCAAATTCATTGATTAGCTCTAGTAGTTTTCTGGTGGCATCTTTAGGATTCTCTATGTGTAGTATCATGTCATCGGCAAAGAATGACAGTTTTACTTCTTCTTTTCCAATTTGTATTCCTTTTATTTCTTTTTCTTCTCTGATTGCCATGGCTAGAACTTCCAAAACTATGTTGAATAATAGTGGTGAGAGTGGACATCCTTGTCTTGATCTTAGAGGAAATGCTTTCAGTTTTTCACCATTGAGAATGATGTTTGCTGTGAGTTTGTCATATATGGCCTTTATTATGTTGAGGTAGGTTCCCTCTATGCCCACTTCCTGGAGAGTTTTGATCATAAATGGGTGTTGAATTTTGTCAAAAGCTTTTTCTGCATCTATTGAGATGATCATATGGGTTTTATTCTTCAGTTTGTTAATATGGTGTATCACATTGATCGATTTGCATATATTGAAGAATCCTTGTGTCCCTGGGATAAACCCCACTTGATCATGGTGTATGATCCCTTTAATGTGTTGGATTCTGTTTGCTAGTATTTTGTTGAGGGTTTTTGCATCTATATTCATCAGTGATATTAGTCTGTAATCTTCTTTTTTTGTAGTATCTTTGTCTGGTTTTGGTATCAGGGTGATGGTGGCCTCATAGAATGAGTTTGGGAGTGTTCCTTCCTCTGCAATATTTTGGAAGAGTTTGAGAAGGATGGGTGTTAGCTCTTCTCTAAATGTTGGATAGAATTCACCTGTGAAGCCATCTGGTCCTGGACTTTTGTTTGTTGGAAGATTTTTAATCACAGTTTCAGTTTCATTACTTGTGATTGGTCTGTTCATATTTTCTGTTTCTTCCTGCTTCAGTCTTGGAAGGTTATACCTTTCTAAGAATTTGTCCATTTCTTCCAGGTTGTCCATTTTATTGGCATACAGTTGCTTGTAGTAGTGTCTTAGGATGTTTTGTATTTCTGCGGTGTCTGTTGTAACTTCTCCCTTTTCATTTCTAATTTTATTGATTTGAGTCCTCTCCCTCTTTCTTGATGAGCCTGGCTAATGGTTTATCAATTTTGTTTTATCTTCTCAAAGAACCAGCTTTTAGTTTTATTGATCTTTGCTATTCTTTGTTTCTATTTCAGTTATTTCTGGTCTGATCTTTATGATTTCTTTCCTCCTGCTAACTTTGGGTTTTGTTTGTTCTTCTTTCTCTAGTTCCTTTAGGTGTAGCATTAGATTGTTTATCTGAGATCTTTCTTGTTTCTTGAGGTAGGCTTGTGTAGCTATAAACTTCCCTCTTAGAGCTGCTTTTGCTGCATCCCATAGGTTTTGGATCATCGTGTTTTCATTGTCACTTGTCTCTAGGTATTTTTTTATTTCCTCTTTGATTTCTTCAGTGAACTCTTGGTTATTTAGTAATGTATTGTTTAGCCTCCATGTGTTTGTGTTTTTTACATTTTTTTCCCTGTAATTCATTTCTAATCTCATAGTGTTGCAGTCAGAAAAGATGGATATGATTTCAGTTTTCTTAAATTTACTGAGGCTTGATTTGTGACCCAAGATGTGATCTATCCTGGAGAATGTTCCATGCGCACTTGAGAAGAAAGTGTAATTTGCTGTTTTTGGATGGAATGTCCTATAAATATCAATTAAATCTATCTGGTCTTTGTGTCATTTAAAGCTTCGGTTTCCTTACTTATTTTCATTTTGGATGGTCTGTCCATTGGTGTAAGTGAGGTGTTAAAGTCCCCCCCCATTATTGTGTTACTGTCGATTTCCTCTTTTATACCTGTTAGCAGTTGCCTTATGTATTGAGGTGCTCCTATGTCGGTTGCATATATATTTAAAATTGTTATATCTTCTTCTTGGATTGATCCCTTGATCATTATGTAGTGTCCTTCCTTGTCTCTTATAACATTCTTTAGAGTCTAGTCTATCTGATATGAGTATTGCTACTCCAGCTTTCTTTTGATTTCCATTTGGATGGAATATCTTTTTCCATCCCCTTACTTGGTCTGTATGTGTCCCTAGGTCCGAATTGGGTCTCTTGTAGACAGCATATATGTGGGTCTTGTTTTTGTATCCATTCAGCAAGCCTATGTCTTTTGGTTGGAACATTTAATCCATTCATGTTTAAGGTAATTATCGATATGTATGTTCCTGTGACCATTTTAATTGTTTTGGTTTTTTAAATATTTATTTAATTATTTATTTGGTTGCGCCAGGTCTTAGCTGCAGCAGGCAGGCTCCTTAGTTGCGGCTCCAGGTCTCCTTAGTTGCAGCATGTGAACTCTTAGTTGCGGCATGCATGTGGCATCTAGTTCCCTGAGCAGGGATTGAACCTGGGCCCCCTGCGTTGGGAGCGTGGAGTCTTATCAACTGCGCCACCAGGGAAGTCCCCTGTTTTGGGTTTGTTTTTGTAGGTCCTTTTCTTCTCTTGTGTTTCCCACTTAGAGAAGTTCCTTTAGCATTTGTTGTAGAGCTGGTTTGGTGGTGCTGACTTCTCTTAGCTTTTGCTTGTCTGTAAAGCTTTTGATTTCTCCATTGAATCTGAATGAGATCCTTGCCAGGTAGAGTAATCTTGGTTGTAGGTTTTTCCCTTTCATCACTTTAAGTATATCATGCTGCTCCCTTCTGGCTTGTAGAGTTTCTGCTGAGAAATCAGCTGTTAACCTTATGGGAGTTCCCTTGTATGTTATTTGTTGTTTTTCCCTTGCTGCTTTCAATAATTTTTCTTTGTCTTTAATTTCTGCCAGTTTGCTTAGTATGTGTCTCGGCGTGTTTCTCCTTGGGTTTATCCTGTATGGGACTCTCTGTGCTTCCTGGACTTGGGTGGCTATTTCCTTTCCCGTGTTAGGGAAGTTTTCGACTATAATCTCTTCAGATGTTTTCTTTGGTCCTTTCTCTCTCTCTTGTCCTTCCGGGACCCCTATGATGCGGATGTTGTTGCGTCTAATGTTGTCCCAGAGGTCTCTTAGGCTATTTTCATTTTTTTCATTCTTTTTTCTTTATTCTGTTCAGCAGTGAATACCACCATTCTGTCTTCCGGGTCACTTATCCATTCTTCTGCCTCAGTTATTCTGCTATTGATTCCTTCTAGTGTAGTTTTCATTTCAGTTATTGTATTTTTCATCTCTGTTTGTTCTTTAATTCTTCTAGGTCTTTGTTAAACATTTCTTGCATCGTCTCTATCTTTGCCTCCATGTTTTTTCCGAGGTCCTGGATCATCTTCACTATCATTATTCTGAATTCTTTTTCTGGTAGGTTGCCTATCTCCACTTCATTTAGTTGTTATTCTGGGGTTTTACCTTGTTCCTTCATCTGGTACATAGCCCTCTGCCTTTTCATCTTGTCTATCTTTCTGTGAATGTGGTTTTTGTTCCACAGGCTGCAGGATTGTAGTTCTTCTTGCTTCTGCTGTCTGCCCTCTGGTGGATGAGGCTATCCAAGACATCATTTTAAATTGAAGAACTCCAGGTTCATTTTTTTATTGTTGTAAAATATACATAATATAAAATTTATGATTTTAACTATTTCTAAGTGTACAGTTCAGTAGCATTAGTAACTTTTCATTGTTCTTTAACCACTACCACCACCTATCTCTAGGATGTTTTCGTCTTGCAAAACTGCAACTCTGTACCCATTAAACAACTCCTCCGTCCCTTCTGCCCCCCTCTTGCAGCCTCTGACAACCACCCTTCTACTTTCTGTCTCTATGATTTTGATTACTCTAAGTAGCTCATATAAGTGGAATCATAATATATTTGTCCCTATTTCACTTAGCATGTCTTCAAGTTTTATCCATGTTGTAGCATATATCAGAATTTTATTCCTTTGCAAGACTGAATGATATTTCATTGGATGTATATCCCACATTTTGTTTATCCATTCATGTATCAGTGGACACTTGGGTTGCTTCTACCTTTTGGCTATTATGAATAATGCTTCTATGAACACTGAAATATCTATTCAAGTCCCAGCTTTCACTTCTTTTGTGTTTTTACCCAGAATTGGAATTGCTGGATCAAATGGTAATTCTATGTTTAATTTTCTGAGGAACTGCCATTTTGTTTTTCCCTAGTGGCTGCCCCATTTTATATTCCTACTAGAAATTCACAAGGGTTCCAATTTCTCCATATCTGTGCTAACACTTGTTTTCTCTTTTTTATTGTTGTTGTTTAAGAGCCATTGTAATGGGTATGAGGTGATATCTAATTGTGGTGGTTTTAGGCATTCAGTCTGCCTTTATTGGGTATCTGCAAGCCTGACATTTATTCAGTTCTGTGTATGGATTCTTTTTATTTCTTGATGATTTATATATATATATATGTGTGTGTGTGTGTGTGTGTATGTATGTATGTATATATATATGTATGTATCTCAAATGTTTACCACCATAAAGTTAACACATCCTTCACATAAGTACCATTTTGTTGTTGTCATGGTGAGAACATTAATGCTCTACTCAAAGCACCTTTCAAGTGTACATGTAGTATTGTTAACTGTAGTCACCATGGTCACTATACATTAGATCCCCAGAACTTACTCATCTTATAAGTGAAAGTTGGTAGCCTTTGACCAACATCTCCCCATTTCCCCCAGCCTTCAGCTCTTGGCAACCACCATTCTCCTCTGTTTCTACAAGTTCAGTGGTTTTAGATTCCACACATAATTGACATCATGTGATACTTTTCTTTCTCTGACTTATTTCATTTAGCTTAGTGCTATCAGGGTCTTTCCATGTTGTTGCAAATATCAGGATTTCCTTTTTTATGGCTGAATAATATTTCATCGTGTGTGTGTGTGTGTGTGTATGCCACATTTTCTTTATTCATTTATCTGTTGATGGTTACTTAGACTGTTTCCATGTCTTGGCGATTGTGAATAATGCTGCAATGAACATGGGACTGCAGATGTTTCCTTAAAATAGTAATTTCATCTCCTTTGGATATGTACCCAGAAGTGGGATTGCCGGATCATGTAGTAGTTCTATTTTTAAAGAAATAAACGGAGGAAACTTCATACTGTTTTTCCATAGTTGCTATATCATTGTGGTTTTGATTTACATTTCCCTAATGATTAGTGATGTTTAATATCTTTTCATCTGCTTATTGGGCCATTTCTATGTCTTCTTTGGAGAAATGTATATTCAAGTCTTTGCCCATTTTTGAATTGGGTTGTTTTGGTTGTTTCTTGAAAAGGAAAAAGAAAGCTGGAAGACTCATACTTCCTGATATCAGAACTTACTACAAAGCCACAGTAATCCAAAGAGTGAGGCCCTGGCATAAGGGCAGACATGTAGACCAGTGGAATAGAATAGAGATCCCAGAACAAAACTCTTGCGCATACGATTAAGTGACTTTTTTTTTAATCGAAGTATAGTTGATGTACAATATTATATAAGTTACAGGTGTACAACAGTGATTGACAATTTTCAAAGGTTATACTCCATTTATAGTTATTATAAAATGTTGGCTATATTCCCTGTGTTTTATAGTCAAGTGATTTTTGACAAGGGTGCCAATATCATTCAATGGGGAAAGGACAGCCTTTTCAATAAAGGGTGCTGGGAAAACGATGTGTATGTGTAAAAGAATGAAGTTAGACTCTTACCTAACACTAAACAAAAGTTAACTCAAAGGATCAAAGACCTAAAAGTAAGACCTAAAACTATAAAGCTCTTAAAACAGGGAAAGAAGACATTGGCTTTGACAATGTTTTTGTTTTCTTAATTGAAGTATAGTTGATTTACAATGTTGTGTTAGTTTCAGGTGTATAGCAAAGTGATTCAGTTTCGTGTATATATTGTTTCATATATATTCATATATATAATTCTTTTCAAATTCTTTTCCATTATAGGTTATCATAAGACATTGAATATACTTACCTGTGCTGTACAGTAGGTCCTTGTTGTTTATTTTATATATAGTAGTGTGTATCTGTTAATCCCAAACTCCTAGTTTATCCCTCCCTACCCCTCTTTCCCCTTTGGTAACCATAAGTTTTCTATGTCTGTGAATCTGTTTCTGTTTTGAAAATAATGTCATTTGTAATTGAGAAAAAAGATTCCACGTATAGGTGATAACATATGTTATTCATTTTCTCTGACTTACTTCGCTTACTATGATAATCTCTAGGTCCATCCATATTGCTGCAAATGGCATTATTTCATTCTTAATCGCTGAGTAATACTCCATTGTATACATGTATCACATCTTCTTTATCTGTTCATCTATCGATGGACACTTAGATTGTTTCCATGTCTTGGCTATTGTGAATAGTGCTGCTATGAACATTGGGGTGCATGTATCTTTTTGAATTAGCGTTTTCTCTGGATATATGCCCAGTAGTGGGATTGCTGGGTCATATGGTAATTCTATTTTTAGTTTTTTAAGGAACCTCCATACTGTTCTCCATAGTGGCTGTATCAATTTACATTCCCACCAACAGTGCAAGAGGGTTCCCTTTTCTCCACACCCTCTCCAGCATTCATTATCTGTAGACATTTTGATGATGGCCATTCTGACCAGTGTGATGTGATACTTCATTGTAGTTTTGATTTATATTTCTCTAATAATTAGTGATGTTGAGCATTTTTTCATGTGCCTATTGGCCATTTGTGTATCTTCTTTGGAAAAACGTCTGTTTAGGTCTTTTGCCCATTTTTACATTGGATTGTTTTTTTGATATTGTTGTATGAACTGTTGATATATTTTGGAAACTAAGCCCTTGTCAGTCTCATCGTTTGCGAATATTTTCTCCCAGTCTGTAGGTTTTTTGTTTATGGCTTCCCTTGCTGTGCAAAAACCAAGTTTGACAAGGTCCCATTTGCTTATTTTTGCTTTTATTTCTATTGCCTTAGGAGACTGACCTAAGAAAACATTGCTACGACTTATGTCAGAATATTTGTCTATGTTCTCTTCCAGGAATTCTGTTGTGTCATGTCTTATATGTAAGTCTTTATAAGCCATTTTGTGTTTATTTTTGTGTATGGTGTGAGGGAGTGTTCTAACTTCGTTGATACACATGTGACTGTCCAACTTTCCCAACACCACTTGCTGAAGAGACTGTCTTTTCTCCATTGTATATTCTTGCCACCTTTATCAAAGATTAATTGACCGTAGGTGCATGGGTTTATTACCAGGCTCTCTATTCTGTTCCATTGATCCATATGTCTGTTTTTGTGCTAATATCATGCTGTTTTGATTACTGTAGCTTTGTAGTATTGTCTGAAGTCTGAGAGGACAGTGATTTCTCAGATATGATACGAAAGGCACAGGTAACAGAAAAAAGAAATAAACTAGACTTCATCAAAATGAAAAACTTTTGTGCATCAAAGGATATTATCAACAGAGAAAAAGTCAACCCATGAAATGGGAGAAAATATTTGGAAATCGCATTTCTGATAAGGGATTAATATCTAGAATCTTTAGGATAGAGAACTCTTAAAACCCACATTCAATATTTAGAGAAAATTAAAGGCTGTGGAAAAGCAGTTTATACCCATTTATCCCCAGGTTCGCACCACTCCTGGACCAGTTACCTTCAACCTCAAGTGTCTCTTTGTGGAAGAGTTACTGCCCAGATCTTGAGGATTATTAACACAGAAGCCATCCAGAATTTCTGCTGATAGAATACAGGGAGCTTAATTAAAGGGAAAAATTATTTTTCTTTCTTGCAGCTAAGCAGAAGAGTAATGTCTAGTGGTAGAAAGACACTGGATGAGATACACTTTCTGCCAGCAGGATTATAAATCTATTAATTTCAGTTCTTCTGGCAGGCATTGGTGGCTGACTCACAGTTGTGCACTGTGTCTCCTTTCATCCTGGAATGATGTCTTGGCCCCAGTGCTATCTAAGCTGAAACTTCTATAAGGGCTAAAATATACCTAAAAAGGCTCTGGAATCCAGCTCTGAAACCATTTATGACAGGATATCAAGATTCTTCACATTCTGATTCTTCTGATTCTTCAAAAAATTCTTCAATTTTTTGGAGAGATTTTTCCACTTTGCATAAGTGAGCCAAAGGTTGGTTTATTTAAACTTTATTGTCCTAGAGACCTTTTCTTTCCTATGAAAGAAACAAGTCCTGAAACAGATTATAATTGTCCAATACCCAACCCCAGCCAACACACACACCGAACCTCTGGTTTTAGTCACCTTTTTCTAGCATTTGGAGGGTACTTAAGCTCCAGTGTGGGCCAACCCTCAGGACTGTCGCATACAGTTGTACAGGTTGGGCACTGTACAAGGGAGCCACATCTGAGGGGCTACTGTTCACATCGTAGACATCCTAGGTTTGTGTGTATATTGTGATGATTTTTCTGGAAGATGCAGCAGAATGTGTTCTAACAAAATCCATATATTACAACCAACTCTTAGGGGTGGACAGAGCAGCTTTGATGAAGGAGTGTATTTGTATAGTTCCCAGGGAGGCTCTGTGTGGGTAGACCTACCTGCGCTTTGCTTTGGGTCACGCCTGGAACTGCACAGTATGGTTTCCTACGAAGGATGCTTCTCTCCCACTCCATGGGCCCCAGCAGAGAGACGGCTCTGGGCCAGGCCACCCTTCCGTTTGTTGGCCCTGTCTGTTCGCTCCACAGCTGTCCGACATGACTCTCTGGGTGTCCGTGACTACGTGGGTGAAGGGCTTCTGTGGGGCCTTACAGTGTAGGAGGGGAAGTTAACGACCATGTCTTAGAAAAAGACTAAGCTACACAGATCCCATGCTTCAGGATGTGAGGCCCTGCAGTCACCTGTGACCACGTGATGTGGCTGGTTGACAGAGTTGCACTGGAGCATTCCAGGGAGTCTGCCATATGCCCTCTTTCCTGGGAAACATGTCACCCCAGAGAGAGGTGTCGGGGTGACAGAGCGTGGCATCTGTGGCAGGACCTGAGGCCCAGGGTGCTGGCTGGTAGGCAACTGGTGTTCTCGGCCAGTGTCACACTCGAGCCTGGCTCAAGATGGGCATCCGTTCTAGAGGACTTTTTATGAACACCTGAAGTATGTTGCCTTATCCCTATTGTTTTTAGATGGGGAAGTAGATACAGTATATACGGTAGTCCTTAGATGTATAACGATGCCACGGATGTGCTTGTGCCAGTTGCAGGTTGCTTTTTGATCGAGAAGCCTCTGTTCCGTCCTGCGGTTCATGGGGCTGCTTATAGCATCATAAGCTCCTGCTTCTGAGCAGAGGTTGTGTCCCGTTATCCTCATCTCTGTAAAGAGCCTGTGTGTATTACATGCAATTAATGTGAACAAATGGATGAAATTAGGCCAAGTGGTGAAAAAATGACCTTGTTTCGTACATATTTGGTACGGCTTATTAAATGATGTCACGCTTCTTGTTAAAATAGCGTTGGTTTCTATTGTTGTCATTTATTGTAACCACCTCTGCATGGCAAGCCCTCTGCTGGGTGCTGGGGGCACTGAGATATATACGACAAGGCCCGTGTCCTCAAAGTTGTCACCATCTAGTGGGGGAGACAGACATATGCCAGTGATCGCAGTGCAGTCAGAGGAATTTCAAAGCAAGTGTGTGTGGCACCCATGAGGAGACCAGCCTGGTGAGGACAGGCCCAGAATCTGGAGAATAAACCACTAGAAGGATGGAGCAAGTGGTGTGGAAGAGGTGCAGTCTCGTGGGTGTGGGGCATCAGGAGAGTGCAGCTTCAGCTGGACCTGCAAATGGGACGGGGGTGGCAGCAGGTGGCACTGGACAGGTCGGTAGGGACCGAATCACACGGGACCTCTGTAGTAGTTTTCCCCGGCTGCTGTAACAAAGTGCAAACTGGGTGGCTTTGAACAGCAGAGACGTATTGTCTCACAGTTCTGGAGGCTGGAAGTCCAAAGTCAAGTTGTCAGAGGGACCATGCTTCCTCTGCGGGCTCTTGGGGAGAATCTCTCGCTGCCTCTTCCAGCTCCTGTCGGTTCCCAGCAACCCTTGGTGTTCCTTGGCTTGTGGACACACCACTCCAGTCTCTGCCTCTGTCGTGACACCGCCATCGCCTCCTTACCTTTCCTCTGCGCCTGTCTGCCTCTGTGTCCAAATTTTCCCTTTTTACAAGGACACTAGTCCTATTGGCTCAGGACCCGCCCTAATGTCCTCACCTGAACTTGATCTGCAAAGGCTCTATCTCGAAATAAGGTCACATTCACAGTTGCCTGTGGGTAGGGCTTCAACTTATCTTTTCATAGAGGACACAGCTCAACCCTAAGCAGCTTTCTTATGCCGGTCGAAGTTTCTTTTGTAGCCACTTGGGCTGTGAGTTGCTAGCAGAGGACAGGACGTCATGTGTGCTCCGGAGGGTGGGTGGCAGCAGGGAGAACTGAGCCCAGGACCTGTTGCACAATACCCGCGAGCCTTGGTTTTCACTTATAGAATTGGGATGACACCTGGTGACGAACCACGGAGCAAATGCATGCAGAGTGCCCCGCACAGCCCCTGGCGGACAGTTAGCTTCTAATAAATGCCACTGCGCTTCCCTGAACGTGCCCCAAAGCCTAGGATCCTGGGGGCCCTGACCCACAGCTGCTCCCTGTGAGGCCTAACGAGGCAGCCAGAGCAGGGCCCCAGCCTGCCTGTCAGGAGACCTTGGGGGAAGGGGGGGCGTTTGTTTCCACGAGCATTTCCTCATAGTAGTTACATGCATTAAAAAAAAAATGTTAACAAGTAAATAGTGCTTTTTAAGGAAGCCTCTGGTAAGAAATGGCTGAGGAACAGAAGGGGAAAAAAAAAAACAAAATGGCAATAAACAGGGACAGAGCCACAGGGCGGCGCTCCTCAACCTTCAGCGAGCAGAGGCCCACCCTGCAGGGCTAGGGTTGGCCTGGGACTCTGCATTGCTCACAAGCTCCCCGCCGGTGCCCTGCCGAGGGCTGCCATCCACACCTGGAGCAGCAAGGACGTGGGGCAAACTAGGTCCCACAGCCCAAACCTATCCTTCTGCCTGTTTTCGTACTTCCCATGAGCTAAGAACGGGTTTTACATTTTTTAATGGTCAAAAGAATAATATTTGTGACACACAAAACACAGGAAATTCAAATTTCGATGTCCACTATCAGAACACAGACACGCCCCCACCCTTTAACCTTGTCTGTGGCTGCTGTCCCAAGTGCAACGTTGAGGGCATGAGACAGAGAAGGCATAGAGCCTAGAATGTTTGCCATCTGGCGGTGCGGCCCGGTGCAGCCAGCAGGGGGCAGCAGAGACCTGTGCGTGGGCTGGGCCTCCTGGGGCTCAGGACGGGTATTTAGAAATGGGACAGGGCCTAAGCTGGGGTTTAGGAGGGAGGTACGGGCCTGAGGTAGAAGGGCAATTAGCCTGGGGAGGTGGGGCGGGGTAAGTGGAGAACGGGCTGGAGGCCCAGGGATGCCAGTGGGGCTGGGACCTCCGCGAAGGCAGTAGGGAGCCACTGGGGGACTGTAAGCGGAGGAGAGAGCATCAGCTTGGAGGGAGGGGCTGTAGCTGGTGGCTGTGCCTCTGGGAAGCGACCACAACAGTCCAGGGTCGAGAGGACGAGGGGCTGAGGTGGCAGGGCAGTGGGGAGGGGCCGGCAGCACCTGAGCTGTGACACAGCCAACAGCTCGCCAGCACCCTGTCCCCTGGATTCTGCATTTTCACCCAGGACAGGCTGGACGAACGGCGTCTCTCTCTCCTTTCTGTTTGCCTTGTTTTTCTCTGCTTTCGCAACTCCAGTGCACTTAGGGTGGCTGTCTTTTTGCTTCTGGCCTGGCTCTCTTCTTTCCTGTGGGTCCCGCAGATACGGGATTTCACCCATTACTAGCTGGTTCTGCTAGCTGAGCACTCAGCCTTTGGGTGAGGCCTTTTTTGTTCTTAAAGAATTATTTTGTGGTGGGGCAGGGACATGGCTCAGAGACTCCTGTTAGAATTTGGTGACCACCATTGTGAACCCCAGAAAAATGCACACGGGCAGGTGGACTCAAAATCTGAGATAGGATTTCAGGGCCGATGTGCGTCCTGAGCCCCCTAATTTAGGACCCCTGACGGGGTGGTGGTCAGCTCAAGGTCAGCTGAGGGGTTAGCTGTCCCCAGCTTTAAGGTTTTGGACTTGATATCAGAGCCATATGCCCTCCTCCCAAAGGCCTCCCTGTAATTCCTGATTGTCTTACTATCCCCGCCCTTCCTCCTGTCTTATGGAGTTTGGGATGGATTAAAGCCTTCCGAACACACAAGACGGGAGCTCCACTGACCTCCTAGGATGGCAGGTCTGGCGGTTCTCAGCTGTGTTGGGCATTGTGGAGCCTCTAGGGAACTTCCCAGAGCAGCAGAATCCACTTCTGGCCTCCAGCTGGGGTCGGGGTGGCAGTGGGCTGACCTCTCCCTTTGCATTGGGTCAGGAAACATTGTGTTCACAGAACTGCGGACTTGGAGAATTCTATTTTGGGGGTCTTAATACATCATAAAATCCCCTTTCCTTGAAACAAAAAGAGTACTATTATCAAATGGAGTCTTATTTAGGAACTTATTAGCCTCTATAACTAGAAATAAGTAGATTACATTTTTTAAAAGATTGAATTAATCTCCATAACAAAGAATGTTTAAAGGAATGTAGTCGTTCCGTTATGAAATGTTTCCGAAGGACAAATGGAAGCTTAGAAGCATGAACTGGTTTTCAAATTATCCAGAATTTAAAAATCTAATCCAGCATCAACTTTCAATAAAAGCGGTCATTTCCAGCAAGTATGGTCTCTTACTCTGTGTGTGTGTGTGTGTGTGTGTGTAACAGCAGCTTTAGTGGAACATTTGAATGTACAATTTCATGATTTTGGGTAAATGTATGGAGTTACGCATCACTACAGTCTGACTTTAGAGCATCTCTGTCACCCCAAAACGGTGTCTTACTTTTTAATCACAAGATGTGATATTAGAAAAATAATTCTAATTTATTACATCCTGTATCTGCATCATCTAAGTTATATTCTTAGTAATAAATGACCTTTATTGTTATCTCTTCCAGGCAAGCACGAGACAGCTGGAGCAAAGCTCTTGAAATCTTATCAGAAGCTGAGGTGAGTGTAGTCAAAGGACAGGCCGTCCTGGGCCCTCGGGCTAGAGCACTAAGGACGTGCTGAAAGAACTGACAGATCTCTTGACTTTCAGATGTCACTGCTTTGGAATGTAACTTTTTTTAAAAAAGATGATAAAGTGCCTGAGAAAGATTCAGAGATGTTTCCAGATTCTTATGAAAAGCTAGAAGGAGCTAGCGTAGGATTTTCTCACAAAACATTTTGTTCCTTGAATTCTGAAATCTTGTGAGCAAACTAAATATTGTTTCTGATGGCGCGTCCAGTGAGACTCTGAACCAAGCCTTTGCCTTTATGAATCATTCATGTCGCCAACATCTTGCCCAGCGCTTGACACCTTGGAGACATTTGTGGAATAAACCTTGGTGGATTTGAATATTGGCCTGAGACACAGTAACTTTACTGAACGCCCAGCCGTCCTGAAGCTATGGCAGTAATTCACACACCTGACTGTGCTGAATTTATTACAGTATTACTGGAAGCTCTCCACCAGCAGCTTTTTTCTTGCTCATGGTGAGATTTTCCAATCTCAGGACTTTTTCATTTTTTTACTCCATCCCCCCACCCCCACCCCCACTTCTCTTAGCACAAGCTTCTAATTGCTCTTATGGTCAGTTTTTACATCCATGACATGTGGGGAATTCTGCTGCATGGTGTCCACTGAGAGGGCGCTCAAGGCCACACGGCACACACGTGTGGAGCCCGGATTCCACAGAGCCGGTCCCGAGCACCCCAGCTATTCTGCAGCACACAGATGGAGTGCAACGCCCAGACCTTAGACCACATGACGCCCATTTCCCACATTCCAGCCCCCAGGGAATCAGGCCCTGTGCAGAGCAGATCCAGGCAGGCTGCTGACCCCTCTTCTGAAAAGTGAGGCAGTGTTTAAAAAAAAAAAGGCAGAGAACTTGAATTATAGGATAAATACAAATGTTGTGTATTTCTAAGACTAATATTTGAAGACTCATATCTCCTTTCTTACCCTTGTATTTTTCCTCAGCAGCAAAATTTCCGTGGTTCCTTCTTCTCCACCCCCTCTCAGTGGAAGCCAGTGCGGCGGCGGCCCTGGCAGGGTAACGTGCCTGTTCTGTGTGCCTCCTGGGAAGGGGAAATGCGAGAGGAGGAGAGGGGGAACCTGCGAGCTTCAGCCTCACGGCAAAGGGATCCAGCCGTGGCTGGAGTGGGTCATAAGGCGAGAGAATGGGGGCCCCGATCGGAGGCTGGGGAGTGCTGGGCCCTGCCTGGTGTCTGCACTTCCATCACGCTCTGGGGGCCATGGGACCATCCCCCGTCCCCCGCACTGTCAGTGGACGCATGTGCTGCCTGTACCCCACGTCCTCGCCTGCACCCTGCATCCCCATCTTTTTACTCTTGTCATTTTGTTGGTTCTCTCCCCTAACTGTGCCCTTGAGCGTGGGGTTCTGGATGGGCTGCCACGTGTCAGGGGTCTCTGGGGGCGGAAAGGGAAATACAGGTTGATGCGCAGGTGTGTGACTCGCAGGCCTGGGAGTGTCTGGAAATGTGCGTGTGTGTCTTTGAGGGTTCGTAGGCGCTAACATAAGACCAGGACTGTTTCCGTCCAAGGAAGTTAGCTGTGTGATCATGGGGGACTTACCTGGGCTTCCACCTGGGAGGTGGAAATAATTCTTCTCGTCTGGTTCACCTCCCGTGGGTGGTGTGAGAAATTAACAAAATAACGTCTCTGCTGGTACTTGGAAACTGTAAAGTGCTATAGAAACACATGGTCTTGATTATTTTCATTGTTATTACTCTGTGTATTAAGGGGAGTAACTATATCTGAACAAAGGAGGATATACCTGTCTGCTGGTGAGAGAGACAGAATATGTATTCTTTTTTCAATTTCAAACTGAGACCCTGGAGTGACCTTCAAAATTCTGCTCTACTTTCTCCTAGAGAGAGATTTCAAGTGCTCTGAAGTTACTCAAGCACAGATGTGCTCAAGACATATTCCTGGGGGGGGTGGGTGGATGGATGGGTGGATGGGTGGATGGGCGGGTGGATGCGTGGGTGGATGGGTGGATGGGTGAGTGGATGGGTGGGTGGATGGGTGGGCGGGTGGGTGGATGGGTGGATGGGTGAGTGGATGGGTGGGTGGATGGGTGGGCGGGTGGGTGGATGGGTGGGTGGGTGGGCGGGTGGGTGGATGGGTGGATGGGTGGGTGGGTGGGTGGGTGGATGGGCGGGTGGGTGGATGAGACTCGCACAGGGGAGGGATCCCATTTCTGTTTCTCTTCCTTTTGCTTCTCTCTTCTGTTGTGGGAGGTGGAGCTAACCATTGGCTCCAGTCTGCTTACCTTGTCCCTGGTACCACCCTCAGCCCTGTGTCACGTGCATTCTGCCTGTATTGGCATCCCTTCTGTGCAGAGCTGGGGTGGGGTCCTAAGAGAAGGAGGCTAAAGAAGCAGGAGTTTACGTGGCACAGTCTTCGAGCCCATGAAGTGTCAGCTGTTATTTCTATGAGGTAGTTGCTATCTTGTCAACAACCCCGTGGTGATGCCCCTGCCTTTAATGCAGGGGTCAAAACTCAGAGGGGAGAAGCTGAGTAAAGAGAGGACAGTGCCCTCTGCCCCAGACACACACGCACGTCTGCACACAACCCGAGAACGCACACCCACCCTCGCCCACACGTGCCTGGGTTTGGGGGTTGGCGGCCTGGAGGCTGCCAGGGGAAACAGGTCATCAGACATAACTCTCATTCTCTCTCCTTCTGTCTCTCTCTCAGTTCCAGGAACTTGGTCAGTTTAAAGGATTTAATAAGTCTGTGGAAAATTTGTTCCTGTCTGTCACCACCCACATGAAAAGTAAGTGGATGCTTCTCCAGGGGTTCTTCTACCACCGTCCAGGCCAGCCATTCCCACTGGCCAAGGCCTGGCCGGTGACCTTGGCTGGGGAAGGGCCACTCTCTGTCTCTGGCTCCTGGGGAAAGCCACAGCCCTGGGCCCTTCACCCCTCCACCTCTCCACCTGTATTTGCATCAGCGACAGCTCTGAGGGCTGGTGTGTGTTGGGACCTTTCTAGCTGCCTGGTGTAGAAGGATGCCCCAAAGAGTCCAGACAGTAGACTTGAGAACAGTGTGGTTGGCACTGCTCTCGGAGAGGAGGGGCTCTGACACATCCTGGGGGGAAAGATGAATACCCGGGCGCTTTGGCGAGCCATGTGCAGGATCTCCTCTAGAGAAAAGAGATGATCCACAGCCTTACCCCTGCTCAGTGCATGCAGGAGATGCCTAATAAATAGCAAAGCCTGAGGACTCATGGTGGATCAGAAGACAGAGGCGTGCTCTGGAGTTGCACCGTCCTATGTGGTAACCTCTAACCACACGTGGCTCTCGAAATGGGGCCGGAGTGAAATACACGTTGAATTCCGGAATCTTAGTATCGAAAAAAGAGTGAAATTTTTCATTAATAATTTTACTATCGATTATATATTTTCACAATACATTGGATATTTTGCATTAAATGAAATATAGTATTAAATGAAATATAGTATTAAAATTAATTTTACCTGTCTCTTTTTAGTTTTTAAAGTGAGGTTACTAGAATATTTAAAATGACATATGTGAGCTGTATTATCTCCCTGTTGGACGGCGCTACTCTAAAGGTAGTTTCAAGATAGAGACAAGGATCTCATGGGAAAAGGAAGCTCTTTTTAAAGGATGCATTCACCTTTGAGAGGCTCTCACTGTGTGTGGGTCCTTCCTCTTCCCTTCACTCATCTTTATTCTAGACTATTATACTGTAAAAGAAAAATTTTAAGTCATCTTTTCAGGGTTTGCTTCCCGAAATGGTTATGAGGATACCCCAAGTCTTGCTTTCATCTCAAGATGTGGTATCTAGTTATACAATCTTTGTAAAAAAACAGCTGGTTTGTTCGGCTGCCTTCTTTGCATTTGGACAACCGGACACTCGGGACATGTGCCCTGAATGCAGAGTAACCTGGGTTGGGAGGTCGCCCGTAACCCCCACCCTGACGGTGGCTCCGCCTGCAGAGATGTGGGGACACACAGTCACCCACGTTCAGGATCCAGCCCCTCGGTCCTGTGCAGGTGCCCCGGGTCCAGCACGGTGTTGGGGACTCTCCTCCTGGCCCCAGAGCTCGGAGTGCAGGAATCCTGGAGGAGGGTTCCCACAGGTCCTGGCAGAGCTGCGCGCTCCCACCTGTCATCCTTGTATTGATTTTCTAGAACTCTCCAAGTCGCAGAACGACATGACCTCTGACAAGCAACGCCCAGCTGTGGGTCCCAGGCAGTGTGAGGGCCGGTCGGAGAGGAGAAGTCAGTCTGACACCGCGGTCAACGTCACCACCAGGGTATCCCAGGCCTCCGGCCGCCCCAAGATCACCCTTCTGCCCGTTTTCTCCATAGGTTTCTTCGTGCTCTTACTTCATAGTTAACCAGCAAGCAGTCTGAAAAACGTACTTATAAACCCGTCCATTGGCTGGGGTGTGGGTACAGGCCAAATGAGGCTTAAGATTCAATTTTATTGAATTTGGAAAGTGGTTCAGAACAGGGAAAGGCTTCCACCTCCTTCCAAGCCCCCGGGGCTTCCACGTGACCCCCAAAGCTCCCTGCTGGCTTCAAGGCCACACGAAAGGCAAAGGCAGGCCTGCAATGTGCCCGGTTATTCCTGGTCCGTGGATACGCTCGTTCTGTCCTATGTCCTGCTTCCAGTAACCTCTGGTTAAAATCTGTCCCGATCTCTGATTGAAACTATTGAAACCATAAAGGCTGCACGTTCAGGTGTGATCGTCAGGGAGACTCTCCAGGTACCTAAACTGTAAGAGATCTCACCTAATAAAGGTCTTCAGGGAAAGGATTACTCTTTCCAGCAGGATTGACCGAGCCAGAAGCAGATGCACTGGAGTGTGAGGGGAAGCGGACTTCAGGGTCAGAAAACCTGGGTTCTAGTCCGGCTGAGGTGACCTGGCTGTGGCAGGTGCCACCACCTGGCTGTTTTCAGGGTTGGTGTGACAGCTTTGGTTAGCTGGACAGGACAAGTGCCCTTTTCTGCAGCAGTGGGCTCTATTCAGGATGTCCCCAGACAGACTGTTGTGTAGGCAAGCGGGTGAGCACAGCCTTACTCTCCTGCTGGGACTTCCACGTGCTCTCAAGATGCTAAATCCAGCCTCCATCCCCGTCACATCACTTGAACTCCCTGAGCCTCCGAACACCCCCTGCCCCCCCAGGGAATGACGGTGATAATACCTGTTCTGCCCAGAGCAGCACAGTGATCTTGTAAAGATGCCCTGAGATAACATAGCCGCTAAACTGCTACCTAAGTTCTAAATATAAACCTCAATTACCAGCACTTGTTACTATGTGCCAGGCTCTTGCTAAAAGCTTTACCTGGGCTCTCTTTTTACCCTCACACCACCCCTCAGGTGGGTAGTGCATGTGACCCTGTTTACACTTACTGAGGCTTAGGGAGATTGTCACATGGACCTGGTGACATAACCAGACATGGTGGGCAGTCTTAGTTTGGAGGGCGAACTCTGGAGCAGCGATTCTCCGCTTTAACGCGTATGTGAGTCACTTGGGGATCTTGTTGAAATACAGATTCCGAGTCGGTAGATCTGGGATGGGCGTGAGATGCAGGATCTCAGGTGTGTGTCTAAGGCACTCGCCGGTGAGCAGGCAATGCTGCCGCGGTCCTCAGACCTCACTGTAAGAGCAGGGCTTGGAGAGTGCGTGATGTGTACACGGAAGGTCTTTGAGACCCTCAGGTGCAGACAAGTGTGAGTTCCTGTCGTCTCCACCGCCCGACCTGCTGTCCCTGAATCAGTGGATGGAGGAGAGGGTCCGCGTGCGTTCAGGCGGCACCGTGTTCTGGGCACGATGGAGCGTTTGTCACCTACTTGATTACATTTCATACTTAGAAAGTTACTCCCATGGTAAAGGTCTAGAACCTGAGTTTTAGTGAGAGGTTACCCACCTTGTCTCATAGCAATAGCTTGTAAAAGGTGGAGCTAGGAACAGAACCCAGGTTTGTATGATTCTAAACTCTTAACCTCTTCATCATACGCCCCACATAGGAGGACAAATTAACTTTTTTAATCCTTAAAGAACCCTGTGAGGTCTGTGCTGTTACTGTCCCGTTAAAGATGGGGATTCTGGGGCTGAGAGATGACCCAGAGGGAACGTGGTCAGGGTGGCAGGGCCAGGTGGAGCCTGCTCCAGGGACCATTCCTGTAATGCCTGCCAGGAGATGCCAGCAACGTTTGCAGACTGGCACGGTTCCCACTTCTGGCGTCATGTGCCACACGCTGGGGCATCCCAAGTGTCTGTAGGCATAGCTCCTGCCGTTCTGGAGCTGACGTAACGTGGCATCTGTGGTATCACCCTCCCGGGCTGCCGTGCAGTGGAATGGGCCTGCCGGACGAGTGCAGGGTTCTCTGAAGGGCTGGTGGTGCTCAAGGGTAGAAGTGAGGACGAACTGGGGGGGCCGTGGCTAGAGAGCCTCCACTGTGTAGACCCTCTGTCCAGTGTGTGTCCACTTCACCACCATACCCTTGGCAGGACGTGCTCATGACTTTGTAGCCATTCTTTCTCCCCACTTGAGGATATGGCTGTTTCAAAGAGAAATTTAGCCAAATGTTTATAACGTACTCAGTAATCGTGGCATGATCTAGAAATGCTAAATAACTATAGGGTTGGAGTATGAAGAGTACATCTTTATTTTTTTTTTAATACTTTTTAAATTTATTTATGTTTGGCTGTGTTGGGTCTTCGTTGCTGCGCACGGGCTTTCTCTAGTTGCAGCGAGCGGGGGACACTGTTTGTGGTGGTGCACGGGCTTCTCATTGCGGTGGCTTCTCTTGTTGCGGAGCACGGGCTCTAGGTGCGCAGATGCCCTGAGATAACATAGCCGCTAAACTGCTACCTAAGTTATCTAAATATAAACCTAAATTACCAGCACTTGTTACTATGTGCCAGGCTCTTGCTAAAAGCTTTACCTGGGCTCTCTTTTTACCCTCACACCACCCCTCAGGTGGGTAGTGCATGCGACCCTGTTTACACTTACTGAGGCTTAGGGAGATTGTCACATGGACCTGGTGACATAACATCAGTAGGTGTAGCACACGGGCTTTTGAACTATACGAAAAACCTTTTCTAACACCTTCATTTCTGAAATCCTCCCTTTGGATCTCCAGCTCCTCCAGCCCTATGTCTCCTCCCTGTGCCCACACTTTAGTGTCCCCGAGCTACCTGTCCTCTGGACGACATCACGCATCACTGTGCGTGTGTCATCTCGCGTCCGAGTCTCTGCCGTTGCTTTGGCCTCTAGCAGGTCTAGAAACATGCTCCATACCTGACCATCACGACAGCCCCTCCACTCGGGATGCCTTACCTTTGGGTCTTTCCCCAGCCAGCCCTTGACACCCACTCAGGTCACACTCCCACTGAAGACCATCCCAGGTGCCTCTTCTGCATAAGGCCTCCCACTCTTTCCCGTTGACGTGGCTCATACTTCCATTTTAATGGTGCGTATTTCTGATGAGCTAGTGAGCCTGTGGAGGGCAGACAAGCATCTTCTCCTCCTTCCCGCCCCCCCCCCCCAGCTTCTTCCCACTCCCAGGACGTAGAGCAGCGGCACATTGAATAGAGTGTTGCTTAACAAATGTCTGATAGAATTGAGTTGAGTTCTGGGAATTGAGAGCGTGAAAATAATCTAGAGGTAATCACGTCTTTCATTTGTTCTGTAATAGTCTTAGCTTTTTTATTCCTGAAAATTATGACCATAGTGCAGCTGTTTATATTTCCAAGTTCTGCTTCCAACCCAATGTCAAAACCTAAAGTCTCGATTTGGAAACTTTGTCTTTTCGACCAGGATGAGGTTTACCTCCCTGCTCTGTACTAGCGCTGTCCGACAGAACTTTCCTGCCACTGCCACTGCCACATGTGGTTACTGAGCACTTGAAATGTGTCTAGTGTAACCAAGGAGTTGAATTTATTTTATTTGATTTTAACTGATTGGAATTTAAATAGCCCCATGTGGCTAGTGGCTACCATATTAGAAAGCACAAGATGTACATGTTATATAAGTGCCAACTATTAAAAAAATATTTTTATAAAATTTAGAGACATATTTTGATTTTTCCTTTTTTTATAAGCACATTAGAGGCTGTCAGGCTGAATACTATATTTCATGTGATTAAATGCCTGCATCATTAATAAGGTCAAATGTGGACATCAGTTTCTTTAAGACTTGTACTAATCCATAAGTAACCCACCCATCACTGTTCATGAATGTCCCAAAGCTTGGTGATGTCTGTCTTGGGGCCCCGTGTGTGTAGGCATTTATCCAAACGGAAGTGTGGCCTCTTACTCGGCACCCGGAAGTTTGCATATTAGTGACATGCAGGCCATGCTTGCTGAAGTCATCACATTTGAACAAACTCAGACTGGGATGCAGACTGTACTATGCTAATTCTCTGTTTTCTTTTTCAGAAGGTCAGCGCACCGGATATTTTGAATCCTCTTAATCAAGAGAGTCCCAGATGCCCTACTAGCCCTGTTTTGAAGCAAGAGGGTATCTCATGCAGTCCAGTGCCCAACACTTTATTCTCAGGAGGCTTGAGACACGTGAGTCTTGTCTGATATCCTTGACATGTGACGTGTGATTGTTGCCATGACGTCAAATTGGATTGTTAGGCGACACGAGTGCCGTGTTGTCTTGTGGGATAAACTGGAGTGGAACATAGAGCGCAGAGGTGATATCTTATTTAGCTTGAGAGCTGGGAAAAACCTTGCTGTACTCTGATGGTGGTTTTCTTTTTTACATCTTATTGTGAACATTTTCATTCATACAGAGAGTAATTGATAATAAGTAGTGGTGTCTTTGGATGAGAAGTGTTCAGTTTTGATGAAGTCTGATTCGTCAGATTTTTCTTTCATGGTTACTTCTCTGTCTTATCTACCCATAAGTCATGAAGATATTCTCCTATGTTTTCTTCTAGAAGCTTTATAAAAGTTTAGCTTTTATGTGTGGTCCATGCTCCAGCTCATTCCTTTTTGTGAAGGGTGTAAGGTACAGACTGAGGTTCATTTTTCCCCATATGAATACACAGTTATTCCAGCACCATTTATTATTTATTTTATTTTGGCCACATCTTGTGGCATGTGGGATCTTAGTTCCCCAACCAGGGATCGAACCTGCACCCCCCTGCAGCGGAAGTGCAGAGTCCTAACCACTGGACCACCGGGCAAGTCCCCTCCAGCACCATTTAAAAAAAAAAAAAACAAAACTCATTTTTCCATTGACTTTGGTGTCTTTGTTAAAAATCAAATGACCACATAAATGTGGATGTTTTCCTAGGTTCTCTTTCGTGCTCCAGTGATCTCTTTGTCCTTATGCCAAGGCCACACTGACATGATTACCGTAGCTTTGTAGGAAGTCTTGAAGTTGAGTAAAGTCCTCCAACTTTGCTCCTCCTTTTTTTGAGATTGCTCTGTGGTGTTTTAAATGTAGTGTCTGTTCATAGGCCTTTTTATTACTTTATTCATTATTCAAAAACATTGAGTGAATGTTTACTCTGTGCCTAAACATGTGATATGTGCTTGATATGTTAGGTGGAGCCTTGGGTGAGGGGCCATGAGGCTTCAGTTACAGTCATGGGTCTTTGACTTATTCAGTGATCTTAAACAATCATAAGGACTCCCTAAACTTCAGAGTCCTCATCAAGGAGATGGATTCAAAGTTGTTCTTTTTTTTTGGCAATACCGCACAGCATTGTGGGATCTTAGTTCCCCAACCAGGGATCGAACCGGCGCCCCCTGCATTAGAAGTGCGGAGCCTTAACCCCTGGACCGCCAGGGAAGTCTGAAGAGTTGTTCATTTCACTGGATTGCCTTGGGAATCAAATGAATGCTCATATTCCGTGGCGTAATACAGTGGTTAAGAACTCAGCTTCTAGAAACCAACGTCTTGGTTCACCTTCCAGCTCCTTTAGTGGCAAGGAGTGTGGTCCAGAGCTAGTACTTTAACCTTTCTGTTCCTTGGGGCTGTGTTTTAGTGGAACATGGTGTGCACGTCAGACAAACTTCCCCAATCTCCACGAATGTCCAGTCGAGTATTCAGAAGTCACGGCAGAAGCAGGCTAGACCTTGAAGAATAGCTGACATCCTTGATTCAATGCACTAAATGCCAGCAGCTCCAGCCCATCTGTTGGCTCCAGCCACTGTCTCCTGTGGGTGGTCCTGCCTCCATGAAGACCCCTGCTCTGCACACTCACTACTCAGAATGTGGGACCCAGCAGCACTGGCGCCACCTGGGCGCTTGTCAGAAACCAGAATCTCCAGCCTTACCCCAGGCCTGCTGGAGTCCGAACCTACAATTTAACAAGAGCCCTAGGAGATTCATATCACGGTGAGGTTTCAGAAACACACAGGTTGAGCCCTGGCAGTTTCAAACCCGAGTAAAGTATGGTGTTTGTTAAGGATTCTTGAACAGTCTAGGACTGTGCTGTCCAAGGCAGTAGCTGTTCACACAGCTCCTCTCGTGGGCCCTTCCCAACTCGTGCTGAGGGCAGCCTCCTGTCCTGGGTCGCACAGCGGTCCTAGCAGAGCCAGACGGAGTTACCCTCCGCTTCTTGGATGCCCTAAGGTCATGAGAGTCTGGGGTGGTATCTCGGAGCGCAGGTGTTGGAGGATGACGCAGCACCTTCCTGGTGTTTATAGTGGAGAATAGTTGAGAAAGGTGAAAGCACTGAGGAAATGCTTCCCCGAGGGGGAGGCAAGCAAGGGCGGCTCCAGAACGTTCTGTCCTAGGGTTGAACCCCTGGTGGGTACAGGCAGGCGAAGCACGGGAGTGGCCTCTGGGAGCCTCTCTGAGATCCATGGGAAGGTTTGCTTCCCCCCCAGGTAACATACGGGCTCCAGAGACTCCAGCTAGCTCGAGCCTTTATAAGGCTGATCCGGGAGGATGAGAAACCCTCCTCCCAGGGAGCCCAAACTGTGCACAGTCCGCCAGACTGGCCTCTAAGCTCCTTCAAGGCCCAGAAACCAATGCAGCGGCAGGGACGTGGGCTAGGATCCGCCCCACAGTGCTCCACGGGGCCCTGCACGAGCTGCGCACCGTCCACACCTGCCCCCTTGCTCATTCCGCTCAGCGGCACTGGTCCTAGAACAGCCAGACTCATGCCTGCCCCGGGCATTCCTGGGGTGGTTGCCTCTCCCAGGCACCAGGCTTCCTCCCTCCCTCCCTCCCTTCAAGTCTTTGCTCCAAAGTCACCTTCTCAGGAGGTCTGCCCCCTGCCCTGCCCGCCTTGCCTTCACCTGCTCTCTGTTCATTCTTATCACCTTCTACAGCTATATAATTAGCTTACCTGTGGTTTATCATTTGTTGTAATACCCAGGTGCCCAGCGTGGTGCCTGACCCTTCAGTGACACTCAGTAAATATTTGTGACATGGTTGGATTCATTCCTATCAGAGCTATTATTGAAAGCCTACTGTGTGCTAACTGCAGAGCTAGGAGCTTCGCCTCCCAATCATTCTCACAACGATCTTGTCCATGGAAATGGGATAATAATAAATGCTATTATCCCATTTCACAAATGGGAAAACTGAGGCTCATGGAGGTTACGTAACTTGCTAAGGTCACGCAGTCACTGCAGAACTCTGTGAGTCAAAGCCCAGGTCTTCTGTCCTGTCTTATCCCAGGGGAGTTGTTGAACTCTTAAACTGCCCCCCACACCCTGGTTCAGCTCTGCTCACTTGGGGCTGATCCACACCTAGAAGATCTTTCAGAGTCGTCGGGAAGGATGCTCGGGTAAGAGGATGTGGCGAGTGTATGCATCTTACTCAGACTGTTTCTTAGGGAAGTACCTCCAAACTATAGTGCAAATTCAACCCGGCTCTCTCAACTCCCTTTCTTCTAAACTCTTCTCTGATTTGTGCCCTGAACATTTATCACCATGAGATTGAATTATTACATATTCAATCCGAACCTGTTCCCCTTAGTCTGAAGCAGTGTTTGTTTAAGGAAACTAAACTCCCACAAAGCAAATACGTTTTGTTTCTTGCCCAAAGATGTTGCCTTCTCTTCTGAGAGACACTTATATTCTGAGAAACAGGAAGTTGAGCTAGAAAAAGCTTATTAAGTCTCTGCTTATTACAAAAGTAGGAATACAGATGGGCAATAAATAGGGGAAACACTCAACTTCCTGAGTAGTTAAATGAGTACGAAATTAAAGCAAGTGCTATTTGGGGACCATTTTAGCAAATTTAAAAAGTGACACAGGAACTTCCTTGGCGGTCCAGTGGTTAAGACTTCGCCTTCCAATGCAGGGGGTGCGGGTTCGATCCCTGGTCGGGAAACTAAGATCCCACGTGCCCCATAGCCAAAAAACCAAAACAGAAAACAGAAGAAATACCGTAACAAATTCAATAAAGACTTAAAAAAAAATGGTCCACGTCAAAAAAAAAAAAAATCTTAAGACAAAAAAAGTGGCACGGTTTACTGCTGGCCAGCACGTGGGAGAGGCAGGTGTTCATGTGAACTGCTGCGGTGAGCGGGAGGGCAACCAGCGATGCACATCAAAGGCTTTAAAATGCATGTTCTCTTTAATCCAGATACTTTAGTTACAGGAAATATTCTTTAAGAATCATCATGAACGTTGCCAGAACTGTGTATATGTGGATGTCAAAGACAACATTGTTTATAATCTTCTTAAATTTTGAAACATTGAAAATAGCCAGAAATGTCTAAAATAGGGCAATGGTTAAATAGATTATGGTGCATTTATTCAGAGGAATACCTTGCAACTATTAAAAATAATGTGGTTAAAGAATATTAATGTGGAAATTGATAAACAAAGATATCAAGTTACAAAACAGTATATAGTAGCCCATATTTATAAAAACAAAATGATTATACTGTAGACACTAAAACAACTGAAAGGATTATACCAAGAGGTTGAGAATGGTGGGCTTGTGCTTTTTTATTAAGTATTTTTTGGTCTTATCTGTATTTTCTGTATCTTCTCCATAAACATGTAATGTTTGTGAGAAGAAAAACCCCAATTCGTGTTTTAAAAAAAAAAGACATACAAAAAAACCAAAAAACCCCTCCAGTCATTAGGAGCTAGAACTTGGTAGAGTGGTAATTTTTTACCGATTCCCTGGGGGGAAAAATCATTAGAGTTCCTGTCTGAGTTTCCATTTTGCCTTCACTTCTGTGTTTTAAAAAATCTCAAAAGGAATGCATTTATGTCCATGTTTTCATGCAGTTGGCATTCTCCCTGACAGTGAAGACACTGTGACTGGTGAAGTGACCACATGCCGGGCATACACATCGGAGTTCCTTGCACACGGATGGGCAGGAGCTTGGATGATGGAAGGGTTTTTAATCTTTGAAGTAACAATCCAACTCCCTAGTTGTTTCTCTTAAACATCGATTTGAGATGTGGCATTTGGGCCACTACTAAGTGGGGAGCGGCTCAAAGCGTTCACTGCCCCTGCTCACAGCACTCATTGGGGTTTTGGAAACTTCCACTTTCCTTTAGTATTTCTGAACATCTCTGGTTGCGGTGACTTTTTAAAAAAGAGTATTGTATTTAGCTATATACTCATATTAATCTATTTTTTATTAAGAGCGAAAACCAGAGTAAATAATAGACAGTTATATTGAAGTGACCTCTTAGAGGTCTATCACTCGAAAACATCATCTGAATGCTATAATGTTTAAGGTTCGACCATGTTTGTTTGAAAACAATATTGCAATTATCAAAGAACTTTGAGGTTTCAAAAACATTTATGTATTATGCGTAAACGTTGATAAACAGCGGCCATCTGACCTCCCTGCAGTAATGCTCTCCGCGTGCTCTTGTGGATCAAGATTTATTTATGTATTTTTAGTATAGCTGTGGTTTCAGTTGACTTTCCTTGATGTCTGCTTTTGTAAAATCAAAGGGCATCAGGCCTTGCTTACGGTTATAATAGATAACTCGTGACCTTCAGAGAAAGTCGCTGAATGCTCCCTGCCTGACTAAAGCAGTTCTCCTTCGCTTTTGCTCAGATTCACTTTTCTTTCACAACCAGACAGAGCCCATGGCTCTAATAAAGTCAGGCTGAGTTCTTAGTTCTTCTGGGCTGGGACCTCTTGATTAACCCATTTGCTGCTAAAAGGTTCAACTTGCTTGAAGATTCTGCTCTGTCTACAGGGAAAATAGAAGCAGAAAAAACCGTCCCAGGGCAGTGGTGGTGAAGTCCTAAGTTATCTCTGAGGGAATGCGGTAGACCAAAGGACGTGCTCTGCAGTCCTCTCATTATCTGAGGCTGCACTTTCCCTGGACAAGCAGATAGCAGTTGAATTACTCGGGAGACACTACCATTAGTCGATGGCCCAAGGGATAAGAACAAAGGCCCGCTTCCAGCTCTACTTCTGATTTGCCCTGCAGTTTTTGGGTGGGTCTCAACCTTTTTTTTTTAAACATCTTTATTGGAGTCTAATTGCTTTACAATGGTGTGTTGGTTTCTGCTTTATAACAGAGTGAATCAGCTATACATATACATATATCCCCATATCTCCTCGCTCTTGCGTCTCCCTCCCACCCTCCCTATCCCACCCCTCTAGGTGGTCTCAAAGCACCGAGCTGATCTCCCTGTGCTATGAGGCTGCTTCCCACTAGCTATCTATTTTACATTTGGTAGTATATATTAATCCATGCTACTCTCTCACTTCATCCAAGCTTACCCTTACCCCTCCCCGTGTCCTCAAGTCCATTCTCTATGCGTCATTATCCTGTCCTGCCCCTAGGTTCTTCATAGCCTTTTTTTTTTTTTTTGATTCCATATATATGTGTTAACATACGGTATTTGCTTTTCTCTTTCGGACTTACTTCACTCTGTATGACAGACTCTTGGTCCATCCACCTCACTACAAATAACTCAATTTCACTTCTTTTTATAGCTGAGTAATATTCCATTGTATATATGTGCCACATCTTCTTTATCCATTCATCTGTCGATGGACACTTAGGTTGCTTCCATGTGCTGGCTATAGTAAATAGTGCTGCAGTGAACATTGTGGTACATGACTCTTTGAATTATGGTTTTCTCAGGGTATATGCCCAGTAGTGGGATTGCTGGGTTGTATGGTAGTTCTATTTTTAGTTTTTTAAGGAACCTCCATACTGTTCTCCATAGTGGCTGTATCAATTTACATTCCCACCAACAGTGCAAGAGGATTCCCTTTTCTCCACACCCTCTCCAGCATTTATTGTTTGTAGATTTTTTGATGATGGCTATTCTGACTGGTGTGAGGTAATACCTCATTGTAGTTTTGATTTGCATTTCTCTAATGATTAGTGATGTTGAGCATCCTTTCATGTGTTTGTTGGCAATCTGTATATCTTCTTTGGAGAAATGTCTATTTAGGTCTTCTGCCTATTTTTGGATTGGGTTGTTTGTTTGTTTGTTTTTTTGATATTGAGCTGCATGAGCTGCTTGTAAATTTTGGAGATTAGTCCTTTGTCAGTTGCTTCATTTGCAAATATTTTCTCCCATTCTGAGGGTTGTCTTTTTGTCTTGTTTATGGTTTCCATGCTGTGCAAAAGCTTTTAAGTTTCCTTAGGTCCCATTTGTTTATTTTTGTTTTTATTTCCATTTCTCTAGGAGGTGGGTCCAAAAGGATCTTGCTGTGATTTATGTCATAGAGTGTTCTGCCTATGTTTTCGTCTAAGAGTTTTATAGTGTCTGGCCTTACATTTAGGTCTTTAATCCATTTTGAGTTTATTTTTTTGTGTGTGGTGTTGGGGACTGTTCTAATTTCATTCTTTTACATGTAGCTGTCCAGTTTTCCCAGCACCACTTATTGAAGAGGCTGTCTTTTCTCCATTGTATATTCTTGCCTCCTTTATCAAAAATAAGGTGACCATATGTGTGTGAGTTTATCTCTGGGCTTTCTGTCCTGTTCCATTGATCTATATTTCTGTTTTTATGCCAATACCATACTGTCTTGATTACTGTAGCTTTGCAGTACAGTCTGAAGCCTGGGAGCCTGATTCCTCCAGCTCCGTTTTTCTTTCTCAAAATTGCTTTGGCTATTCGGAGTCTTTTGTGTTTCCATACAAATTGTAAAATTTTTTGTTCTAGTTCTGTGAAAAATGCCATTGGTAGTTTGATAGGGATTGCATTGAATCTGTAGATTGCTTTGGGTAGTAGAGTCATTTTCACAGTGTTGATTCTTCCAATCCAAGAACATGGTATATCTCTCCATCTGTTTGTATCATCTTTAATTTCTTTCATCAGTGTCTTATAATTTTCTGCATACAGCTCTTTTGTCTCCTTAGGTAGGTTTATTCCTAGGTATTTTATTCTTTTTGTTACAACGGTAAATGGGAGTGTTTCCTTAATTTCTCTTTCAGATTTTTCATCATTAGTGTATAGGAATGCAAGAGATTTCTGTGCACTAATTTTGTGTCCTGCTACTTTACCAAATTCATTGATTAGCTCTAGTAGTTTTCTGGTGGCATCTTTAGGATTCTCTATGTATAGTATCATGTCATCTGCAAACAGTGACAGCTTTACTTCTTTTCCAACTTGGATTCCTTTTATTTCTTTTTTTTCTCTGATTGCTGTGGCTAAAACTTCCAAAACTATGTTGAATAATAATGGTGAGAGTGGACAACCTTGTCTTGTTCCTGATCTTAGTGGAAATGGTTTCAGTTTTTCACCATTGAGAACAATGTTGGCTGTGGGTTTGTCATATATGGCCTTTATTATGTTGAGGTAAGTTCCCTCTATGCCTACTTTCTGGAGGGTTTTTATCATAAATCGGTGTTGAATTTTGTCGAAAGCCTTTTCTGCATCTATTGAGATGATCATCTGGTTTTTCTCCTTCAGTTTGTTAATATGGTGTATCACATTGATTGATTTGCGTATATTGAAGAATCCTTGCATTCCTGGGATAAACCCCACTTGATCAGGGTGTATGATCCTTTTAATGTGCTGGTTCATTCAGTTTGCTAGTATTTTGTTGAGGGTTTTTGCTTCTATGTTCATCAGTGATATTGGCCTGATATTTCTTTGTGACATCTTTGTGTGGTTTTGGTATCAGGGTGATGGTGGCCTTGTAGAATGAGTTTGGGAGTGTTCCTCCCTCTGCTATATTTTGGAAGAGTTTGAGAAGGATAGGTGTTAGCTCTTCTCAAAATGTTGGTTAGAATTCGCCTGTGAAGCCATCTGGTCCTGGGCTTTTGTTTGTTGGAAGATTTTTAATCACAGTCTCAATTTAAGTGCTTGTGATTGGTCTGTTTCTGTTTTCTATTTCTTCCTGGTTCAGTCTCAGAAGGTTGTGCTTTTCAAAGAATGTGTCCATTTCTTCCAGGTTGTCCCATTTTATTGGCATATAGTTGCTTCTAGTAATCTCCAGTGGTCCTTTGTATGTCTGCAGTGTCAGTTGTTACTTCTCGTTTTTCATTTCTAGTTCTGTTGATTTGAGTCCTCTCCCTTTTTTTCTTGATGAGTCTGGCTAATAGTTTATCAATTTTGTGTATCTTCTCAAAGAACCAGCTTTTAGTTTTATTGATCTTTGCTATTGTTTCCTTCATTTCTTTTTCATTTATTTCTGATCTGATCTTTATGATTTCTTTCCTTCTGCTAACTCTGGGTTTTTTGTTCCTCTTTCTCTAATTGCTTTAGGTGTGTAAGGTTAGGTTGTTTATTTGAGATGATTCTTGTTTCTTGAGGTAGGATTGTATTGCTGTAAACTTCCCTCTTAGAACTGCTTTTACTGCATCCCATAGGTTTTGGGTCGTCATGTTTTCATTGTCATTTGTTTGTAGGTATTTTTTCATTTCCTCTTTGATTTCTTCAGTGATCTCTTGGTTATTAAGTAGTGTATTGTTTAGCCTCCATGTATTTGTATTTTTTACAATTTTTTTTCCTTTAATTGATATCTAGTCTCATAGCGTTGTGGTTGGAAAAGATACTTGATACGATATCAATTTTCTTAAATTTACTAAGGCTTGATTTGTGACCCAAGATATTCTGTATCCTGGAGAATGTTCCATGAGCACTTGAGAAGAAAGTGTATTCTGCTGTTTTTGGATGGAACGTCCTGTAAATATCAATTAAGTCCATCTTGTTTAATGTGTCATTTAAAGCTTGTGTTTCCTTATTTATTTTCATTTTGGATGATCTGTCCATTGGAGAAAGTGGGGTGTTAATGTCCCCTACTATGAATGTGTTCTCAACCTGTCTTGACCTCTGCTTATCTTATAAAATGAAGGATGAGTACTTTTAGTGCTTCCTGGATGCTTTCTAATTCTGGACGCCAAGCTAGATGAGCCAGCTGTGCACCTTCTCTGTACCTGCACCTGAGCAGCCGTGCACACAGTAGGGCAGACCTAATGCCCAGTGTGAGTGCATGGTATTAGGTCTGCCCTGTTGTGTCACCAGCTCCAAACGCACGCACAGTGCCAGCCATCCTGATGCGTTTCTCTGGGCGACTCAGGTTTCTGCTCTCACAACAATCATTTTCACACCTTCTTCGGTCGTTTTAAACCTCTTTTCAAAACTTCTCCCCACGTTTCTTCCTCATTCTTAACAAATAAACCTCCCTTCCCACTTCTTAAAAAAAAAAAAAAAAGCAAGCCTGGAATTCCCTAATCCTCCTGATACCAAAAGAGTCTGCACCCACACGACTCTCCTTCCCCACCCGAACAGAAGATGCCGGTCTCCCCAGCAGTGCTTGCACCCCACCCTCTCCTGCCCTTATTGTTTCTTCCATGGAAGTTAACATAGCTTTTTTGCCTTTGCTTTTAAGTTTTCTCTCTTTGTCCTGGATTCTCAGCAATTTTTTTATGATGTGCCTACATATAGGTTTTATTGCTTTTTTTGTTTTTGTTTTTGTTTTTTTTAAATCTTTAGGCCATGCCACACAGCATGTGGGACTTAGTTCCCAGACCAGGGATCTAACCCGGATCCCCTGCATTGGCAGTGCGGAGTCTTATCACTGGACCACCAGGGAAGTCCCCATGTAGTTTTATTTTAAAATATTTTTCCTCTGGAATCTGCAGTTAAGGGATGTAACTAAAGTCATCCAGGGTCAGGACTATCACCCGAGTCTTCTTACCTCAAGTCTACTGCTCCTTCAGGACAGGGACACAACACATCATGCCATAATATTTACAGAGACAACTTTTTAAATGAAAATACTTCATGCGCTTTCTTTATTCATTTCATTAATGTTTCTTGAGGATTTACCACGAGCCAGGCTCTGAGCTGGCGCTGGAGAGTTGATAGAGGGCAGAGACATGCAGGGTCCCTGCTGTCCTCGAGCTCCAGCCGAATGGGAGAGAGGGATGTGACCGTCCTTCAGGGAGACTTGCTTTTGCTCCAGTGCACCGCCAGGGTGGAGGCCAGGAGTCTTTGCCCATCTGGTACTGAGCTCATTCAGAGCTGGGTTTCAGCCTCTGGGAGGACTGGTCCGCTTCCAGGGCACTCGGACTCCCAGGAGGAAAGCCTTTGAGGGGTCCCAGCTGAGGGTCTGGACTTTTACCAGGCCTCTCCTCTGTGGTGGGCCTGAACTCCAGTTTCTTCTCTCTAGTAAGGTGAAACTTCCGAAGGTGTTTTTAAACTACTCAGCCTCTTAGCATCGGCTTCCAACTCAGCAAAGACCTTGAGGGGAAAAGCAGCCTTGAGCATCACTCTCACCTAGTGCGTCTCCCTTTTCTCCTCAAGTTCTGTACTCCTTCACAGCCCCCAGCACTTGGGTTGGTCACTGTGCCCAGCTCCGGAGCCTCGCAGCCTTTCCTCCTGTACTGCTCACCTACCGACAGATGCCTCAGAGGGAAACACAGCCAGGACGTCAGGCTCCCCTGACTGCGCGCCTCTTTGGTATCGTGGACCCTGGTACCCTGGCGGTCCCGGTAGCTCTACAGTGCCTTCAAGCTGCTTGTCGTTCAATTCAGTTTTCTGCTTGTTCTCGGCAGAAGAGTCGGTGTAGTACAGTTTAGTCCGACGTAGCCCGGGGTGGAGTCCCGTGATGAGTGCAGGTTAATTATCGGAACTTTTAACACCTACCTTCAGCTTTTCTTAAGCAGCTCACACCTCTTGCCAAGCGCCCCCCCCCCCCCGCCCCCGTCACCTTCTGTCTGCACTCTTTTCGTGCGGTTTCACCACTCCACGCCTTTCCGGGTGTGTGAAATTTAAAAACTGTTTCCCCTAACAACAGTCGCATGGGTGTTGTTGGTGGATAACATTTTTCAGGGCCAGTGACTGGGTGTGGTGAACGTGGTTGGGTGCCTGGCATGAGCTAGTTCAGGTTCGGGGCCCTCTAAGTTGGTTTTGTTTTGATCTCTCTCTAGTGAGAGAGACTCGTGCTTTCTCCTTAGCTTGTTTCCGGGATGTTTTATGGTGTCGAGGAGCCAGTTGGGAAAGTGGGAATCACGTGGGGTTCCCTCTGTCTATAGAGTCGTCACTGAGATTGGTTGCACGCACAGGGTGGCAAATTCCTAAGCAAATTTAACAGTGATGAGGCGGTTGGTTCTGTCACTTGCGCTACTTCTCCACATCACCTCAGCTTAGGGTGCCCTACCTTACGGTGGTAGTTCTGTTGGTCATTCTGGGGACCCATTAAAAATTTAAACACAGTTTATTGTTGTCTTTGCATATCGTACGTACTGTCGTCCATGTACGCCTCACCATAACCCGGTGAGAACAGGACTGATTTTCCCACTTGGACTCTGAGTCCAGCACCCTCTGATCCCGGTTCTTCGGCCCCCGGCACCGCGCTGCTCTCCCCAGGGCTCTTCCTGCCATGGGGTTATTATCCGCCCTTGGAGATTTAGCCTTGCAGAACTGCCCGGGAGATAGTCTGCTGCCTCCCAAGTGGTCTGTGTTCAAGAACGAGACTGCGCAACCCGTACTGCTAGGCAAACACCGTATCTGGGCAAGACAGGCCCTTCTGAGGACTCCTCGTCTCCTTAAGACAGAGTGTGTGGCAACTTATTTTGCAAAGTACAAGCTGGCTGGTGTGTTACTAACTTACCATGAGTCAGGACGCATGCTCTGTATAAATTTTGATTTATTTGCTATCTTGAAAGCAGAACTGCAAAAACATTGATTAACTGTGAAGTAACATTATATCTGTCATTCTTGATTTCAGGGAAGTTTAATTAGCATTAACAGCACTTGTACAGAGATGGGCAATTTTGACAACGCAAATGTCACTGGAGAGATAGAACTTGCCATTCGCTACTGCTTCAGAACTCATTCTTTAGAAATATGCATCAAGGCCTGTAAGAACCTTGCCTATGGGGAGGAAAAGAAGAAAAAGTGCAATCCGTAAGTTTCTCTAAGTTTTGGCATATGATAATAGACATATTGATTCTAAAGTTCATATGGAAAAGTGAAAGTCCAAGAATAACCAAGGTAATTGTAAAAATATTTATAAATAAAAGGACATGTTAAGAATTACCATAAAGCTTAGTAATTCAGGGTTTCCCCAGTGGTGCAGTGGTTGAGAATCTGCCTGCCAATGCAGGGGACACGGGTTCGATCCCTGGCCCGGGAAGATCCCACATGCCGCGGAGCAACTAAGCTCGTGTGCCACAACTACTGAGCCTGTGCTCTAGAGCCCATGAGCCACAACTACTGAGCCCGCGTGCCGCAACTACTGAAGCCCACGCGCCTAGAGCCTGTGCTTCACAACAAGAGAAGCCACTGCAATGAGAAGCCCGCGCACCGCAACGAAGAGTAGCCCCCACTCACCGCAACTAGAGAAAGCCCGCGTGCAGCAGTGAAGACCCAACACAGCCAAAAATAAATGAAATTTAAAAAAAAAAAAGCTTAGTAATTCCAACAATGTGTTATGGATGCAAGGATAGACGAGGTCAATAGAGCAGAATCGAAAGTCCAAATACAGATCTTAGCATACATGGGAACTTAAATGATCAAGAGGCTATTAATAATCAATGCAGAAAAGATGAACTTCAGTAAATGGTGCTGGGAAATTTGATTTTCCGTGTAGGAAAAATAAAATTAAAATCCTGTCTCACACAATCCATAAAGAGATTAATTTTTTTCCAGTTGGTAGATATGAAATGTCTCATTATTTAACACACATCTCACTGATTAATAACAAAGATGAGCAACCTTATATATATGAATTAATCACTTAAGATACACTCCCCTTCTATGAACTCCCCATTTCATATCTTTTGTCCAATTTTCTATCGAATTGTCTGTCATTTAAAAATTTATTTACAGGAGTTTGGCTTTTTTTTTTTTTTTTTTTTTTTTTTGGCGGTATGCGGGCCCCTCACTGTTGCGGCCTTTCCCGCTGGGGAGCACAGGCTCCGGACGCGCAGGCTCAGCGTCCATGGCTCACAGGCCCAGCCGTTCCGCGGCATGTGGGATCCTCCCGGACCGGGGCACGAACCCGTGTCCCCTGCATCGGCAGGCGGACTCTCAACCACTGCGCCACCAGGGAAGCCCAGGGGTTTGGCTTTTTAAAAATCCATTTTCAAGACAATTCTCCATTGGTTCTACATATTGCACATGTCTTCTCTTAGTTTTACTTGTTTTCTGACATTGTTTATGATGACTTTTCTTATAAAGAATTTAATGTCCAATCTATCCTTCTTTTCCTTTAAAATATCTGCTGTTTGAGTCTGTAGGAGAATTCCACCTGAAGGTTATAAATACGTTCTTCTCTGTTTTCTTCTATTAGAGTTTTTTCCCACTTAGATCCTTTCATATTAGAGCTGGAATTGATTTTCTGTGCATGGTTTAAGGTACGGACCACATTTTGGCCTTTCTTTTCTTTTTTCCCCCCACCATGGAACATTTTTAGCATACTGTTTTCAGGACCAGCTAGGCGAAAGGAACGGATTGTTGGTCCAATCAAACTCTCCTCTGCTCTGAGATCTTCAGTAGCTCCTCAGTGCCAGACAAATTAGGTGCCTCACTATAGCACCTGTGGTTCTCCATAACAGATTCCTCCTGTATTTCCAGTCGTCCTTTATTCCCCTATCTGTACCTTCTGCTCTGGAGAAATTGGAATAGTCACTGTTCCAAAACGATCCCCTGACTTTTACCAAATACGAGGCTTTTCCCGTGTTTGTTCTGAGACTGTTTCCCCTATGCTACTCCCATAAGTGGAAATTGCAATCCTGTCCATTCTTCAGACTCATTTCCAATCCATCAGCTCCATTTATTCAATCCTTCACCTTCCAAGCATGTTGGGTCTCTCCCATAATTCTCTACAGGGTTTGACCTCTGATAAGTTATTCAACCTCTCCATATCTTGGTGTCCTCACTGTAACATGGAGGTTATATTATCACCTACTTCAAAGGATTGTTGTGGTGTTTCCCTGAATTAGCCCGTATTAAGTCTTCAGAACAGTGTTGAGAACATAATAAACATTCAACAAATATTATTCTTAAGCAGGTGAGGTGGGAAGTGCATAGAGAAGTAGACCTAAAATCCACATAGGGATCCCTTGAGGCTTTGGCCAAATACTAAGCTGTTCAGATACAAGATTTCATGAGGTCTGTCAGAGGAGAGCTGCTGGAGGGTCGTAAGTTGAATGAAAAATCTGGGAGTTGCACAGTGCTGGGAAAGATAGGTGTGTTTTTTTTTTTTTTAATTTTATTTTTGGCTGTGTTGGGTCTTCATTGCTGCATACAGGCTTTCTCTAGTTGGGGCAAGTGGGGCTACTCTTCGTTGTGTATGGGCTTCTCACTGCAGTGGCTTCTCTTGTTGTGGACTATGGGCTCTAGGCACATGGGCTTCAGTAGTTGTAGCATGTGGGCTCAGTAGTTGTGGTGCGTGGGCTCAGCAGTTGTGGCTCACGGGCTCTAGAGCGCAGGCTCAGTAGTTGTGGTGCACGGGCTTAGTTGCTCCGTGGCATGTGGGATCTTCCCAGACCAGGGGTCGAACCCATGTCCCCTGCATTGGCAGGTGGATTCTTAACCACTGTGCCACCAGAGAAGTCCCAGGATTGGCGTTCTGACCAGTCAAAGTGGAGTGGGGCATTGAGTGGACCCCAGAAAAGAAAAGCTTAGTATTAGGGCTTCTCTAACCCACCCTAACTAAGCAAAATCAATCCTTGTTAGGATCAAACTGAGTTTCCAGTAAGTGAAATGCCTGCTAGAACAAAACTCAATACTTTGTAAAGGAAACACATGGTCAAGAGAGGATTCTGAAAGATGGCGGAGTAGGAGGCCTCAGGAATCCATCTCCCCCTGTAGATAGCTGCACTGGCAGAATCTGTCTGATGGAACTATTTTGGAATTCTGGAGTCTTTTGAAGGCTTTCAACTTCCTAGGGGAAGTCTTGGATGGTAAATTGAGATTAATGTCAGTCAATTCCAGCTCTTAGCAGTGTTAACTACCCATCCCCCCTATGCCCAACCCCTTGGCGGACAGCTGTGCATGTGTTCCTAGAGCACCTTGAACACAGCTTGTAGGAGCCAGATGGGCAAAGGATCCTGTCCTCCAAATATCAGGGACCTGTTCTCTGATTGCTGGTTCTTATTGCAGAGGTACCAAAAAAAACGGCAGGCAGCCATTGTTGTTTCACTTCCCCTCATTGTTGCAATCCCCTCCTCCTTGGGCTGAAGTGATTTACAAAGTACTTAAAGGGCCAGTGCCCTTATTTGACTCCCTTCTTCATTTTTCTCTTTTTTCCCTTCTTGGGAACTGGATACTACAGACCGCGACATTCAAGAGTAACTGTATATACAAGGAAAATTAAAAAGTGACCACACATGCCCAGGGAAAGGTTCAGGTTCAGAAAAGATCTGAGATGATCTTAATTTTACACTTCAGGCTGATCCTTGGCACAGAGACAGTCTGCATCAATAAATTTATGAAAAACCCAATTAAAAACCCAATAACAAAAAACAGCAAACCCTGGGGAAGGGGGAGAATCTGATTTCCAGAGTTAACATATTATTAGACACATGTCCAGTGTTCAACAAAAAAAATCACAAGGCATATAAAGAAACAGGAAAGTATGGCTCATTCACAGGGAAAAAATAAATCAACAGAAAGTGTCCCTGAAAGAGATCTGATGGTAGGTTTACTAGACAAAGACTTGAAAACAACTGTTTTAAGGATGCTCAAAGAACTAATGAAAGCTGTGGAGAAACTCAAGAAAATGATGTATGAACAAAACAGAAATATCAATAAAGAGATAGAAAACCTTAACAACAAAATATTTACTAGAGGGATTCAAAGGTAGGTATGAGCAGGTAAAAGAACAGGTGGGCTTCCCTGGTGGCGCAGTGGTTAAGAATCCACCTGCCAACACAGGGGACACGGGTTCGAGCTCTGGTCCGGGAAGATCCCACATACCATGGAGCAACTAAGCCCATGTGCCACAACTACTGAAGCCCATGCACCTAGAGCCTGTGCTCTGCAACAAGAGAAGCCACCGCAATGAGAAGCCCTCACACTGCAATGAAGAGTAGCCCCCGCTCACCGCAATTAGAGAAAAGCCCACGCGCAGCAACGAAGACCAATGCAGCCAAAAATAAATTTAAAAAAAAAGAATAGGTGAACTTGAAGATAGGATGATGGAAATTACTGAGTCTAAGGAACAGAAAGAAAAAAGATTAAAGAAAAGCAAACAGAACCTAAAGGACCTTCTGGACACCATTAAGTTGACCAACATAAGCAACATGTGTCCCAGAAGGAGAAGAGACAGCAAGGGGCAGAGAGAATACTTGAAGAAATAATGGCTGAAAACTACCCCAATTTGATGAAAGACATGAATATAAACATCAAAGAAGCTCTTTGAACTCCAAGTATGGTGAACTCAAAGACACCCACACTGAGACACATTATAAACCAACATTTGAAAGACAAAGAATCTTGAAAGCAGCAAGAAAGTGCATTGTCATGTACTGGGGATCCTCAATAAGATTATCAGCAGATTCCCATCAGAAACTTTACAGGCCGGAAGGCAGTGAGTCAATATATTCAAGGTGCTAAAAGGAAAAACAAACACAGCACAACTGTTCTTCAAAAGTGAGGGAGAAATTACAACATCCTCAGCTAAACAAAAGGTGAGAGAGTGCATGAAATGACACCAGATGGTAACTTAAGACATGAAAAGATAAAGATCTCAATAAAGGCAAATACACTAGCAATTATAAAAGCAAGTATTATTGTAACAGTGGTAAGTAATTCCACTTTTTGTTTTTTATATGCCTTCGGACATTTTAAAAGATTATTGGTCTCTTACTGTCATTTTGGTTTGTAACTCCACACTTTGTTTTCGAGATAATTTAAGAGACTAATGCATTTAAAAGAATTCTTACTTTGTGTTTTTGGTCACACATATATACAGATGTATTTTTGTGACATCAGCAGTGGACAGATGAGGATGGAGCTGAGAAGGAGTAGAGCTCTTGTATGTTACGGAGGTTAAGTTGGTATAAATTCAAATTAGAGTGTTATAACTTTAGGATATTAAATGTAATCCCCTTGGTAACCACAGAGAAAACGGCTATAGAACAAAAACCAAAACAAAACAATTGAGAAAGGAATTTAAACATTTCACCACAGAAAATCAACTAAACACAAAAGAATACAGTAAAGGGCTTCCCTGGTGGTGCAGTGGTTAGAGTCCGCCTGCCGATGCAGAGGATATGGATTCGTGCCCCAGTCTGGGATGATCCCACATGCCGTGGAGCGGCTGGGCCCGTGAGCCATGGCCGCTGAGCCTGAGCGTCCGGAGCCTGTGCTCTGCAACGGGAGGGGCCACGACAGTGAGAGGCCCGTGTACAGCAAAAAAAAAAAAAAAAAAAAAAAATCAGAAAGTGAGGGATAGAAAAGCTATAAGGCAAAAGAAACAGCAAATGACAGAAGTAAGTACTTCTTTTTTTTTTTTTTTTTTTTTTTGCGGTACGCGGACCTCTCACCACTGTGGCTTCTCCCGTTGCGGAGCACAGGCTCCGGACGCGCAGGCTCAGCGGCCATGGCTCACGGGCCCAGCCGCTCCGCGGCATGCGGGATCCTCCCGGACCGGGGCACGAACCCGCGTCCCCCGCATCGGCAGGCGGGCTCCCAACCACTGCGCCACCAGGGAAGCCCAGAAGTAAGTACTTCTTATCAGTAATTTAAATACAAATGAACTTGACTCTCCAGTCAAAAGACAGAAATTGGCAGAATGGATAAAAACATGAGATCCAACTATATGCCATCTACAAGAGACTCACTTGAGATCCAAAGACACAAGTGGAAGATATTCCATGTAGATGGTAACCAAGAGTGAGCAAGGTGGCTGTACCAGTATCAGGCAAAATCGGCTTTAAGTCAGAAAAGTTTAGAAAAGATAAAGGCATTCTGTATTAATAGGTTCAGTACAGCAAGATGATACAACAATTACAAATGTCTGTGTACCTAATGACAGACCATCAAGAGACAAGAAGCAACAGCTGACGGAATTGAAGGGAGAAATAGTTCTACAGTAATAGTTGGAAATGTCATACTCTGCTCTCAGTAACGGATAGGACATCCAGACAGAGGATAAGAAAGGAAATAGAGGACTTAAGGACTAGATACATGGGCGTGTATTTTATTGTAATGCTTTAAGCTATACAGGTATATTTTATACCTCCTGTTGAACATGTGTGAGGGGTCTCGTAATGATCAACAATTTAAGAGTCGACGAACAGTGAGGTATTGGTGACCATGAGCCTTGAGTACTTTTCCAGGAAGTTTGCTGAAAGCGGGAAGAGGCCTGAGACTGGGGCTCCAGGGGGAACCCAGGTGCGGGAGGGTTCCTGCCCTTTATTGCTTTGAGAAAGTTGAGCCTGTTTCTAGCCTGTGGGTACAGGACCTGGGCAAGTGGTGTCACTGCATCAGTAAAGCTGCTGGAAGAGCCAGGAAGGGCAGTCCTGGGACCTGAGTGGAGGGACCGGCCTGGGACGGAGCTTAATGGAGTGGGCAGGAGGCAGTGCGGGGCTGGCCTTGGTCAGGCTCCCTCTGCTGGCGTGGCCTCCAGACCCAGGGACAGGGCTCGGGAACACCGGTCCTCAGCAGGCAGGACGCAGTGTCTGAGGCCACACAAGGAAAACCAGTGTGAGACATACACTTTCCATTTCAACTTTTTTTTCTTGCGGGTTGGGGAGAAGAGGTACGTGGAGGGAGGACAAGCTGGCACACAGCCTCGGCATCCAGGTGGGTTAGACATCTGCCACTCACAGAGCCCTGGGAGCCTCTGGTTCCCTGGTGGTCACCCAGTGACAGGTGACGGAGTGTGATGAGTAGATTCCAGGAGTAGGGCATGAGGGAAGCAGGGAGCTTCACACCCCCAGGAACATTCCCGAGGATCACAGCCAGAGACTGTGTAAGCCAGGGGCTGTGCACGCAGCACTGTCATTGTTCACTGAGTGGCGGCCACTAAGCCCTTTCTGTCAACCCCAAATGCAGCGGGAAGCAGGGTAAAGAAAACGCTGACGTGTGATTCTCCTCCTGAACCCTTTGTCCACCCCTGACGCTGAGCTTTTCACCCTGTCCTGTGTTTGGCCACTAGGTATGTAAAGACCTATCTGCTGCCTGACAGATCCTCCCAGGGTAAACGCAAGACTGGAGTCCAAAAGAACACGGTGGAGCCGACCTTTCAGGAGACCTTGAAGGTACTTGCTGGACAAATACTCATGTGCTGAGTCTCCCCATCCCGGGATGGGCCCCTGGGGCCAGAGTCCAGCAGATGGTTCTTCTAAACTCTCGAGTCAGTTAAATGTAAGTGCAGACACTTAAACGTTTCTGCAGGGCTCTGTCAGTCAGTGGCAAGTGGTAGAAAATAAATATCAGCCTTTGTACAGGAAAACTGCAGAGTCTGCTGAACTTGAGAATGGCCTTTGATTAATGATTTGCGAGAAAATGGTAGAATAGAAACTGCGTGCCTCTCAATTTCTAAAATTGGTTTGTCCTGTTGAATTTTTATGACTGTCAGGGAGGTATTCTCAAGTAAGGGACCCTGTAAGTGAAACTGCTGAGTTATCATGATGAAGTACTTTTATGAAGATAATGTCTGGTATACCTAGATTTCTTATTTTATGAAAAACTAGTCATTTTATGGAAAAAAAAGCCTAGAGGAATTGTTTGGGTTTTCATTTTCTTTGGTGCTAAGAAATGTGACTTGTGGTTTAGGGCAGAGATCAGGGAGGCAGTGCCTCCTGCTGGGATTCAGGATGGAAAATTGGAGGTGACGTCTGGCGAGTGCAGATGGCAGATGGGTGTGGGAGGTGGAAGAATAGTCCAGAGACGTACCCACTCAAGGCTGGGTAGCCCGGGGATCCCATGTGTCAAGCCTGAGAAAGGAGAGGACTTTTGTTTGCCTTCCTGGGCAGATAGCATTGTGAACTCCCAGCCAGGGGCCATCCGGGTGGCTGGCACAAGAGTCCCGTTCGAGACATGAAAATAGCCATTGTTTTCCATGCGCCTGCTGTGGCCAAGTACTTTATATACCCTCTGAGCCAGGTGTTAGAATCCTCACTTAGCAATAGGGGAAACTGAGGCTTAGAGAGTACTTAAAAGTACAGCTGTGACCCATGATGGGCTAGCACTCCTTCACAAAATTGATGTTCATAAGGACTCCCCAAGGGATTTTTTATTTAAAGTAGATTGTGATTCAGCAAGTGTGGGCAGGGCCTAAGGTGCTGCTTGTCTGGGACACTCTGGTAGTGAATTACTGGACACTAGTCTTCATGTGGTTTTGCTCATGTACCTGCTGACAGAATTTTGAAAAGCTCTGTACCCCCTCAAAGGTATAAGCTGATATATAAAATTACTCATCACAGGTTTAAGGTGTTTCGTACTAAACAGAGGCAGACAAATATTTCCTGTTTTATGAAACGAGACAAAGATGAGGATTGACTATTTTAAATACTTCATTATATACTTTGGTTTTTTTTTTTTTTTTTTTTTTTTTTTTTTGCGGTACGCGGGCCTCACTGTTGTGGCCCCTCCTGTTGCGGAGCACAGGCTCCGGACGCGCAGTCCCAGCGGCCATGGCTCACGGGCCCAGCCGCTCCGCGGCATGTGGGATCCTCCTGGACCGGGGCATGAACCCGCGTCCCCCGCATCGGCAGGCAGACTCTCAACCACTGCGCCACCAGGGAAGCCCTATACTTCGGTTTTTAAAGTTTTAACTACCTTATTTAAAATGCACCCAGAATCTCAAAGGAATCACCTACAATCTGTTATCCATCGGTTTTATCTAGTATATTGTGAATATTCTGTGAATATCGTGAAGAACTTTCCAGATGCATGGAAAAGAATCAGTGTCTTCATTCTAAATGTAGAACATCTCAACACAGACCCAGGCTTAGCCTTCATAGAAGTATGTGTAAGATGGAAAAGACGGGAAGATGAAGAAGCTGAGCAATCATTAACAGTTTGGCAGAAACCAGTATTTCAAATTCCCCCTGAGGTTGCACCCCTGGGGCAGGGCACAGGAGTAAGATACCAGGTGTGAGAACTGTCTTCACCAGTTTTGAGAAAAGTGCATGTGAACGTTGAGGATCTAGAAACTGATCCTCCAAGTTTTCTAAGTAGAACACTCCTGGGGGAGACTTTCTGCACTCCAAGGGGTGCTGGCACTCCCCTTGAAGACCACTCAGTGGGGGGCCTGGGAAGGATGAAACAAGACACCAGGTCTGGGTGATGTTGGCTGTTGCCTTATCCTTGTTCTCTGGCATTGGTTACACTTGGTACCCCGTGGAAGCTAGCAATCCAGGGCCTGCTGGCACGGCCTTGTGGACCTAACAGGCAATGGAAAATAGGTCTTATTTTATGGTATTTTTACATTTTTAAAAATTAATTTTGTTTATTTTTGGCTGCATTGGGTCTTTGTTGCTGCGCGTGGGCTTTCTCTAGTTGCAGCGAGCAGGGGCTGCTCTTCATTGCAGTGCATGGGCTTCTCGTTGCGGTGGCTTCTCTTGCTGCGGAGCACGGGCTCTAGGCGCGTGGGCTTCAGTAGTTGTGGCACGCGGCCTCAGTAGTTGTGGCACGTGGGCTCAGTTGTGGCTTGCGGGCTCTAGAGCGCAAGCTCAGTAGTTGTGGCGCACGGGCTTAGTTGCGCCGTGGCATGTGGGATCTTCCTGGCCCAGGGCTCAAACCCATGTCGCCTGCATTGGCAGGAGGGTTCTTAACCACTGCACCACCAGGGAAGCCTCTAGGTCTAATTTTAAAACGCAGATTCAGTCAACCAAAGGAAGTAGTCAGGACCCAAAGAGAAGTAGGCCTGTGTTTCCAAGGGAGTTGAGGAGGGCTGCCCAGCGTGCAGAGACCATGCAGCTGCCCCAAGGACGGTCAACTTTCCTCCGCAAAGTAGCTCGTTCTGAGAGGGAGCAGACACAGCATGGTGCACTGTCGGCCTGGACTTGACTAATGGGGCGTGTAGCCATGAAGGAAATAACTATATTAATTTAGAGTTTAAAGATAGAGTATGGAACAAGGGGCAGAGTTGGAAATGGGCATGCAATTGAGGGGAAGAGACTAAAAATCGTCTGAGAGCTGTGGGCCTGGGAGCTGTGGCCTGGGTGCTGTGGGCCTGGGAGCTGTGGCTCAGGTGCCCAGGTTGACCGTCTCTGTTCCCCCTCCGCAGTACCAGGTGGAGCCTACCCAGCTGGCGACCCGGCAGCTGCAGGTGTCTGTGTGGCACCTGGGCACGCTCACCCGGAGGGTGTTTCTTGGGGAAGTGATCATCCCTCTGGCCACGTGGGACTTTGAGGACCGCACGACCCAGTCTGCCTGCTGGTATCCACTCCAGGCCAAGGTGATGTCTGCTTTGGGTGATGTCTGGGCAGCCCCTACCCCCATCCCACCACGAGAACCAAACCCACTTTTCAAAGGGGATCCAAGGAGAGAAAACCCATCTGGGGAGCCTGGGACCCAGGACCCAGTGCACACCTGCCAGCCTGTGACTCTGCAGTAGGAGCTTCCGGGGAGCAGAGGCTCACGGCCGGGCCCCGGGGGGGCGGGGCTGGAGGGGGTTGGGCTGAGGGACTCTTACCTGCTCAGGTTTGTTCAAGGTCCCAAATAGTCCCACCCCCAGTGTGGCCCCGACATAAGCAGGGACCCGGCCTGGTGGGTCCACGCGCTTCCCAGCATTCAGGGTCACTTACTGCCAGCGGGGGAGGCCTTGACCTTCTTGGGCCAAAGTCTACACCTGGGGCCGGCAGGCTGCCCTGCTGGTGGGACCCGCCTCAGACTGCGCGCTCTCGTGTGTTGTATCTTCACTCCCAACCAAGCAGCGTTCCCCAAACAGTAACGGGTGAGAATGACTGGACCCAGTGACCTCAGGAAGGCAGGGCCAGGGGTTCCGTGTCGGATAGGCTGGGAGAGCAGAGCTGGCTGGTGGCCACGCAGGTGAGAGGGAGAGGCAGGGGGGAAAGGGTAGCGCTTCTTGGGGCGGCTGCTTTGTGCATTTCTGTGCCAAGATCCAAGATGTGAGATTGTGAAGGGGGATAAGATGTGGGCTCTGCCACCTCGTAAGAAATGGCAGCAGGGTGTGCAGTCCCACCAGCGAAAGCCTGGCAGCGAGGCTGAGTCTTTACGAGGGTCCCCCGTACCATCTTACCTCTGTTTTCCTCTCCCAAGCCAGGCAGGCTCTGATTCACAATGCCCCTCCTGAGAAGCGTCTCCGGTTTCTACAGGGTTAAGCCCGGGGCCTCCTGTCTCTTTTCTTGGTGGGGTCTGTGAGCCCGCGCACACACCCTCCGGTGCCCTGCGCTTCCTCTTCTCAGAACCCGAGCCCGTCTTCAGAACTCCACTTGGGAACATCCACTTGGATATTCTTTCTGCAGTCTAAGTTCTGCCCAAGACGGTCCTTAAATCCCACCTCCTCCATGAAGGCTTTCCTGATTTTCCCTGCCAGATGTGGTCTCCCCTGCATCCGAGGGGCCCTTCCCACCTTCTCCCCACAGGACCCCTTACTCGGGTCGAGGCAGGCTGCCACCAAGGCTGGTCACCTTTGGATAAGCAGGCGAGGAACAGAAATCACCAGACTGAAAGGTTTCCCTCCTAATCCCAGCTAATAGGGAGTGACAGCCCACGCTGGATCGGGGCGGAGGGCCCACTCACGGGCCTGCCCCTTCGGTCCTGACAGGAGGGAACCATGGGGATGCTGAGGGGGAAGCCTGCTCCTCCCTGCCGGTGGGACCGGACAAATCTAGACATGTCCCAGCGTCACCCCGCTGGGTGAAATGTTGATGGGGTCACGGTCACCCTCTCCAAGCCCTTCCTTTGCTCACTTTCTGGCAGAAATCCCTCGCGACCAGAGAAGCCACCTGGGTCCTCAGTGTGGGTTCTGGGGTGGGCGGGGCCGACTCAGCAGCCGGGGGAGCCCCTCGCCAGGGGCACCGAGCCCCGGACCCCGCGGTTTCCCGTGCCTGCCGCAGTCCCTGGCACGGACGGGTAGCTCGAACCTTTACTAACCTGGGTGGAATCGATGTGGGCTTGTTTTACTTGTTCAGCTCCGGGTTGTGCCCAGGCTTCCTTAAGTGGCCTTAAGGCCCATGGGGACGTGCCAGGGCCTCGGGGCCCCTCTGCTTCCTCGGCTCATCTGCCTCTGGTGGGCTGCGTCTGCCGGGGTGGCAGAGCTGGGGCTGGTGAGGGTAGGAGTGAAACGTCCCCAAACGGAAGGAAGCCCAGCCCTGCCACAGGTGTGCCCACACCACCGGGGCTCCCAGAGGCTTGGCAGGGGGAGGTTGGAAGGGTATGCTCATGGACAGAGCTGAGGCAGTGAGAGAAGCCCAGGAGATTCTGGCTCTGGGGAATCCTCTCTTCCCACAGGCAGAGAAAGATGAAGACAGCGTCCCCAAGAATAACGGAGAACTTGTGGTCCGGGCCAAACTGGTCTTCCCTGCAGGGCCCGGAAAGCTCCAGGAGGCTCAAGAAGGTGGGTGGCCTCCAGCCCCACAAACGTTTGTCTGTCACTGTCCTCAGAGCCTGGGCAGTTTCCCAGCGTTTCCTCCTATCGCCCCCGAACCCACGAGCTCCAATAACTCCCACCCAACCCGCGAAGCCCAGCCCGGGAGGCGGGTTCTCTGGAAGCCTCGGCTCGGAAGGGAAAGGAACGACCAAAGCCAGGCCGCGGTGCCTGCTTTACGGGCTCCTAGGACACCTGCCCTGAGGCTTTCCTCCCAGGGGGCCGGCTTGCCTGGCCTGCCTGGGCCAACAGTCCCGCTGGGGCCCCCCTCGCAGACTGACCACCTGCGTGACGGCCGGGAGTTGGTCCCCAACTCCAGGTTCAGGCGCCTGCAAGGCTCTGAGTGACCGGCTCCCTGCTCCTGGGCCACGTGAGCAGCGGCTGCATGGCAGGATCAGGGTCCTCAAGGAGCTTCAGGAGACGTCACCGACTCATAACGTGGGGCACGTGGAAAAGACGAGGGTGGAGAGTGAAGACGGGAGGAGGGGCAGTTCTACGAAGTGACTCGTGACTTCCTGTCTGCCCAAAGAGGGGGTTCTGCTGCCGGGCTCACAGGGCCCCAGCAGGCCAGCAGCACACACCCCCCGTGGTCCACGGGAGCCCCCATCAGCAGAGGTCTCTTCCCCAACCTGCTGGCCACAGCTGGCTCGCACCCCTGCTGCCGCCTCTCCTTGGCCCCTCGTTACTCTCGGCAGCTTCTGGTTCCCTGGATTTTAAGTCCTTCCCTGCTGCCGCCATGCTGCCCGTGCAGTGGTGCATGTGCTCCTCTGCCCGCGAGCTCTCGGGATCTGAGGGCTGCAGCCCACCCTCTGGTTAAGCTGCCAGTCTGGGTTGGTGCCACTGCAGGCCGCAGAAGTAGCGCTGACGGTGAAAGCCAGCTTTCCTTCCAGGGACGGGAGACGAGCCATCACGTAACGGTCAGCTCTGTTTGGTAGTGCTGCGAGCCCAGAATCTACCTGTGCGCTCAGATGGTACCTTAAACTCATTTGTTAAGGGGTAAGTATTACATTTAATCAAATATGATTTATTGATGATGTATCACACATATGGCATAGTCTCTGTAAGGGAACACCAAAACGTATCAGCCGTTTTAAACTTACTTTAGCTTGCCTGTGAAAATCTGACATAATGCGTGTTAAAGACGCGTTTCCAAGAATTCATGGGACTTGGGAGTGCTGAGGCTGGCTTTGGAATACCACATTGTAAACTAAACCCAAATCTTGTCAGTCCTTGTGACATCAGTAACTCAGCCCTAGGGACTGAGTGGGGAGCAAGCGGAAAGCAGTGTGGTCGCTAAGTATTTCTTTAGCTTAACATCTCCTCTTGGATCAACAGTAAGACGGATGACTCTGCGCGCTTCATTCTTACTCACTTCGGGTGTAATGGTGTCTCCAAAAGTAAAGCAAACGGCATTAATAAGTGTATAGAATTGCTAAATCCCCAGGCGGTGACATAATGGAAAAATGGTGGCTTACCTCATCCACACAGAACTGAGTGCATCTCCTAAGCCTTCCTTCCACTTATCTGTACGGCCTTGAGCAAGTGACTTAGCCCTTCTGCATTTATTTTCCTGAGAGCAGGGTTAAAGGAGATAACGTGTGTGCAGAGTCCTGGTCCCTGGGTAGCAGGTCTGACGAGCCTCGCTGTGGCCTGGTGGTCATCACACCAAGGAGGCGGATTAAGGCAAGGGCCACGTGGCCTCGAAGCCCGAAGTCCCCTTAACAGAGTACTCGGGACAGAATTCAGCTCTAAGGGGAATTTGGAACATCCTAGTGTGAGAGGTCACGTAGCCAATCTCAAATTTCCTTCTTGTTCCTTGCTCACAATTTTTGTTCTGCAGTGGGTTTAGCGCTTCTCTGAGCACTTAGCCTCACTGATGAGCAGGTGCCAACAGAGAGAGGGGGCCGTGTGGTGGGCGGAGCTTACAGGGTTTGAATCTATTTCCTCGTGCAGCTGTCTCACTCTGCCAGACCAGCAGAGGTTGAGACTGAAGTCCCCCGTCCTGAAGAAGCAAGCCTGTCCCCAGTGGAAGTACGCCTTCGTTTTCAAAGGGGTCACCCCTTCTCAGCTGAGGCAGTCCACCCTGGAATTAACCGTCTGGGACCAGGCCACCTTCGGTGTGAGCGACCGCTTGCTGGGAGGCGCCAGGCTTGGTTCCAGTGAGTCTGAGATATTTCTAAGGCCCAAGCTGCATCGGTGATCCTTAGTCACTGTCCTACCTCCATGGCTACCATGAAAAGAAAAAGTGTTCCCATGATGGCAGGTGACTTGACTGGCTGTGAAACTGCCTGACCCATCATAAATGGAAATTACTTAGTTCTAGCTTTTACTTTACAACTGAGCGGTAATACAGCAAAGCATTTCAACGATTTAAATGAGATTTAGCTCTGCTAAAGAAACAAAAATTCAACGTCTCAAAATGGGCTGGGTACAGTATTTGCTTTTGTTTTTGGCCGTCCATCATAAAAGGATTATTTTCTTAAAGGAGAATATCTTCTTAACCCAAACAACTGGCAATTCAGAAAGTATTTCATTAATAGAGGGACTAGAGGGTGACGCTTTTCAGTGTTGCTCAGCAGAAGTGCTGCTGGCTTTTTGTGGGGGTGGGGGGGCAGCAGGGCCCCCCAAACACTGTCACAACCAAAACACCCGCACACATTCCCAGAGCCTCCGAGACCACTGAAGAGAAATGAGACTCGCTGTTAAATTACAATTTGTTTAAAAAGGAAGACTGTCCAAAGAACACCCTTTCCTCTAAGGAACTCCTCTCCTTACTGTGGCGGGGCACATTTTAATATGGTCTTAAGTTCTGGTGAAAAGTTACTGTATACTTTGCTGCTGGTCCTTTTTAAAACTGCGAAAGGACGGCGAGTGTCCCCTGGCCGCCATCACTAATCTGTCCCTTCGCTCACACACAGGGGAAGAGCCAGCGGGCGGTACAGACTCGTGCTCACAATCAAAGCTCCAGTGGCAGAAAGTGCTCTCCAGCCCCAACCTGTGGACAGACATGACCCTCACCCTGCACTGACCGGAGGCTCCGGGCGCAGCGGGGTTTCAGGTGCCGGGGCCTGATGGTCGGCTGCGGGGCTGGGCGTGCGGGTACGGGGGTGGAGGGTGGCGAAGGACCCTGGGGAGTGTGAGCTCTCCCCGTCTACAGCCGTCCTGCTGCTGAGACGTTCTTCCACATTCCCGTGTGTATCTAGTCGGCACCATCATCGATGCTACATTAGTTAGGTCTCAGGTTGGTTATCTGTGCTTTGAGAGATGTGGAAAATGACCCGATTTCAATAAATGTTCAACAGTTACCCTGGTCTCCCTGTGCTTATCAAATAGCAAAAATTATGACCTTGTTATGTGCGTTTCAAAGGGAAAAGAAGGACGTGGTGGGTAGTCAATTCCTACCATTCTGCCGTGGAAAACCGTTTCTGGAGGAGGTCAGCCGTCCCCACGGGGTGCTGAGGGATGCCCGTTTCCGGTGGGTCAGTGCTAAGGTCACCCGAGGGCTGCCCAGCCCCACACAGCGCGGCTGCCAGGCTGCGCGGGCGCTGAGTCCGAGAAGGGCTGCTCCAGCAGCACCTGCCCAGAGACGCCTGCCGCCGCATCCCGCAGGCCTTTGGGTTCATCCTCACAGGACACCTGAAAGGAAAAGGACCGAGCAGAGCGTGGAAAGGCAGGACGCGAGTGAGCAGAAGTGGCAGCGACGGACACCTGCCGCCTTTTCAAGGACGTGGTCGAGAAGGGAAGGAGGTCGGAACAGGTTGTGCTTGTGGAGGGACCGAGATGCTGACCGGGTCAGAAGGGCCCTCAGGGCTGGAGTCTGAATTATCAGAACAGCCTGCGAGTCATTTTCCAAACAAGCAGCTCTGATAGAAAATTCAAATTGCGTTTAGTCGATTACATGCACAAGGAACGCTTAGAAGTAAAAAGCCATTTTCCCAGACGAGATTACAACAGTTAATCAGCTTCACTGCTGCCCTCAGGTCACATCAGATTAAGTGCTATGGTTACGTGGTTTTTAATATGTAATTTTTATTATTCTGTAAAAGGTAACAAAATATACAGAATGAAACTTTCCCTTTTTTAAACTAATGTTACAAACCCATCTCATCACTTACATATAAATACTGTACTCTACAGCTGATTATTTAGGTGTATAAGTCCAACAATGTAGCCCTCTAGCTGTTAAGCATAAAAAAGAAAGAAAAAAAATTATCCTGAGTGATCGAATGATCACAGGATTTCATCAACTGAACGGAAGGCCTGGAGGAAGGAAATCGTGTGTGCAAGTGTGGGTGAGAGAGTACTTCAGACTTTTCAAAAATTTCATCCTTCAAAAACCAAATATACAAAGATGCATCCTTCATAGAAATCAACAAGAAATCAATTTCAGCTAATTTCAAATAGAAAAAAGTATGGCACAGAATAAGCCACGATGTGGCTTTTATCACACATGCCAGCACGGAGTTAGTTATTCAGACAGTACAGGCATCTTAACTGATTCAGCCCTGCTCCAAGCATAAAACAGGAAGTGATTCAATGATAATAAAAATAAAAATCAGGCCTGTTTGGCACTATGATACAGTTGGGAAAAATAAACTCCCAGCCCTAGAACATTCCCACTGAAATAACTACTCTCTTTTTAAAGGGCCTGGAGGACGACGAGGGCCGTAGGTCTCGAGAACGATCAATACAAGTACACGTTAGGAGTCGGCCAGCGGCCCTCTCACTCCGCCGAGCCCGCGCGGCAGCGCCCTTCACATGGCCTCGAACTCGTCGATGCGCTGCTTGGTGTTGCCCTGGCGGATCTGACGCAGCGTCTTGTACTTGTCCCGGCCTTGCCTCATGTTCTCGTTGTGGATGATGTCATTGTGGGTCCGCTTGTTCTCGTCTCTGGCCTGGGACAGCTCGCTGGTCAGAGTCTGCAACGCGAAGCAGCCTCGGTCAGCTCGCGGCCCCACACAGAGCCCCCCCACCCCGCCCCGCGGGGAAAGCGGGCCCGGCCCGCATCCCGCTCACCCTCAGCTGCCGCTGCACGCGCTCGTTCTTCTCGGCCTCGGTAATGCGCTTCTCCTCGTTGCGGTCGTCCAGGATGCCCTCACTGGACAGCTCGGCGCTGTAGCCTGTGTACTCTGTGCCCTCCTCCTGCGGGTTCTCCTGGACATGGTAGTTAACGGGCTCGTACACTGGGGGCGGAGGCGGCGGGGGCGCGGTCATCACCAGGTGCAGCTCCTCCTTGGTCTTTACCAGGTCATCCTGGGCTTCTTTGGCCTTTGAAAGCAGATTAATGGACAGCTGAGAACCTTTCACGGGGAACCTCGTGTTTGGACCATTTTCTTAAGAGCCGCCTTTGCTCTACAAGAAGGCCACCGTCCGTGCTAAGAGAAGAAGGATTCCGCTCCCTCCCCCCACTCCCTTCTCCTGGGGGCTGGAGATGCGCCTGGCCTGAAGCAGCACAGAGCCGAGGCGCCAGGAATGTGGCTGAGCAGGTGGCCCTGGCCTGTGCAGCCTCTTCCAGGTCTGCGGACCCGGATCCCCTGAGCAGGTATCAACTGTGCCCACGGCACCAAGAGAAACTGTCACACCAGGTCTTGACATTTTTCTAAGTACTGTAACTTCTTTATGTCTGTAGTCCTTGTATATGTTCACTGCTTTTGAAAAAACTGTCAAAGAAGCAAACCCTCCAACCACTGAGGAGCACTCCAGCATGCTGGTGTTTGGTTTGTTCTTCCCCTGCGCGGCGCTGCTATCAAGCCCCTCCCGGCCTGCCAGCCCCCAGCTCAAGCCCTTCTTACCTGCCACCCAGTAGTCCTTCCAGCAACTCCTGGGGGTCCGCACACTCAACCCCGCCCACCTCGTCACCATCCTGACCCCGAGACGCGCTTAGCTTGTACCCGTTCTGTAACCAGTTCCTCATTTAATACTTTATAAGGAGCACTTTCTCCGAAAACCTAAGGACTGAAGTGTTCTGCACACAGCTAGAGTAGGGGGATGGGGGGTCAGGGGGGAAGACCCATGAGGGGGAGGTGCCGGCCATCCCCAGAAGGGACCACCGCGGAGGGGGAAGCGTTGGAAAGAGCTGGGGGAGGGGAGAGGAGCCCCACGGCCTGGCCATGGTCTTCACTCTGAACCCGACCCACAGCACGGTCCCCCATCTGGGGGCTCCCAGATGGAGACAGGCGCCCCTGACGCCGGAACCAACGCGGTTCTCACTATGACAGCGAAAACTGACTAAACCCCTGGGGGTCCTTACGAGTCGGGTATTGCTCGTCCCGACCTGCAAGGAAACCGAGCCTCAGAGGCGAGGCCGCCGGCCCGGCAGAGCCTGGAGACCCCCAGGATCCAGGTCTTCCCACGTGTGGACCGGCGCTGGGAGCGGCAGGAGGGCTCCGCGCAGGGACCACGGCCGCGGCTGGGGACACCCGCGTAATCCCACACAAAGCTAGTTCCTGATGGGGGCAGCCAGAGCACGGTGAGCAAGTGGCTCTCGTTCCCCTGCTGCCCACACCCCCCCCCCCCCGCCAGCACTCACCCGGAGCTGCCACTCCTCCACCTCGTCCTCCTTGCGCCGCCGCGCCTCCTCCAGGAGGGCGATCTTGGCGGTGTGCTCGGCGAGTTCCGTGGCCTGGGAAAGGGGCCGGAGCCAAGGTGATTTCCGGGACGCGCTCGGCAGGTGCCACTCGCGAACGGAGGGCCACGTGTTCTGGTACATGGCCGCGTCCCCGTCCAGCGGTTTCCACCCGCCGCCCGAGGGCCAACCACCGCAGGGCCCCCTCCCCACGGGCCACCCTACACCCTCAGGCAGGTCACCTTACAGCCCCAATACCAATTATTATAAGGCGGGTGTCACTTTTTCAATCCCCAGAGGCGGCCTCTCTGTAACTGAGCACCGTGTGGCCGCGCCCCCTACCAGCTGCTCCTGGCTCTTGATCTGATCCGCCGCCTGCCTCTCCAGCTCGTCCTTGGCGTGCAGCGCGGCCAGGCGCTCGGCCTCCAGGCGCTCGGCCTCCTCCTGCGCCCGCTTCCTCTCCTCCTCCAGCTTCAGGGCTCGCTGGATCTGGTCCGAGAGCTCTAGACACAGCGCAGAACCAGAGCTGCTCAAGGCTCCTGCCAGGGACCCTGCAGTCTTGCCCCGAATTCCCACCCAGAGGGGACCGGATGGGACATGAGCGTGAACACACCAACGCTGCAAAGCGGTGGGCCGAGTTCCACGGTGCCGGGACCTCTTCTCCCCGGGACACTGAAGGGAACGCTCACGGTGGTGAAACTGCCCTCCCCCGGCCAGGCCCTGGCCGCACCCTCGTTGCGCTGCTCTCCCCAGAAACTCAGCATCTGCACCGCTCGCCTGGGTTTCAGCTTATAGCGGGGGAGATGCAGCGCAGCTCCGGAGACCGCAGGCCAAGCATTCTATCTCACGGAACCTTAACATCCTCATCAGAAACGGGGGATAATTCAGCCTTGCCCTCACAGGCCTGGGGGCAATTCAAAGGATTACTGTGCATAAAGCATTCGGCACAGAACCCACACAGGTGTTAATAAAATACAGAATTATTTTCTACAACCGTTTTATCACGTCTCTTCTGCAAGTCTCTACTTCGGGTGTGTGCTTAACTGGGATGTGTGTCCTTGGGACGGGGTTCCCTCCTGGTTGGCCTGTGCCGACCGTCGGCCCTGCCGTCCCAGCCCCCCGGGGCAGAGGCCCCGCCCACCTTTCTCCGCCTTCCTGGTCTTCTCCGCGTAGTCCTGGAGCCTGAGCATCAGCTCTTCCTTCTCACGCATCATCTGCTCTTTCTCTCTCTCCACGATTTCTCTCCTTTTCTTCTCGGTTTCCAACTGCTGCCTGTTTCCGGGAGGGGAATCGGTGGTGGCACGGGGCTCAGACTCCGCACAGCGGCCTGGTCATCCCAGCCCAGGCACATGAGGGGCAGCTGTGTCTTGGTTACCAGCCGTCCCCAGCGTCCAGTCCAGGCCCCGGGCCCGTCCGTCCAGCAGAGGACACTGGTGACAGCACTGACCCCAGGTGCCCTGACTGCTCTCCACCTCGGGCTCGGGCTCTGCCCACAGCGAGACAGCTCCGAGGGCTGAGCCGCGGCCCTGCAGACTGTGATCCGCCGGCCCTTCTGCGGGGAGCAGCGCAGACACAGCTGCCCGTCCCCGTGCCCGGGAGAACACGCCCTGACCGGCCCTCCTGCCACCGCCCGCCCCTGCTCACCGCTCCAGCTGCTTCTGCTGCTTCTCCTCCCGGGCCTGGGCCTTCATCTGCTGCACCTCAATGGTGTCGGGCTTCCTGCGGCGCATGTACAGCTCGTGGTTCCCCATGCACAGCTGCAGGATCCGCTTGTTAATTCGCAGGCGGGGGGCATAGAACACGAAGTCCTGCAGAAGAGAACAGGGCAGACTGCGACAAGGGGAACGCCTTCCTTTGGCTTTCTTGTTCCAAACCCGACTTCACCCACTTCTGGATACCTCTTCGAAAAGGACAAACGTAGCAGAGAGTACGGGCCAGAAAGGGGGTTCAAGGTAAAGCCACTGACCCCGAATGACAGACAGATGTTCCTGGTGCCGCGGGGCGCACGTTCTGCAGGACAAGCAGAGGGGGTGTGCGTGCTGAACCTCACGGCTGGACCACAAAGCTGCTCTGGGCCCAGCCCCCCCGGCCTTCAGGCTAACATCCTCGTCCGGCCTCTCCAGCCCCACAGCCCTGTCTGTCCCCGGTTCCTGCCCGCACAGCACAGCCTCTCCTACTTCACTGAGCTTCCGTCTCCTCCGTCTCAGCCTTTCGTCTCCCATGCTGCTACCAGCGCACCGCTAGGGTCACCGGCGGAACTTTGATGCCAGCCTGTCAGCTCCAGGACCAGGTGCAAACGCCCTGGGCTGGCGCACGTGAAGGCCTTCCGGCCCTGACCCACCCCTTGTTCACCTAAACTGCACTCTTTCACACCGTGAGCACATCCGCACACAGTCCCTCCTACTTGGCATGTCATGTCCAATCCCACACACCCGAGGCCACAGCACTTCCATGAGATCTCTCCTCCTCCACGGCTGTCACTTCTGTGCCCCCCGCACCTGATGGAGAGGTCAGCTGTGGCGTTGCTGGTGCCTTGCCCCGCTGGCTTGTTCCGCTCTCTCTCCCCCAACAGATGGTCAGCTCCCTGGAGAGCTGGGCCACGTTCATTCATCTCTGCGTTCCCAGGACCAGACCAATGTGCCCAGGGAACAACTCTCTGCCGGTGACTGACAGTTCCCGCGGCACTGTCGCATCTGACCCCGTGATACTGGGCGAGTCACTCCGCCACTGAGCCTCAGCATCTTCGCTACAATTAACTGTCTTGTGAGGATTAACTCAGAAAATGTTCACAAGGACTTAGAAAGGCGTCTGGCACAATGAAAGCTGCCTCAGACTTCGGGCTGTCTTACAAAACCGCTACTGGAAAGCCGCTTTTTTTTTTTTTTTTTGGCATCTGCTTCCTCTTCCCGCTTTCTCTTCTGAGGCACAGGGCCCTGAGCACCCAGATGCCGACCACTGCAACAGGGAGAGGGTGGCTGCGGCCAAGAGGTGGTGCCGCGTGTCCCAGAGCGACTTCCAAAACCAGGGCCAGGGAAGCCCTGGAAAGCCTTCTTAAAAACAAGAACAAAATCACAGCATCCAAGAGCTTCATGATTTGTGACCACACGAGTCCGGGACACGGATGACACAGCGTCTTGTTTCCTAGCTCCTGATTACCCCTGTAATTAACAGAGGCGACAGAGGAGCAGTATAGTTTAGAAACTCTTGCTAAAAGCTACTGGAGGGCTTCCCCGGTGGCGCAGTGGTTGAGAGTCCGCCTGCCGATGCAGGGGACGCGGGTTCGTGCCCTGGTCCGGGAAGATCCCACATGCCGCGGAGCCCCTGGGCCCGTGAGCCATGGCTGCTGAGCCTGCGCGTCCGGAGCCTGTGCTCCGCAACGGGAGAGGCCACAACAGTGAGAGGCCCGCGTACGGCCAAAAAATATATATATATTGGAAAAGGGGCATCTGCTTCCTCTTCCCGCTTTCTCTTCTGAGGCACAGGGCCCTGAGCACCCAGATGCCGACCACTGCAACAGGGAGAGGGTGGCTGCGGCCAAGAGGTGGTGCCGCGTGTCCCAGAGCGACTTCCAAAACCTACAGGAGCACGCTGCGCGAGCTGAGCAACAGGCCCAGGAAGGGCCTGCTTAGTGCCTCAGTCTGGTACACCTGTCCAAAAATGCTAGGGAGGCAGTAATGTCGAGCCTGAGAGCCCACGGACCTCCTGGGCGGAGGGGGGCTCTCCTTGGGGTTTCACACACTTGTTATTAAGTCATCGGGTTTCCCAAGGAGGTGTCTGCGGAGCTGGGAGAAGCGGGTATTTTTATTACCCACCTGTCTCCTATTACACAAAGAGAAAATAATCTCTCGTTACGGCTGCACAGCCATGCTACCCAAATGGGTCTTGACTGTGGTTCCTAAGTATTTGTAAAGAAACTCTAATTAGCACGAACTCCTCTTCAGAAAAATATCAAGGGTCAGAACTGCAGGTGACACTCCCCACAGCGTCCGGTCGCCCGAAGACAGGGCCTGTGAACACCAGACAGCGAGAGCATCGATGGCTTCGCGGGAGGTGGAGGAGCCCTCGCGTGCCGCCTTGAAGGAGGCCAGTTCCTGACTTCAAGTTAAAAACAAAAACTAGAAGCTTTTACTTAGAGATTTCTAAACCCACGTCTCCAGCCCAGGCCTCCTGAGGAGACCTGGGGCAGGCCATCTTAGCTGGCAGAGAACGACGTCCTAAAAACCGAAACCGGGCATGAGGACAGCGAACCCAAGTCCCCAGGGACACGGAGGAGGAAGGAGGGAAGCCCTGGCGAGCTGTCGGGTGAACACGGGAGCCCCGGGGCCGCCCTCTGCGCAGGCTGGGCAGGGCCCGCTGCTGTCACGTGCAGGTCTCCATCCTTCCGCCTCTCCCGTGGGGCAGGAACAAAAGGCCCATTCTCGAGGGGAGCCAGCTGTCTCGGCCCGTGAGCCACCCAGGCAGGCACTACGCAGCACAAGAGTCAAGATCACGGCCCCGAACCGCGGCACCCGCGTGGCCGGGGGCGGAAGCTGCCTGGCTGGGGCGCGGGGCCGGCGCTCAGCCGGGGCTTTGCCCAGGGGACCGCCCTCCACGCAAGCTCAGGAATCCCTCCCCCGAAGTGGTGACGCGACCACGACCGCGTCTCCTTTTCTGTCTTCTACGTAAAGGCGTGAACTTGGACATGTGGTGTTCTACCGCCCCAGGCGCTAAGCCTGCCTGCGGCTGCGCAGAACAGCCCTGGGAGGTGTGCGGGCCCCAAGGGACCCGTCCCCCCAGCCAGCCCCCACCATAAGGCACCCAAGCAGAGGACGCCTCCTCCGTGAGGCCCCCCAGACCCACCCACCTGAAGCCATCGCCCACCCCACCTCTCATCTGCGTCCCCCGATCTGTCACTCAGTACAGCTGCACTGTTAAATTCTCTGCCAGAAAGCACGTTACTTGTTTCGTTTGTCTTCACCCATCTCTTCACTGGCGTGTACACCTCGTGGGGCGGGACCTGTCCTGTTCCGCCGTACACACCATCCTAGTATCGCGCCTGACACGCGGCGTGTGACCAGCAAATGTTTCTCTCTCCCTTTTTCCCCTTTCAAGTGATGGCTTCACATAAAACCAGATTATAGCAAAAGTATACTCGGCTAATTCAACCAGATGTACCGCAACTGCCTTTGCCTGGGAGCTTGTGATTGTACAATATTCTTCAGCTTTTCGGAAGCTAAACTTAAACCAAATGTGAAAAAAACCATACAACTTAATTCTTAAACAGTCTACCCAGAATTCCTGCTTCTGTCACTTCTCAAAAAATGTTCTGAACAATCAGTAACGTCTCATGAACAGACAGTAGCCTACACAGGATCGCAGGATCTTCTCGCTCTGACTGCCCCATCTCACTGCCCACGTAACACTGGTAACAAACACTACGACCCTCGGTTCACGGTGCTGCATACTAATGTGACCTGTTACCATGGAGCTGGAGAGCCTGTATTAAACGCTTGTTAATTTAAAATAGCTGTGCAACTGCCCATGGAGCAGGAGTCATGAGTTTGCGAACAGCAGGAACACGGAAAGTGTCTTTCAGTGAAGACAATACTTCTACACACAGCGTCCAGACCTCTGGTTTTCCCTTCCTCGGGACTAACCCCTCGTGGGAGGAGCAGCTGGACAGTAATGCCACACGCTGTCCCCTGAGCGTTAACCGTCACCATGCGGTGCCCAAGCCCTGGACGGCTCCCAGACGTGCCTCTCTGAGCCGAACACTGTAACTAAGGAACCAAATTACATGAGACACCAAGTTCCTTCCAAACTGTAATTCTGGTAAAATTCACGACAGGCTCCAAGAAGGGTAAGAATTTCTTCTAGTGGCAGTTTTTTAAAGAACAGATTTCCAATTAGAAAACGAATTCCTGGGCTTCCCTGGTGGCGCAGGGGTTAATCCGCCTGCCAATGCAGGGGACACGGGTTCATTCCCTGGTCCGGGAAGATCCCGCATGCTGCGGAGCAACTAAGCCCGTGCGCCACAACTACTGAGCCTGCACTCTACAGAGCCCGCGAGCCACAACTACTGAAGCCTGCGCGCCTAGAGCCCATGCTCCACAGGAGAAGCCACCACAGTGAGAAGCCTGTGCACCGCAAAGAAGAGTAGCCCCCGCTCACCACAACTAGAGGAAGCCTGTGTGCAGCAATGAAGACCCAACGCAGCCAAAATTAAATAAATTAAAAAAAAAATTCCTCCATGTCTTTTCAAAAAAAAACACAAACTCCTCACCCATTCCACCACTCTACATTACGTATTGTCTTAATCTTTTGAGCAAACGCAGCTGAAAGTTTACATAATTTCCACAATGTACCGGTCTTTACAGCTATTAGCTAACAGTTGGTATTCAAATTCTAGGATATGACGTTCCTTTTCTAGCTAAGTCCTCCCAGGATGACTGCCCAACAGGCTCTTCTTTGTGAGGGGCTGTTTCCTACATCAGCACCGATGTGAAGGTGCCAGTGTGAAGACCACCTGCGGGGCACAGGGCAGTCAGGGGAAAACAAGGCGCAGTCCGTACCAGGAGGAGGGGGGGATGCGGGGGCCAGCAAGTCTGACGTATCCTAACGTGGGTAAGTTGCAAGGACAGCTCACCAAGTCAAAGCCCGGCCCCGAGGCTTGACCATCACAGTGCATGCTCCAGGGGGTACCAGGGCAATGCTGCCGTGAGCACCCCACCCCAGGCCCACTGCCTGGAGGCAGGCTGGTTTTCCACACGAATATGAACATTTCACAAGCCCAGAAATGCAACACTTTGTGAAATGCTTATCATTTAGCAAAGGTCGATGACTCAGAACTGCCCTTTTCTTCATAAGGCATGAAGACCATTTGGAAACTTAGATGACAAGAGTCAGCTGGCTTCTGACGGGTGGACCGCTGGGTTCCACCATAACCTCCTACTGCAATGCCCAGTGGCAGGGCCCAAGGGGACCTTAACCCTCCATGTAACCTACTGGGACTTCTTCCCCCCGCCCACACACACACAGGTAATTCTGAGTATCACCGGCTCCTTGTCACACAGAGAAATCTGACCTCTATCTTGGAAACGTATTTGGCTGCAAGATGAAAAACAGTAACCTGTAACTGTTATGAACTTACGGGAGCCTTCTTGTCGATGGGCTTAATGACAAACTTTTTGTCATTGAAAGAGATGTTCCTGATTTCGCTCCATGGGAAGCCAATCTTTGGGGTCAACCTAAGGTTAAAAAAAAAAGGTGGGAGAGTTAGATGGGTACTTGGATTGGCTAAGAAAGGTTTGTAAATCTATTCTTAATTTCTTTTAGTTTAATTTTAAAAAGTACAAAGCTAGCCCGAGAATCCTATTATGTAGTGTACATCATAACTGAGTGTACATCATAACTGAACAGTTGCCACCTGTGCTAGGTTAGCTGACAGGTGGGTGTCACTGAGGGTCAAGCTCTAGGAAGCCTTGATATGCTCCCATTGGCATTTGTCTTTCTCAGTTACTACGTCCAGTCACCCCGGCTTGTAATCTTGAGGTCAACTCTGATTCCTAACCAGGCACATCCTTTCATCCTTTGAAGTATCTCTCATGACCATCTTTTGCAATTCATTCCCACGTCACCACCCTAATCCCACCTCTCACATGCCAGCAGCCTAACCAACCAAGTTCCTTCTGTTGCCTACAGAACCCTACTTCCAGTCTGCTTGTCTGATTAATGTCCCTTTTGGTCAATCCATTCCCCTCCTGAAAAATGTCAACACTGCCGCCCCAATACCCCCCGCCCCGGTTTCTACAGGATGACATCCACAGTCCTTAACTTGGCGTCCAACAGCTTTCTAACCTAGACCCAGCTGCCTGGCTCAGCCCATCCTTTCAACGCAGCGTTCACTGCCGCCCCTCGCACGGAAGGGCCTCCCTCCTCCCTCCCCCACCACTCCCAGACGTGCACCATCAGGCCAGCTCACTCTCCCTTTCAGCCGCCTTTCCCTTTCCCCTCTCAACCAACGTGCAGTCCCTTATGCTACACAAACTATTCTTGTTATTTAAATTACTGCATTATTATTTAGTTCTTTGAAAACCAGGCAGGTGAGCAGTCTGATGGCAAAGACCACACCTTATGTTTCCTGTACATGCTACGCCCAGGGCAGCTGTTCACCAGTGGAAAAGGAAAGCGCTGGTAAGGTCCAAGTCCAAGGTTTCCTTACCGTGTTGTTGTCTGTTTCTCCCTTCAGAAAACTGTTAGCATTTGCTTAATATATTAGGTGCTCTAATGTTGGGTGCATGTATATTCACAATTGTTATAGCTTCTTGATGAGCTGAGGGCTTGGTATACGGATTCTGCCCCTCTAGTTCTCATCTCGGTGATGCATGCTCTCCTGGCTGGTCAGACAGACACCTTCCCATGTCATCCTCCAAGTTCCAAGAGAGCTCTCAGATCACACACCCTAACAGTAGCCCCACTACTGTCCTACTTAATCGCTACTAGTCCACTACTGGCCGAAACTCCGGATTTTTAATTAGCATTTCTGGGAAAGCTTATGGTATGACTTCAAGACCACATTGCTCTACTTACCTCATAATTTCCACCCTCTTCTTCATCTCCTCCACCCTATTCTTTCAACACATTTACCATGGATGCCATTCCAGAAGGAATGACAGATCCTCAAGCAACCTTTCAGAGATGCTGCCATGAAAACGGTCCTTGCCATGAGCCATAGAAACTTCCCATTTAGAAAAGAGCAGGAGTGGGGAGGACTCTACTGCCTACCGACATGTTTAAATAAAAACTGATGGGCAATGTAGGTCCTGTTATGACAACACGAGCCAGGTCAAGGCAGTGGGCGTGGCCTCTGAGGGCCAGGAGTGGGCACCTAAGCCCGACAGGCTTCTGGGACCCAACAGTCAGGGCACTGGCCAGGCTGTGGTTCTAAGTGTCCAATCTTTTTGATATACATCCTTTTTTTAGTTTTGTCCTATAGGATCACCAATGCCTGTTGAAATACATCTGGTTAACATGCTTCACAGCACTCAAAAACGCATGCAGGGAGTTTGTTCAGTTATTTTATCTCCCACTGTATATGGGACACACACACACACACACACACACACACACACACACAATTGTTTGAAGAAGTAACTTTGTATATAGGTGTCTGAGCACTGGAAAGGAACTCAGGATGACACCTGGTCCTGCCATGGACGTAACCTCTATCCTTACGTGGAAAGGCCGTAAAAGAGAGACATCGGGTAGGCACTTGTTGCTTCAGAACACTTTCCTCCAAAACACAAGGCCAACGTGCTGGGCAGAGCAGAAGAGCCAGGAACCAGCAGCTGCTCAGCTCTCAGCCACGCAGGCAGCACTGTGGGCCCGGCTTCCAACGCAACGATCTGTTCTCTGCCTCCTAGTTCTATACGAGTCTCTCAAAATAGTTTCTAACCCAGAAAACTTGGACCTTCAGGCTAGACAGACATCTTTCTCTCAAGGGTTGGGCATCCTGTCACCACGGCTTCCAGCTTCTTCTTTCTGCTGTACCTGCAAAGTTTGTCTTTTTTTAAGACTCTGAAACGTCGTATAACAATTTATAGCCCCATAAGCAGGACTGCAGTATCGAAAGATGAGGACTAAACATGAAAATTATGACTCACCCCTAAGTTAAAGAACCTCCTTTTATTCTTGACCACAGTTGGAAGATTAAAGTCTTACAAGGATTTCTTTCTCTTTTTTTTTTTTTTGAGTTCACTCAGAGGACACAAACAGAGAAGGACCCACAGAGAAGATTTCTAAAGGATTTATAAGTCACGAATTTTAAAAGTGCAATTCTCGAAAGATTGGGGACCAGAGCTCTTTGGAGAAACAGCCGATTCCAGGGCTGGAGCATCTGGAGGTACCAGTATGTAGGAAGTGCCTTGAAAATAATGGGGTCAGGAGGGCCCAGGAGCCCCTCAGAGGGGCTCCGAAAAGCAAATCTCAAACGATGTTAGCTACAAAATAACAGTATAGATTACGGCCCATAGAAGAAAACACATATTTACATAAGACTAAACAATAAATGGAGAAATTGGTTCCTTATAGAATTCCATTAATATGTGTAAATAGAATGGTTTTTTAAAAAAAATCACCATTTCTCAAATATTACAATAACTGCTTCATGCAAGTCTCATCAATGGATGTAGAATTAATAGATGAAAGTTTAACAAACAGGATATTCACATAGTTTCAAAGACTCTCCCCTAAATACACTTGTCCATTACGAAGGGGAGGTGAGTAACTTTGCAGAGAAGCCTGGCCAATGCCACCTTGACCCGAGATCAAAGTCAACACCAGAAGCAGGATGTTCCGACGCCACACGCTGCCTGCAAGGGTGCGACAGCACTTTTCAGATTCATGCCCAAAGCGCAAACCTCAAATCTTATCATGGGAAGGTATGAGACTGATCCAAGGTGAGGGATTTTCTAAAGAGTCAATGGTCAGTGCTCTTCACAAGTGTCAAGGCTGTGCTAGACAGACGGACAGACTTTGGGACTGTCCCAGATGGGAGGAGACTGGGGAGTGTGACAATTAAATGTAGGTGGGATTCCAGGCAGATCCTGGGGCAGGAAAGGGACACTGGTGGACAACTGATAAGACCGTTAAGGGCATCACGTATCAAGGTGACCATCCTGACTGTGTTTATGTTAAGGTGTTGACATCTGGGGAAGCTGCGGAAGGGCACATGGGAATTCTTTGTACCTACTATTTTTGGAAACTTTTTAAAGTCTGAAATGATTTCAAAATGAAGGGTTAAAACATTTACATTCAAAATGCGTGGCAGAGAGTGAGGACGATGCTCCGCCTCTCGACAGGAGCCTGGATTTCACAGGCGTGTGTCTGTCTAACGTCAGCAAAGGAACACTCAGAATTGTGCATTTTGTTATAATTAAATTTTACAGCAAAAGAAAATCAAAACATACTGAGCTCTAGTGAACAGTATGCATTTTGGGGGAAGTATACCGATGCCTGCAATTTACTCTGCAACGTGGGGGCAGCCAGCGGGGCGGAGGGCCATGAAATGAGGACGGGGAGGGGCGTGACAAGGTCCGTGGCGACATGCTGATGGGAGGCTGCTCGTGGCCACGGGCACGTGGGCTTCACTGTGAAATGCTTTTCATTTTGCAGTGTTTTGAAAGTTTTCACTGAAGAGTTTAGAAAGGTCTGGGGTGGGGGGATGGGCTGCAGATCATGGCATGCCTCACGGAGGGGGAAGAACAGAGACAGAGAAGAGCTGCCAGGCGCCCCCCCCCCCACCCGGAGGCCGCGGCAGTGATAACGGAGATAAGCAACAGTGGCTGAAGCTCTTCCCACACTTCCTTGTGGAAGAAAAGGCGCTTAGGCGGGGGGGGGGGGGGGGGGGGGGGGGCGCGCGCGCGCCTGGGCCTCCGCTCCTGCCCCCACCCTCTGCAGGGCAGGCCCGTCAGAAAACTCTCCCCACAGCCGCCCTTCCTGCCACCCGCCCAGCCACACTAAGAAGCCACCATGGCTTCTCCTCAGGCCCTCCCCGCACGTGTCCAGCCTCTCTTCTCGGCCAGTCTGAGCTGGGCTTCTAAACATCCCCCAGAGGTGGTCTCACCGGAGTCCTCGCAGCGGCAAACTTCTGTAAGAAACTAAGTTATTCAAAAATTCTGTCTGTTCCGCGTTCAAGTTAGGGTACCAAGGACAGAAAGGAGAGGATGGTCTGACAGCTGTGACCCGACGTATTTGTTAAAACAAAGCACACACAGATCCGAGAATCGCCTTCTGCTCTCCTCTGCGATACAGGTTAAGCCACTGACGGTAAGGCACGAAGACGTAACCGCCCCCGCGCCCGCCAAAGAAATCTGCCTGTGAGCATAATTTTAGAAACTGGAAAAAAAGAATGTACTTAAATGGTTGAAACATCATTTCTAATGCCAATAAAATAGAAATGTAAATCAGAATACATGATTTGCAACGCTGGGGAAGGAATGTAAGGGAAAAGACACTTGGCCTTCATTTCGCCCCCTCCTGGTCTACAGCCCTTTCCCAGCATCCTCCCTGCTGCAGCCCTGGGCCCGTGGCACATTCAGAAACTCCTCCGGACAGAAGGACTAGGGGAGTGAGCCCTGGGAGGGACGAAGCCGGGGGAGAAGCGTGCTTGCAAAGCACTGAAGAATCTGGGGCAGGATCAGCTCCTCTAGTTTTTGTTGTGGCCTGAGGATGCCGGGTAGGGTTATAACACAGCTCATCTCAACTTTTTCTGTCCCACGCTGACGGCAGCGTGCGGGGAAGCTGCCTAATTCCTCCCTCTCGATGTTCTCTCCTCTTCAGATCTAAGGGTTTACAGAAAGGAAGACAAATGCTTCCTGTCCTACATGCTCCCAACTTGACTGTTATACGTACAATGAAAAAGGGACCCCAAGAGACTTTTTTCTTTGGGGAGAAGACCCTTTTGAGAGGTTGCCCGTTTCACAGCTAAGCTGGGGGAGGGGAGGAGAGCGGAGGCAGGACTGGAAGAGCCAAGCTGCTCGGAGTTTCACTCGGGATTTGCGTGGGTGAGGGAAGTCACAAGTTGACAGCACGTCCCTGCCTCTGGCTCTACCTGGCAGCTCGAAAAACCTGTTTGGAAGCCCCGGCCTTGGCTACGTCACAAGATCTGCTCATTCAGGAAGGCGGTTTCCCATGTATACTCCCACGAGGCCGCGGTGCTCCCTGCTGACCAGCTCCCGCCCTCCAGCCCAGGGGCCTCCACAAGAACTAGGGCTGGTTTCCCGAGTCCCTGACTGATGCAGACTGTTTCTGCCTGTCCACAGCACTGGGTCTAGCACGCCGGGGAAGGAGCAAACCAGGAGTCCCCAGTAACTCACTTCGGGGTCCTCAGGCAAGTCCCTGCGACCCTCTGCTAAGCACGCCACGTCCTAAGTGTAACTGGATTCGTCCGACTGGCACCGCGCCTCCCGGCGGAGACGCTCTCCTCCACCCACTCTGGGCGCGCGGTGGAGGGGCTGGAACGCCAGGCACCGGTCCCCACCCCAGGGGAAATGGGTCTGGACTGTGGGTCCTGGCCAGAGCGCCTGTGGCCGGGATTATGGTGGACTCTGTACAGGTTATCGTGTGTCAGAAGCGGCGCTGCTGCCCTCAAGAACGTCAGGGTAGGGGTGGGAACCTGGGGCCTGGGGGAGCCGAGAGCAGGTGAGACAGGTGAGCTGCCACTCCAAGCCCAAGGAACAGGGAACCGCCGCGGAAAACTTGTCCTTGCCGAATCAGAATGATTTGTGTGTGTGTGTGTGTGTGTGTCTAGCCCCTTGGCAGGAAAAAGGCATCTGCGCAGAACTGGTAACCACAGGAATGGGCAAAGGAAGCCGGGGGAGGCCAGCCTGCCTGCACTGAACTGCAGCAGGGCCCACTCCACAAACTAACACACTGAGGCAATCGGGTACCTCCTGCAGGTTCAGAGGATTTAGCTAGACTGTCCGCACAGAAAGGCTACTACCGTGTGCAGAATCTCAAGGTCCCTGATAGCACCATAAATATTCTGGGTCGGATCAGCACACACCTCAAGCCGCCCAGCACTGCTGGCTGGTGGCTGTGGGCGTGCTGGTACCTACAGGCAGCTGGGGCGGCCTCACAGGAAGGGGCGGGAGTTGGCTTTCCTGCAGCTCTTGTTCTTTCACAAGCTCCAAAGTCCATGAGGTCACGGACCGGTGTGGTCCACCTGCTGGGCCCCTCGGCACGTGCTACACGTGCTAATAATGAACAGGCTAAGAGAGGAATAACGCACACCTCTGAACCGACCTCCGACATGGCCACGTCACAGTCGCAAAGCTCTTAAGCGTCAGACACTGGGCCAGTAAGTTGCTAGATAAATACTCTGAAAAGAACCCACATGCACATTTGCCATTTTCTCCATGGTTTCCAGGCCTGATACCCCACCAACTAAAGAGAATATAAAGTTCAACTCACTTATCATCTTTCTCATAAATATTTAGTCCAAGGGCATCAACTCCAAGCCAAAGGTCTGTTCCTTTCTTATTTTTTATCTCAAAATAGTTGATCCCATACATTTCCAGGTCCTGGGCAATCTTCAGATACTCCAACATAGCACTGTCTCTGGGTGGGGAGAACAAACATTGGCATCGTCGTCAGCGTGCACCCCGCGCTCAACAGTTACACCGTCACCAGGATCTGAAACGTAGTGCATCATGGAGGACGGGCTGACAGCCAGGTGCCTCCGTCCCTCTGCCGGCCTGTGCCCCAAGTGGGCGCCCAGCCACCCTGGACACTGACCACGGGCGTACGTCACGTGTCAGGAAAGAACCAAACTGGCTCGTGCTGCCCACTCTGGACACAGAGGGCTTCCCTTGGAAATTCTATCACCGGGCACGACCTCTCTCTCTCTGTGGCCCACACCGTGCTTCAGGGAGCCCACCGTCTGCCTCACTTGGGGCCACTGCTTGGGTTTTGAGTTATTTCTCTCCACAGAAGATGCTCGGGTCAGGCAGGAAACTCTAAGGACACAAAGTCTCTGAGGCCCAAACTGCAAATGAACTTCTGAGGACGGGACATCATGCCAAGAGCTGCTGCCAGTGCCCGAGAGGAGGATTCTAGGACAGGCATCTGGTCGCTCCGTTCTCACCCACCGCAGGTCCCACTCCGACCCTCTCCACACCTCGCTGGTGCTCCTTTATTAGCAAGTGTTTCTCACTTGGGATCTTTTTTTTTTTTACATTTACAACCTTTTGAAGGCAACCACCTTATGGACGATGAACGAATCAGCACCTCTGTGACAGGGAAAAGAAAATGCCTGGTGGGCTGCGAGCAATGCTCCGGCCCCCTTGACTAAAATGAAGAGTTTCAGACACAAGCTTTTCTTTCCTCTGAAACAAGGAGGGGAGAAGGCTGGAGGGACTGAAGGTGTAAACCAAACCACTTCTGCCCTGGTGGCGGTGGGGAGGAACAGCTGGCTTCGTTTGGGAAGAAACCTCACCAGCAGCTCCTTACCTTCCCTGCCCCTCTAGGCACGGCTCTGAGCGAGTCACCTGAAGGACCCGAGTCCCCTACAAAGAAGACCGGCTCCCAGCCCAGCACTCACTTGAGCATCCCGCGGTGCTCGGCGTGCCACACCTGGATCCGGTCCTCCCACTGGTCCCTGGTGAGCTTGTGCTGGTCCATGACTCTGGATCGCAAAGGAAGAGGGCACAGAGCCGTCACCCCAGAGGGCCGGGAGCAGCGTGCGACCGGCCACTGAGCACCCTCACACAGACCCTGACTGTTCTTTCAAATAAAACCATCTACTTCCTAAGATGCGGCATTTCTATTTATGACAATTAACAGCCTGGACGATTCAGAACCTGGAATGAGACAAACCCAGTCTTGCTGGAAACACTTTTAAAAGGTGTTTTATTTTAAGTGGCCTCTCCTTCCAAAAGAGGTAATTTATGTGACCGCCAGTAAATAAAAAGATTGAACAGGGGCCGGTTTACCATATACACCAGGGAGAGCTAAGATGGTTCCGCTCCGGCACCTGCGGCTCCTGTGAGGAGGGCCCCCTCCCCTGCTGAGTCCCGCTGTCGCAGAGGCCACTCCAGGGTCCACCGAGGGGTGGCAGGGCCTGCGGAAGGCCAGCCCGTGACTGCAGACAGAGTCCCCAGCCTGCAGAACACTCGCCCTCCACAAAGCCCTTCTGCCTCCCGACCCTCCTGACACGATGCTCGCACGCGGGCCCGGCCCCCGCCGGCTCACCTTTGGGGGATCAGCCGCTCGGAGCCAAGGTACCCGGACTTGTGCAGCTCCTTGCCGTAGTCCCCGAACTTGGCCTGCACGGCGTAGGAGCCCAGGAGCACCGCCGTCTCGGGCGGGCAGTAAATCTCATCGCTGAGAATCCCCTCCTTCACTTGCAGGAAGAAAAGCTTCTGGGTGATGTCCTGGATGAGCTCCTCGGACACGTCTTCGGGGTAGAACTTGGCCCGGAACTTGAACTGCAGAGGGTTCTCCTTTCTGACCTCCTGGGCGGACACCTGGGCGGCAGAGGCCAAACCTCACTGCAAGTTCAAAAGACAAAGACCTGCCTTCCCAACACAGGTTTTAACCACTGACTCAAAAGCATCCTTCAGGCCAGTTTTCAGAAGATAATGTTTGTTCTGAAAGTCACCTTTTTAGCATGGAAGACAGAAGGCCAGTGAGAGTCCTGTTACACCCTCACACTAGCCCCAGCCCCAGCCTTGGTTTTCTGGGGGCGATGCTATCAGCTCCAGGGGACTGCCTGAGTGACCCGTGAATCTGGCCTCTGTCCACATGGCCAGGCCAGCCCTGGACCATGAGCTCACTCTCAGTAATTCCTCACGCCCCCCCACCCCCTTCCATGCCTCCAATCACCCTCCTGATGGGCCCAGTAACATGGGAGGGAGGGCAGGAGCTGGAGACGAGAGAGAAACTGCCTGGAGAAAACACATTTAGCTCACTGCTGTTCTCTGTAATTGTTAATGGAATTATCCAGTCTTTGGAGTTGAAACTCTTATCACAGGTTCAAACAGAGCAATAACAGATTCTTACAAAACAGTGGATGATTCATGGTTTATAAGATTAACAATCTCATTGGAAAAAAAAAACAACAAAAGCTAAGGTCAACTAAAAGCTGAGCAATTAAGCATCACACACTCCAATAAGGGAGCAGTAAGGAGAAATGCCAGGATCTCATTTCCAGCAACCACCTCCATTTACTGGAAACCTGCAACCTCTCTGTCTTTAAAAACTTTTACACAAATAGAAAGGAACACAAAACAAAAGACAGAGTTTCAATGTCAACAGAGTAGACCAAACCCAATTAATAGCCTGTAAATAGTTAACATGACTTACTTTTTTATCAAGTTTCAACCAGGTAGGAAATCCTTTATTATCTACATACTGGAGGCCAAAGTACCACACTTCCCGAAGGCCGATGGTCTTAACCACCTGTGTGAAAGAGACGGGGGAGGGGGGCGAAGCAGTCATGAGGAACTCTCTGGATGGCAGTGGCCCTGGGCTGCCACCATCACATGGTGCAGCAGAGCTGCCAGGAGAGCGAGGCGCCAGCTTAGACGCCGCGGGCGGGCCTCCGCTACACCGTCTGTTACTAAGACATGAACCATTTACTTTTCTTTCTTTTTTGGCCACACTGTGCAGCTTGTGGAATCTTAGCTCCCCGACCAGGGATTGAACCCAGGCCCCTGCAGTGAAAGCACCAAGCCCTAACCACTGGACCGCCAGGGAAGCCCCTGAGCCATTTACTTTTAATATAAATTTGAGCAGATTTAGGGTTAACTTTAAATCTTATAAAATGTCACCCCTACTCCTCTGTCCTCCATTATGCGTTTCTGAGTAAAGACAGCTAGGTGGGCCACAGGGAATGGGCCGTAACCCAGGTACACCCACCGGTAAAAGTGTGTGTGCGTCACAGGTGTGACTGCACCTGTCGGGGAGCCCACATGAAAAAGGGGCTGAAAGACACCAACGTGAAGCAGAGCCTCCCCTGGATGCCCGTCTCTGCTCCTCGGCAGCTGGCCGGGCCTCCGCTCAGTGGGGTCAGGGCAGCAGCGGTCCCGGGAAGGTATAGAAGGCGGCGGGCAACCAGCTTCCAGGGAAGAGGGGGAGTGCTCAGCTTCACGCATGCCAAGGGGCGACGAGCACTTTCAACCTCCAGAAACGTGAAATTCTGATACAGGAAGGTGGAATTCAGCCCTAGGTCACAGTGCGTTTCACGTTTTTAAAATTCTCTCCAGTACTAGGACAAAAGTCTCCTGTGGTCCATTACACTGACAGCCCCACGATGGTTACTCTTGTGTCTTGAAGTCAAAAAGCAACTTGCCGTGGACACTTGTTGAATACTGTCAAAACTCTGCCGCATAGTTTTAAATTCCATGACATATAATGTTAAGCCTTTAAAAAAAAGGTTACTATTCTTCAAATATGTGGCTTCTATCATATTTAAAGGGAAAGAGGGATGTACACACTAGAAATGAAAATCAGGTATCTGGAGCACTTACAATAAAAACTGAAACACCAAACAAAGTCTGCCTTGAGCCTGTCTCTGCACTGGCCTGGGCTGTGGGGCCAGATGCTTGCGGAGCTCCCGAGTCTCCGTTTACTACAGGCCAGGGAATGACCTGCTCATTCACTCCCTTCACTCACCCAAAAAAGGGGAGGAGGGACTAGACCCGAGTCCTCATCACGAAGCGACAGGAAGGCAGTTTTGACTCTTACCAGAGCTCTCCCCGCAAGTCTGGTGAAGCCCCAGTTCTGCTTTTCGTGGTAGCCAAGTATAGAGGAAGCTGACTGAAAGACCAGGTTTTCTATACCCAATCCTGCTAGTTTCCTAAACCTCCATCTCAACATCTGGATACGAAACCTGCCTCGCCTTCCTCTGCGGGCTGTCCAAAGCCGCACAAGAAAGCCCCATGTACAGAAGCCACTCTACCTCTCCTTCCACTCCATCCACCCAGCTGCAGCCTTAGCCTGGGTCTGACCGGCGTGAAACCATTTCCTGTCCACTTGACTTCCCTGCCCCGTGCCTGTCAGACCCTCGCTGATCTTCAGACTCCTCTTCTCCATCTGCTCCGATGTGGCCGGTCCCCCTTCACGGAGCCGATCAGAGTCTGGAGCCGTGGACCTGACCCGGGTCCCTCACTCTCTCGGTGGAAGCCTGTCCCTGGGTTCCCTGATCTGCCACCCATCTTTACGTATGACTCTTCCGTCTACTTCCAGGACAACTGTCCTCAACGTGTTTCAAAGCCCTACTTCTCTCCCTACGGCTCCCCCAAAACAACAAAACAGAAGTAAACAACCTTCCTTTCTGCAGTCCATTCTAAAAACTGACCTGTCGGTCCTCTCTGCGAGGGAAACCCAGCATTCCTAGAAAAATACAATCACTGTTCTCTCTAATGTCCCTACCTCAGCCTAAAGCCGACACACAGCACGCAAGCCACACCTGGACGGGTGTGGGGGCCATTCCTTCATCTATGCCTCTGTGGTGTTTTATTTTTATCATTTTATTTATTTATTTATTTATGTATTTAAATTTTTGGCTGCGTTGGGTCTTCGTTGCTGCGCACGGGCTTTCTCTAGTTGCGACGAGCGGGGGCTACTCTTCGTGGCGCTGTGCGGGCTTCTCACTGCGGTGGCTTCTCTTGTTGTGGAGCACGGGCTCTAGGCGCGCGGACTTCAGTACCTGTGGCACTCGGGCTCCGCAGTTGCGGCTCGCGGGCTCTAGAGCGCAGGCTCAGTAGTTGTGGCACACATGCTTCAGTGGTTGTGGCACGTGGGCTCAGTAGTTGCAGCTCGCGGGCTCTAGAGCACAGGCTCAGTAGTTGTGGTGCACGGGCTTAGCTGCTCTGCGGCATGTGGGATCTTCCCTGACCAGGGCTTGAACTTGTGTCCCCTGCATTGGCAGGTGGATTCTTAACCACTGTGCCACCAGGGAAGCCCCTCTGTGTTGTTTTAAATGGCACGTTTTGGGAAAGGCAAAGGCAGGGATGTGTCTACTTAAGTCAGTCTCAAGCGACAGCTGGAAAATACTATTGATACTTTCTGGTGATGAAAACAGTGAGCAGAGAGTCACGTGGCAGGAACTCCTTTCTCAGCACGTCGGCAGCTGCAGTAGTGGGAAAGCACCATGGCCCCGCCCGGCCTCTGCGATGGTCTCTGTGAGGGCCTCCGTCACCTCGGAGCCCTGGACTAGAATCTAGTCACAGACGAAGCAACAGCACTGGGACAGGGGCTGGGGGACAGCTACTGCTGAGGAGACTCAAGTGACAGAGGGGGTAGGAGAGAATCGGACAGACTAACTACCTTCCAAGTCTCCTTCAACCGATGCCAGTTAAGGACCACATTTCAGTGACTGGCAGCTGGGCCCGTGGATGAGCTTCCGAGACCTAGAAGCGCATCAGGTGGAGCAGCAGAGAAAGGACACAGAGCCCCGCGCAGCCCGCAGCCCCTCCCGGATGTCCGTTCAGGAGGAAACATGCCCGGCGTGGCGGAGGGGCGCCGGCCCACGTGCGCCGACGGGGCCTGAGCATCCCCGCCTCACCGCACCACGGCGGAGGTATGAACAAGCGGATCTTCAAAGAGCGAGGTGCAACTGGGGTCAAGGCTGTGGAGACGGCCTTTCCTGCCAGGCCTCTGCGTCCACAATTCTAACACAGACCGAGTCATGTTCCGCTGACCCACGAGCGGTTCCAGGAGCGGTTCCACAGGTCCGCTCCAGCCTCAAATCCTCAGATTACAGGGTATTTCACAACAGGAACACACAATACTGAAAAAAATTCCAACACTAACTCTGGTGACTGAGGGGCACGCCAGCTGCAGGCAGCGCTGACCCGAGCCCCCGCTTCCTCCCCGTCCGTGCTCTCACCACTGCCCCCATATGGTGCCAGGATTTTCTTTCAGGAGAAACCCTTAGATTTCCACCCCAAGTCCAGTCCCGCCCCAGGCAGTAAATGTCTTTATCGTTATCAGGTGAGGCACGGCCAGGGAATGGCCTCAAAATCACAGCACAGGGAGAGCGGAGGCTGCCTTCGACCCCTCCGCTGAGGTGTGAGCCCCCAGGCCCTGCTCACTGGCTTGGGGAAATTAACCTGCTGGGTGCTGGCTTTGGGGATGAAAGGGAGAGCCCATCAGGCCCAGGGTGAGTCACCTATAGTTTCTACATTTGCCAGGACTCCGCTCCACTTTCCAGTTTGGTGCTGGGATGCAGAGCATGGCTTGGCCGACCGGCAGGGCCTCTCAGGAAGGCCGCCGACGGTGCAGGTGCCTGTGAACGCACACCCTGCCCCGGCGCCCTACTGGGTCCTCAGTCCCAGAGCAGAATTTACAAAGCCCAGAAAGGTAGCTCTCGCTCTGTCTAAAGCTTGGAACCGTTTCATGGAAGAGTTATCACGGCCCTCACGGTGGTGCACCGCGCTTATTAGAACTCTGCGTCACCTTCAGCTTCCATGAAGAGAGGGGCAGGAGCGCGGCTGGGCTGTTACCTGGCTGGAGGGAAGGGTGTGTGCTGACCTCCGAGGGGCTCAGGACTCTGCGGCTGCAGGGAGTGCTGGAGAGAGGCCGCCTGGCCCCATGCTGTCCTCCACTGCACCCCGGCCGCGAACCAGATGGCAGGAAACGGCCAGGGGGACCGTGGAGACCCCAGCGGGAGAGGCGGCAGCCAGAGCTCTCGGGTGAGGCTCCGGCTCGTGAAGACTGCACGGCGCCCCTTCTCCTCGGGACTGCGAACAGGGGCCCCCCGGGGAGAGTGTTTACGGCAGCTGAACCCCGCTGGCAGGGTCTACTCCACAGCGAGAAGCTAGCAGCCAACCAAGGTAGTAAATACGCTCGGCAAAGTGATTCCGATGCTGCTAACACTCTTTTCTACCTGGGAACCCGCTCTCTCAAGTTCACAGAAACCAACCTGATCGAAAAGCTGTTTTCCTGTTGTATTTGGCTGGATGGCGAACTCCAGCTCCGCGTCCATGGTGGTAACTCGGACGTTGATCTAGAAAACAGAATGGAACACATTACACTTAACCGGGTGTTTTTAATAATCTCCGAGTGCCCCACCTGAACTCAACGGTCCTGAGCAACGTGGTGAGAGTATGTCCCTCCTCCGCACCCATTCTCATACCTGTCACCACACCCCCCCAGCTCTGTGCCTACGCGTGCAGTCTGGATCCAAATGTGTGCCCTCGTGCCTTTAATAAAGCACAGGCACGCTCAGGTCTAAGCTGTTTCTCTACAAAATACTTTGATAACCGTCAACGTATTTTCCATACACCGTCTCACATTTTGGCCCCACGACAGCTAAGTGAAGCCGCCTCTGGGCGTTCACACCAAGTCTGTAAGTGACGGGAGAGGACAGAGGAGGGTCTGTGCACCAGAATGCTGCCAGCAACTTCAGAAAGCACCTCGACAGTGAAGAGAGAAACGGCGAAATGGTCACAGGCACATCGGAGAGGACAGAATACTATGTAGTAATCTGAAAAGGTAATTATGAAGACAGTGGGAACATGGAAGCATTACTAGCATAGTAAGGTCACAAGGTGGTAGTGATGGGAAGGCCTGAAAAAATGTCTCTAATAGTGCCATATTGGTGGTTTAAGGAAATTTATTTCAAGGTCATTTTCCAATTTATCGCTTGAAAAAACCCAGAATTTGCTAGCATATGGAAAACATGCAAATCCAGCTACCTTATATCACGGTCCCAAAGGAAAATAACACAGCAGCTATAATGCTTAACATTAAGAAATGCTTGCTTCTCACTATTTTTCACGTGAAATATATAAATAGCTGGATAGACATATATTCCAAATTCGTCCTAACACAGACAGAAATGTAACGAGGACACAGACTGACTGACTGTATTTATTATTTTAAAAAATTTATTTATTTATTTATTTAATTTTTGGCTACGTCGGGTCTTAGCTGCGGCCACGCAGGATCTTCCTTGCAGCATGCAGGATCTTTTGTTGCAGCGTGCGGGCTTCTCTCTCTAGTTGTGGCTCGTGTGCTCAGTAGTTGCGGCGCATGGGCTTAGTTGCCGTGCAGCATGTGGGATCTTAGTTCCCCAACCAGGGATTGAACCCGTGTCCCCTACATCGGAAGGCAGATTCTTAACCGCTGGACCACCAGGGAAGTCCCCTAAATGTATTATTTAGCTTCCTGATATAAGAACTAAAAAGTGGCGAGTTCCGAACGTGTGTCATGCCCTGGCTGGATACTTAGACTCTGTCTAAGTTGAACAAAAATTAGTCTTTACAAATCGAAAATCCCCTAACACTCAAGACTGTGATGATTGAGAGATACTTTGACACACATACAGCCTGTCTTAAAGGTTCTCTGACTGATATAACATATAGAGAAGTCAGGCATAATTTTCCAGATTTTAATAAACGTTTCCTCTCCAATCACAAGTCTACAAATTAAAGAACTGAAGTTTACTGAGAAGACTAGGCACGTTTTGGATTCTTCAAGTTTATTAAAATATAAAAACCTAAGTTTCTTCCTTTTCCTGCCAGCAATAATTTAAAGAAATCACAAAATGGCTGCTCTCTCAATTACGGTTCCAAGGGCACATGAGAGAGATGTGAGAAGCAGCCCCAAAGTCAAATACTCTCTAACAAACGCAGCTCCAAATTAAATTACACTCATAAGCCCACAATGAATGTCACACTCGAAACTGAAGTGGAGGGACGCGGGGCTGACAAGTGCTGGGCCTCAGATACGCTCTTCTTTCTCTGTCACCTATTGATTCAGAAACTGAACCACCAAACAGTGTGTACCGAATGCCACTACCCTGGTTAAGGTGCGTATAAGAGACCAGAGGTTCACGCGTAGGAGATTTCAGACTCTAACTCCTACATCTCGATCACCTCTAAATTTGAGGACCAAGAAAAAAATGTCACCTCTGGAAACCAATGCTAATAATTAACATAAAAAAGTGATCGTCACACTATTTTTAACCATTTTGCAAACTCATTAACAGGAATTTAGAAAAAAACTATTTTAAGGTTCTGAGCTGGTTCATATTTGACTCAAAGTTCACACAACTCTTTGAAAAAGCAAAGAACCTGCAAAATGAATACTTTTGCTGAGATTAGATGTAACAAGCCAGTAGTATGTAGAAAGTGAACTTTCTTAAAAATTAAGTGGATTGGGAAGGTCTGCGCAACCCACAAAAACTGCACCTCCCATCACAGGCACTTAAAATGACCATCAGGGCTTCCCTGGTGGCGCACTGGTTAAGAATCCGCCTGCCAATGCAGGGGACACGGGTTCGAGCCCTGGTCCGGGAAGATTCCATATGCCATGGAGCAACTAAGCCCATGTGCCACAACTACTGAACCTGCGCTCTAGAGTCTGAGAGCCACAACTACTGAGCCCACGTGCCGCCAACTACTGAAGCCCGTGCTCCGCAATAAGAGAAGCCATCGCAATGAAAAAAGGCCACGCACCACAATGAAGAGTAGCCCTCGCTCGCCGCAACTACAGAAAAGCCCGCGTGCAGCAACAAAGACCCAACACAGCCAAAAATAAGCAAAAAAAAAAAAAAAAAACCCATCAGCAGCTCCAGTGAGACATTCCGCCAAGCTTCACTTGCTCTGGTCTTTCCAGGAACGTCCTTCCCTGAGCTGCAACACCCAGGCAATCCTGCAGTCTGGTGTATGGCCGCAAACAAAGGGGTCAAGACAGCGATCAGGCTAAGCTCTTCGGGCTGCAGTCACAGGCACGGCTGGGACCAGTGTCGGGAGGCAGACAGCCTTCCCCTCTGCTGTGCCCACCAGCCCCGTCGGAAAGAGCAACCCCCAGCTCTGATCTAGGGAGGCACCAAAATGTCCATTTTCAGACACCCCCTGAAATTACAAAAGCAAGGTAATTTTAATCAATATATGTGTATTTCATTTACAGTGCATGGTCTACAATCTTGAGACCAAGGTTGAGACGGGAGAACTCGTGAAAGCTAAACACTCGAATGAACAGCACGTTAATGATCTCCAGCCAAGCTGCCCTGCAGGATTGGGCGCGTGTCCCTTGACTAGTCGTCACCCTACTCGTGTCTCTCATGGGGTCGGGGGTGAAATGCTATTCTGGGCCAGCACGAGTGTTCCTTCTGCGAGACTACCTCAAGGACTGCAGGATGTTTAGCATCCCCGAGCCCACCCACTAAACACCAGGCATCCCCAGTCCTCTAAAAGTACCCCCAACACACACACGCACCCCAAAATGCCCTCTGGATACAGGGGATGCTCCTACCCTGACTGAGGATCGCAGCACGGCACTGCCTAAATCAGCAGCATGTTAAGCTGGTCCATGTTTAGAAAGACTACTAAGATTCTTTTAAACTTTACGGCTCTGTAATAATGTACTGATACAGCATAAACTTCCATCAAAGTTTAAGATGGAGCATTTACTCGGACGACAGGACCATCTATGTTCATGTGTTGGTCCACTCAGCCAGGGGCTTTAGAAGATCAGCCTTTGGCACATTAAGGAAACATACCTAAATCCCAACTCTCCTTTTTATTATCCTGTTAGGTCTCCTTGGTAATCAATTGGGTTTTTGTTTTGTTTTGTTTTTTTACAATATGTGGTTTTAATTATTTATTTATTTTTGGCTGTGTGGGGTCTTCGTTTCTGTGCGAGGGCTTTCTCTAGTTGTGGCAAGCGGGGGCCCCTCTTCATCGCGGTGCACGGGCCTCTCACTATCGCGGCCTCTCTTGTTGCGAAGCACAGGCTCTAGACGCGCAGGCTCAGCAGTTGTGGCTCATGGGCTTAGTTGCTCCGCAGCATGTGGGATCCTCCCAGACCGGGGCTCGAACCCGTGTCCCCTGCATTGGCAGGCAGATTCTCAACCACTGCGCCACCAGGGAAGCCCCTCAATTGTTTTTAGGGAACTCAATGTGTACCTGGAAAAAGCTAGCACTCGTGTTTGCAGTGGTGCCACAGAAATAAAGTGGGATGACATGGTTGTGCACGATAAATGTGAGAATGGTCCCACGAAAAGCTGGAGGTCCAGGGTAAAACGTATCACCACACAAACCCAAACCACGTGCAAAGGCTGGAGAAAAGCACATGGTTTGCAATTTTTATCGTCTTCGTATTTCCCCCTAGATCACACACTTTTCTCAAAGGCAATATTCTCTGAAGGCAGCAAAATCACATAGTAACGTGCGGTACAGGTGTGTACAGTATGCAGTTAGTCATTTAAAATCTACCCACCAAAAGGGCAATGTTTATGCCAGGCTGGTCAAAATACTGAAACCCTTTCTAACATTCTGCTCTGTTTGGTGGGGGCAGTGGTGATAGAAGTTTAATTCTGCCCATGTACCCCAACCCATTACGTACACACAGAGAGCCATGTGGTTGGTGTAGATGATAATTTAGTAATTCACGTCTCTCCTCCAAATGCTACTCCTTTTGAAGCTATGGCACAAAGCTGTAGTTACAGTTCCAAAATGTTAGAATCTAAAAGGAACCAGACATAATCATAGTCCACTATTTATAATGGAAATTCATAAGTTTCAGTATGAGTTACATTAGCACTCTACGGATTTAAAATAACAAGGTTTTTTTAAAAAACCCAGCTATATACTGGGTCAGAATTTTAGAGTAAGATAATGTATCCTAGACACAAAACTTGGTATTGAAGGTGTCTGAACCCCTTGAGGAAAATGAGGTTTTTAATGAGTTATTTGTGTGTTTTTCACACTGACCATATTCAGCAGAAAAATCTTTCTTCTTTTTTGCCTCTGATAGTAGCCAGCTTAGCAGGAGTTTTCATTTCAATAAGAGAGGTAGGTTTCTGACCTATTACTAAAATATCAGTATATGCAAGAGACAAATGCCTAAAAACAAAAATAGCAATGAATTTCGTCTTATTTCTAAAACAAGAACTAATGAAACTAGCCAGTAAAGCTTCTTAAATTTAAGCAAAACACCAGGCACTTTTCTTTTTCATGAATATAATGACTGGTGTTTCACAGGTATTTGCACCAGGCCACTTAACTATATAATGCGTATCTCGTTTAATATCAGAATTCAACACATAAACCCACCTACCTTTGCCTTAGTTAATGAAGATGATGAACACCTAATTGTAATACTCCCTAATTTCCTTCTGCTTAATAATCTACCCTTTTAAAAATGCTATTTGCTATTCTCATTATGGGTTAGCTCAGCTCAAAACTACCATCAACAGGCTGAGGAACCATAATAGCTTTCACCTTCTGCTCCCAGCCCACTCCAGCAGGTCGGCACCGTGCGTGCCTTCGAGGCACCAATCAGTGCCTCCTGGGGGGTGGGGGGGGCGCGGCGGCCTGCCGCTTACGACTTAAATAGGTGGCCCTCAAATAGATGCCACACACCCCAGTCCTTCAGGACTAACCATTAGAATCCCCAGAGCAGCTTCTCAAACACCTGAGTTTCTGGGCCTCAACCCAAGAACCTGTATTTTTTAAAAGCCACTCAAATGATTTTGAGGACCAGCCAGATTCACTGACCCCTGGAACAGTGGGCGAGAGCCTGGGAGCCCTGAGGCCCCATGGCACGGTGACCTGTGAAGGTCTTCCTCCCTGGGGCCTCGGCTCTCTGATCTGCAAAGAGAGGGTCTGGGTTAGATGACCTGAGTCCTTTCCAGCTCTGAACTGCTCGGTCTGAAGTCCAAAGGCCCAAGGTGAGATGCAATCGGAGCTAGAGCTGTGCACATGCAGAGGGAATGGGAAGGTTCATGAGAAAATAAGTAACTACATGCCACTATTACGAGCCGGCTGGGAGGCTGTTTTCATGGACAAAGGAAAAGCTCACACCTGTTTTCACATTTCCAAGGACAGGGATGTAACTCTCTAACCAGACACAGAGGATAGTACAGGTTTTATTGCTCCAATGCAACTGACAGCTCTTTTTCCAATAAAAAAGGGAATTAAAGGTGTTAAACCCCAAGCTGTTTTTTAAAAATATAAGTTCAATAACAATTCACCCTATTAAAATCAAATGAATCCACCGTCCCCGCTTTGCTGGGCAATCACGGGACACAGGCCTGACAGCAGGCGGTGGGCAGGATCGCCTCCGGGCCTAGCCCCAGTCTGGAGGCACTCCCAGCTCCTTTATAAAATGGAAATGACTCTATCTGTAAGGGATCTTCTAACATTCTGTAGCTTAATTATAGGAGTGGCTTCTGACACCATCCAAATCACTGGCTGTGTAGTTTCTGCAAAATTATCTGAATTTAAAGAGAGAGGGACAAAGCATGGTGGGTGGGAAAGCAGTATTTTCGGGTCACACAGGTTAAGGTTCTCTATTTCTTTTTCTTTCTTTCTTTCTTTAACTGAAAGGCTCTGAGAGTCTTTGCTGTATTAATGCAAATTGTGAAATTCCAAGATGGTGCCTCAGTCTAGGTCTCCCAGATTCTTCTGCCTACAGGTTTTTTCCCATGGAATATCCCAAAGGACCAGTATTTTTCAGAATACACTTTGGAAGAACATGATTTTTGAGTCTTCTCGGTTTCATTTTATCAAATTGGTATCTAAAATGCCTTCTAAATGTCTAAGAGATGTAGAAAAGATACTGAGTTGACAATAAAATACTGTATTTTACTTCTAACCCATGTATGATTGCTGAATTTTTGGCTGTCAAATTATCTCACTCATTTTCCTCATTTTGGTAAATAAATCTAGTCCTGCAGTTTTTCCTTTGAGAAATGTCTACTTCCTCCTGAACTACTTTAAACTTCATGTAAGAAAACCTCCCGCCCCCATCACACTGTTTACAGAATAAATTCACACCATACTAAACACCAAGGCAGGAGGGAAAAGTTCAAGACCAGTTCTTCCACAAACTTTACAGACAAGCAGCCGTTTTACATCTTCTTAGACTAACCAGGTTTAGGTAATTTTAGTAGCCAGGACACTGCAGGGGAAATAAAAGTTTGCAGTGATTTTCCTATGTACGCGGAATCAGGAAAACCATGAAAGGGAAATTCAAAGAGTAACGTCTGAATGCTTGAATTGCAGGCAGTGGATTCAGTGATAACAGATTAATCCCTGTATTATCACACCTGCATTTACTCAAAAATTAGTCTGAGGAGAACTATCTAAGCACCGCCAGGATTACACTGAGAGCTTGACCTTTCGCGGTCATTTAAAGTGGCCGTGCTGTTTCCCAACATTCCAGCCTCTTCTGCAGGTGCCACTTCAGCAACTTCTGCAGCTTTCAAATATCTGGGTAAGACCTTTCAAATACTTCGAGAGGCTCTGACAGGAAGTAGTATGGTAAACTTTCTCCCACAAATGGGGGAAGAAACGCAGGGGAGTATGATGAGGAAAAATTCTCACAACTGAAATGAATTATAAAACCTTCAGATGCTACTTGGTTCACTTAATTGAATAATTAGAGACATTGTATTTTGATTTTCATCATTGAGTCATTACTCTTTACAGCAGCTTTGTTGAAATACAACTTACATCCCATAAAATTCACCCATTTTAAAACATGCAACTGAGTGGCCTTTAGCAACTTCACAGAGTTATGCAACCAATCCCACTATCTAATTTTAGAACATTTCATCACCGCAAAAAGAAACCCCATGCCCACTGGCAGTCACTCCCATAACTCCTTCCCTCCAACCCTGGCAACCAAGAATCTGCTTTGTGTCTCCACAGATTTCCCTATTTTGGACATTTCATAGAAACAGAATCATACACTATGTGGGCTTTGGTGACTTGCTTCTGTCACTTAACATGTTTTCAAGATTTATCCAGGTTGCAGCATGTATCAGCCCTTCATTCCTTTTTTTTTTTTTTTTTTACTGCCAAGTAACATTCCCCCATCTGGATATCTCACTTTTGTCTCTATATACATTCATTGCTGATGGACATTTGGGTTGAGGATCTTACTGCTTTCTGTGCTGCTTTAGTGATTATAAATATGAAACAGCTGGAAAACAAGTCATTTGAACTAGACTATGGTCAATTTGGTATTCAAATTGATAAGAAAACAATGTTAGGGGCAAACGAAGATGAAAGAAAATGAATTTTTTAAAACTAAAATTCAACTTCAGTTCACTGTTTCATTTAAGTTGTGAGTAAAAATATGCTACGTTCTCAGGAAGAAGGTGCCACAGCTGCTAAACAAACCGCTGTGACCACAGCAGGAAACACGTCTCCTCCAGGTGCACACTTGCGCTCCCCTGAGGCCAGCAGTCATTCCAGCCGCAGGAACTGTAGTCAGCCCCTTCCGTTAACAAACCAGGAGCCAGCTCGGGGCAGAGGGGAGAGCTCAGGCTCTTGTAAATTTTGAGCAGCAAACTGAGTCTTGTTTCACATTTAACTCCAATTGGTGCCGAACTCGTCATCGCCCAGCACCCAATTAAAGTACCAAAAAAAATTTTTTTTAACGGAACGCGATCTTTGAATTTCGCTTTCTTGGACGAACATTAACCCCTCCAGAGCCCTGCTCACTGCGGCAATACCAGACAGGCTTCATGAAGGCTGGTGTCTGTTAGCAAGTGCACAGGAAGCATGGCCAGCCACATCTCATATGCTACTCTCCCCAGGCCCTCAGTGCTCCTCAAACTTGAACACACAAAGGAATTACCTGGAGAGCTTGTTGAAACAGTTTCCTGGGCCCCAGGCCCAGAGATTCTGACTCAGGAGGTTGGGATGGGCCCATCCATCTTCAGCTCCTCCCATCTCATAAGCAAGGCCACACCCACACAGACCCTGCCCTCAGGGAAAGAGGCTAGGCTAGGATCCTGAACAAGCAAACGGCCACAACTCCTCCTGGCAAGATTAACGTATGCACTGCTACTATTTATACTCCATTATGTGAAAATACCTTTACTAGACTTTCGTTCAGTACTAGACCTAAACTCGCAGACAGGTTTTTCTTAATGAAACTGTATCTCTACAGAGGGATGCCAATTTTTGTACTCTCTTTGGATCCTGATCTCCTTATCTTTAAGATAAAAATCAGTCTCATGAACATACTGCAGCTCAATAAATCACAGCATTAGCGATGACACACAGTGGTCATTTACAAATAATAATCACCCTCTGTAAAACATTACCAGTAACTCAGCAAACCTTAATCAGCTTAATGTAGAAATGCAGACCTGTGAATTTAGCCAATTTAGAAGGCAAAGTTGGAAAGCCCCAAAGGCAATGGATTTTTTGTTTTTTAGCTCTTCTCTGTCCGTATCACTAACCCTTTACAGGCTGTCACGGTCATGGCTAATAGAGATGTTTGTTTCTATCTATTAAATAAAATGTTTGTCTTAGTTAAATGTGCAACACTGCTCCCAGTAACACTGTTTATATAAACAACAAAATTCTATAAAAGTAGTTGCCATTAAAAATCCAATGACCATAGTTTACATCGTTATAGTTTCTAATAAGCACGCTGTTCTTTAGAAGTGTCCAACTTCTAAAGTGGACACTTTAGTGTGTCCACTTTAAAGTGTCCTTTCTATTCAAGAAAGGCAGCTGAGAAAACACCCTGTTGTACACCATTCTTTTAAGCATGGAGAGATCAAAATAAAAACCAATGTCAAAATATTAAAACACTATACAGAGAGAAGACAAGTAAAATAGAAATGTGGTTCTTAAAACACAACCTTTCATTAACTGGAGTCAAGTCCGTAGTAACCTGATACTGACTGTACTGGCAGACATCAACTCTGCTGTCAGTCAGGAGGGAGGCATCGGTCTTTCTAAAATGCTGCCAACAACAGCAGTATCCACATGTCACCGGGTGCCTGAAGGCAAGCTGGCCTCAAAGTTAGAAACTTCAGGGGTACATGCGTAAGCTCGAGCTCTTAACACCAGACTTCTTGAGGTTTACTGACCTTCAAAGAAGATGTGAATAACAGTATATCTTACTAATAACGCTATGGCAAACCTAACCACCAACGGATAATAACTTTTTAAAATTAGTCCTTTTTTTTGCGGTACGCAGGTCTCCCACTGTCGTGGCCTCTCCCGTTGCGGGGCACAGGCTCCGGACGCGCAGGCTCAGCGGCCATGGCTCACGGGCCCAGCCGCTCTGCGGCACGTGGGATCTTCCTGGACCGGGGCACGAACGCATGTCCCCTGCATCGGCAGGCGAACTCTCAACCACTGCGCCACCAGGGAAGCCCTAGTCTTCTTTTTTGAGGTTAAAGAAGAAACTGAGTGAAGGTGAAGAAAATGGCTTGTTAGGCTTAGGAAAGATTATCAAATGCCAAAGAAAACTGGCCATCTAGCTCCACAAATCTTGCAAAAAGTCTACGGAATTAATCAGAACACAAAGTGCCAGGCGATGCAGTAAGAATTCTGCGCACCACCATTTTGTCTGTAGCACAGCCAACAGACACAAACTCATATTCTAATCAAGTATTCATATAACTGTACGATCCCAGGATAATAAATACACCAGCCTTTTATTGCCTAGTAATAGGAATAATAAAACCATCGAATGTTAGGGCTGACAAGAGTCCACTCGAGACAACTCCTAAGGAGGTCGAAGTGCTGGCCCGCAGTTCCTGTTATCCGCACTTCCCAGGAGTCACGGACCGGTGCTATGCCCAGGGCTACGCAGTCTGGAAAGTCACCGAGAAGTGGGGGGGGGGGGGGGCAGTGCCTGTGTCGGCCGCTCCCAGCCTCCCTCCCGCTGTCCATCTCAGAGCTCCAGATACTCCAACCCCTGTGGCTGTGGTCGCTCCCCCAGCAGGAAAATTCAAGCTCTGCGACGTGCGTACTGATGCTCACAGTTGATGAGAATAACTCCCAATTCCCTGTAGGTGCTATCTATCAAGAAAGTGAATTAACCTACCACAACCGAGTGCCTCAGGTGAGGTCGTGGACCTTCGGGAGTCCAACAATCCTGCCCTTCCCGCCCACTCCTTCTCCACCAGGTGTGAAAAAGCAGCCATGGATTAGTGTCCGCCCAGCTGCTAATCACTAATGAAAAGTAAGGTCATAACTACAGAGTTCAGTGTCAAACGAGCCAAACTGACTCTTATAAACCACAGAGCTGTAAGCAGTTTCTTAGCTCACGTCTTCCGAGAATCACAACGCCCTAGGGTAGGCACTTCATTTTACAGAGAATTCAGTACCACTTTAAGGAGTACTGAGGATAACTTAAAGGTAACCATGAAAACCTACACTACACACCCCTCATCTCCTTTTCCAAGCTGCTCTCCTCCGCCACCATTAGGCTAAGCTTACAGTGTAAAAGCGAAGTCCTTAATACGCTGTGGACAATGACAGGGCAGAGTGAAACATGAAAGCCGGGCCTCGGAATTTCCCAACAACTTCTGTTTCGGGTATCTACGTTACGTTATACTGTATACCCTGTTTTTATGTTATATACGTGTATATGTTCTAGGTAGAAGAATTAAAAAAGGGAGGAGGGGTAACTGTTTCGTAGGGTGACTCTAAATGGGTATTGCTTGGTGAGAGGTAAAAAGTCATCCTAGTCTGACTACCTTCTTTTAAAGGCTGAGAAACTGCGGCCTGGAAAGGCTTATGCAATTTCCTTACCTACTAAAACTGTTTATATTTGTATAGCTCTTACATGTTAGTCCTAAAGTTGTATCTTTCAATGTAAGTCAATGACTTTAAACTTTTGAATTGAAAAGTTTGTATTTTCAAACTCCAGGGTGAAAATTATGTGAAGTATATATACAGACAGATATAGACAGGAAGAGCTCAGATCCACTAATATCCATCGCATAATTTCGAGAACATGAAATGAACTCCCAAGTCTTTCTAAACAGCTCCTTTTGCCTCTGAAAGTAAGCCACTTCCTGCCCCCAGACCCACTTCCTGTCAGCCAAGCCTGCTTAGCAATACAAAAAGTGAACAAACCAGTCCTGTCTGTACGCAATATAACTAGAGAAAAATCATGACCTTAGAGCTGGAAGGGAACTTTCTGAACAGTCCCACTAAAAAGAGGGTCACAGTTCCCTCCTCTACTGTAAAACCGGGGTTTGGGAAACAGCTTGTGCTAAGCCCTCCCCACTGTTCACCAGGCTAAGGCACTAATTTTGGAAGGAGGAAATGGAAGGCAGTAAGAAACCGCTTTCCAAGCACCTGACAAAATGAAAGGACTGTCATTCTCACCCAAGTTCCAAATCCGTGCTGCAGGGTAACACTGGTGGGGATTTCCTTACCTGCTAATGGCATGTAAAAATAATATTCCTGATACCTATTGGCTGTCGATTTTTAAGATCTTTTTTGGGGAGTGTCTGTAAGTAGGAACTGATTTCTTCTACACGGGGAATGACATACACCCTGTGTGTAAATTTAAACTAGGACACTTGGACACCACTTTGCACAGGAAGGGGTAAATACATAATCAGAGAATGTTACATTCTGCAAAAGAAACTGTTCCTTTCTAGAAACACAAATAATCATTATCCCTCTCTCCTCTTCCCGCCCCAAGGGAGGCAAAATAAATGATCGTTCAAGGTCACTGTATCTAACAAGCTGCTGAAGTCTCGATTCTGTAGTATGTCATTTCAGTTTTACTAGGTGTGTCATACGTATTTCAGCACCGATTTAGTTCACTGAAAAGCGAGGTTAATTATATCCACAAACTTAGGATCCCATAAAAGACGCAAAGGAAGGGACAGGGCCAAGAGGGCTAGCACGTGGTAGATGGATTTTAATTCCAGGCTCGTAAAACATAGGAAATTAAAGGCCTACAGACTCATTCCACCTGGAGTGGACTGTTTTCTTTGTAAATTTAGAAGTCTGTGAAGAGTTTTCTAATCTGATGGGAGGAAAGCCTATGGAAGAATGAAAGTGTCAAAACAACATAATTCCTTTGCTAACCTGCTGTTTTAGGGAAGGGCATATAAAATAAGCCATACTTAAACCTGCGCCATATCTGAAATAAATCTTTGCCCCTAGTTAAGATCACATGTGCCGTAATATTTTGCAGTATTAAAGAACATTTCTCCTATAAGGAGCTTAGATAAGATATATCTGAACTTGACCAAAAAGTCTTTACTTTTGCTATCTATCAAAAATAGAGAGTAAGACCCCAATAGTTTTATTTTTTAAAAGTCCAAGCTAAATCAGCCAGCTAACAAAATCTGCTTGAATAAGCCACTTCAACTGAATTTATGCTTTTTTAAACCACTCTCTGAAATTATGCGAAGTTTAAAAAAAAAAGACCTCTTCAATTCGTACTCTGTCCCAATCAAGCATGCTACATCCCGAGTGGGCTCAGAATTACGCACCTAATTCCCTGATTGGGAGTAATGCTCTCGCCCACCTCGCCCCTGCAGCTCACGGGCTGCTGCATTTACTCAGGGTCTCAGCCCCTCACAGCCTGCCCCCATCCCCAGTCCCAGCACTGACTGCATACTCATCTCTTAAAACGGCTGCATACAATTCCACTAAGTAATGCCCCACAGTTGAGTGTGCTCACTTCCAATTTTCAGCTTTGAGAATGCTGCTATTGAGACAATGACCTATTTCTAGTTGGGTCACTCCCTCCCCCATCAAAAAAAAAATCGTGGGAATACAGAGCCGTATTGGAACTAGCCGGGAACAAACAGTTCTGTGCGTTTCCAAGTCGACTGCAATTCTGACTAGAGCTCTCCTTTAATAAAA